>NC_048601.1:90232711-90532711 GCF_003668045.3 Cricetulus griseus | reverse complement strand
ATGGACCATGTCGGTCCCTGACCTCAACGGCACAGGACACACCTGGTGGCCAGAGCCTCACTAGCTGGGTGTTCTGTCTCTGCCCCTGCAGGGAGGTGACTCTGAATCACTGGTCCTTAACACAGGGAGGACACACCCTCACTCAGGCTTTAGGAAACATGAAGATTCTATACCTCTAAACTCCAGGCTGTCTTGACAATCAGTGTGGTCTCATTCAAACAAAACAAAACAAAACAAAACAAAACCCACACCCAAATACCCGCCCCCAACAAAAAACAAGTCTAGTTGAGCAAGAAGTTTGGAGGACTATACTTTGTTAGAGTTCCATTGGCGGAATGTCAAGCAAGCAAATTATTTCCACATTTACATTTTATTTTTCTCCAAGATTTACTCCATCCTGTTGCATCAACCCCAGAAAAAAACGGTTACTGTGATCTGATCCTCAGAAGACTCTGATGAAAATGGACTGAGAGGTTGATGAGAAGGATGCCATAGAGAAAATGGCCATGTGCTAAGATATCGTCACAGGAGATCAGAGGATGACCACGGGAGGCCAGGGTTTCCCACTGATTCACAAGTTCTCAGAGAGAAGGCGTGGTGGCTTCCTTATTAATCAGCTGGTTGGAGACAGTCTTTAGGAGCATCTATTTAAAAGAGACGGCTTTGGCAAAATGACAACAGCTGGAGGGTGAAGGATGGCAGCGTGGCTGGTAGAAACACTGAGGGACTGGAGTGCATTTGTTCCTGAGAGCAAGGATGCAAACATCTGAAGAGCTGCTATTTCATAGAAGGGCCTGCTTTTCCTGAGCAACCCTTGTCAGGAGAGCACAGAAAGGATCCAAATGGGGAAAGGTAAAGAATTAAAGGAAGATATGTCTAAGATCAGAACTGTTCAATTATCCGATTCAATTGTAATGAATTAACAGCAGCTATGCAAAGATGAGTCAAATATTCATCTATAATCCATAACTATATATTTTTCCCTCAAGTTTAAATCTAACCCTTCTAACAGCTGAATTTAAATCAACACCTGTCTAAGTGCTAATCTAAGTAGCTCCTTTGCTAGAGCACTGTGACAATTCCATCACTTTGTCTTGCCTCTGCCCACATACCTCACCGGCAACGCCTCTGATCCTTTCGAATGAAATATTTAGACTTTGCTTTAAAAGCCATGGCTGCCCCTCCCTCCCACCCCATGACTTCTGCTTGTTCAGTTTTTCTGAGCCACCTTATAAACATCGACTCCAGAACTGTATGGCCCTAGTGGTCACAGTGTGAGTTTTACTCAGGGTTCTGTTTATTCTGTTGAATTCTGCCAAGAACAATATATCTCCCACCTATTCTTAACCCTATACAGAGTGGGCTGTCCATGGGCCAGAAGGGTGGTCCCAGGCACTGATTCATATAAGTCAGCTGTAAAATCTCAATCACAACAACATGTATCTGTAACATTTTTATGTCTCGTTTTAAGTGCTCTTAAGATTGTACTTGCTTTATGTACTGCAACCACCACACCAGCCTGGATCCCAGATCCATGTGTTGTGGACCCAGGTCTCTCCTTTCTTGCTCTGAACCTCACTGCAAAGTAGATAGCTGCATTGCTGCCTGATCTGTCTTCTGCACCCAGCAACCTCCTTTCTCCGGCTGAGGGTGTTTGGCTGAGCTGCTCTCCACAAAGGTGCTAAGTTCGGAAAAAAAACTGCATAAACAGAACACCAACCACATTGCTTCAGATTTCATGGGCAGTACAGAGCGATAGCAGCAAAGTGTTACTATCAAATATCGTTGCTTTAACCATGTTAATAGTCCTAAGTTCAGACCACAAGCCCAGGACACTCAACGTAGAACTCTCTTTGTCATTCACTGCCCTCTGCTGGTTGATATGGGTATTAAAAAAATAAAAGAACTGAATTGTTTGAGAATTATGCCCGGGACAACTCCTCCGAGTCTGCAGGGACTTGGTAAGGCAGGGACATTTATATTGTGTGGAGGGACAAAGTGATGGCCTTAAAGCTTTAAAGCCACTGGGTGAAAGAGAAGCAGGATTGCAACTAATTCAGTCCTGTCCCCAGCCCGGGCGCCATCTGGTGCTGAATTTCTGTCTGTGTCCAGGTACCTTCTTTACTACCCAGAGACTGGGGAGTAGTGAACAAGGATGCACCAGTCCTTTAAACTTGGTGTCCGACTGCCATGCTATAGTCACACTAGTATTTCAAGCCCCACTCTTTCTGAGCTGTGAAGGGCTGTTCTCTGCTAATTTAGATGGGCTGTCCAGGTTTCATTTCCATGCTCAGTGTGTCAAGTGTTTGACAGACCACATCTGTAGTGAAGTCGAGTGCTGACATATATTTTTATGTCCCAGATGAAGACGGGGATGTGAGTATCTCATGGCTGCCAGCACCCAGAGACACGTAATACCTTATACCCACCCTTCATGCATTTAACAGTCAGGCATCACTGGCGATACTAATCCTTGAAGGTATAAAATGGGCAGTAAGGAAGAGATCAGGAGGTGAACTCCCAGAAAAGGTAGGACCTATGTCTCCAGGTGAATTGAGGTTTAAATAGAGAAAGTCAGACAGAACCCGGGGACAATGGGGCCATGTGAGGGCTACATAGACACGCACAGCAAGGGCCCGTGTACAGAACGAAGCAGAGGTGGTGGCAGGAGCAAGGCAGGGCAGCATCAGTAGTCCTGGTTCTGGAGCTGAGCAGTTGTGAGCCCAGACTATAGCAGGTGGGGAGTGAGGAGAGATGGCTACTTCTCAAAAGGTTGGCAGATCCTCTTGGTCCCATGAGGTAAAGAAAAGTGTGGAAACTGTCTGGGACAGGATCCAGGCACTCAGAGTCATTGCCAACACTGTTACTGTTCATCTGTATGTTTGAAAGGAAGTTAAATAAATATGAATTTTAATAATCTCTCTCATCACTGACCACTGCCGTGAAATAGACACTTGGCTAAGCACTTCCCAGGCATTTGACCTACCCAGTACCCAGCAGTCAGACATTTGGCCTCATCCACAGGGGTGGGATTTGTCCTGTGACACACACACACAACACACACACACACACACACACACACACACACACACACACACACACACACACACTAGCTAGTTACAAGTCTAAGTTTTAATTGTAAATTGTAAGAGTTTGTTTCCCTCCATCCCTGTTGTGACAGTCCATTTACTCTCCAGATAGCATCCCCCCATGTGAAATGGATCTTTTCTTTCCACTATGTGGCAACCAGAGGAACCTTCAGAATTCCTCTGAACATTCTTAAGACACTTAGGTAAGTCTAACAAGTCCCTTCTGCCCCAAAAGATAAACGTGTTAGTGAAAATAGCTTAGTTTTTTAAGGAAAAGGAACCTGCCTGCCATACTTAAAACATCCAGATGGTGGCGCTACTTCACCAGCTATTTCTATTTTGTTGCATAAAGTTCTTTAAGCTGAAGGCTGTGAATAGGCTCTTATGCTGACATATGATTTTTCAGAGCTAGATTTCATTAATCAACACAGATAAGAAAGGCTAGCTTACAAAAATCTAATTCCAGTTTTCAACAGTCTGTAGTTCATTATTCAAAACTGGTGAAGTGAGAGTTACAAGGCAAAATCTATCTGCTTTTAGGGCGAGCTTTTCCTTTAGGCTAATGGAGTACCACCTAGAACAAGGCTACAGTGTGGGCACTTTTCAAAGGATGTCCTAGAAGGAAAGGGAATGCTAACCTAGGTTTTTAAAATTAATCCCGACTTTTACAATTTAGGTGAAAACTTCATGTGACCGAGTGAATGCTTTCCCCTCAGATTTCCATCTAGATTTCACCTAGACATTTTTCTTTTTTCTTTTAACTTTATATTTTCCCCGAAAAGCCTTTGAAGTGGTTGTTTTAATATTTGTTGTGCTAGTGAAAGGGCCCTATTTTAGTCCCTGTTCGCATAGCATTTCCAGGCCAAATGGCCAAATATTTGATGTTTTCCTATCACTCCCTTCTGAGGACCACGATTCCACTGTTTTATGACCAGTACTGAAGCCAGCACCCATGACCCCAAGAAGGGGACTCAGTTATTTATCCTCTTGGAGGTTACATTAAAGCGCCAGTCGTCTCTGCAAACTGTTTCCTAAACACGCTCTCTGATTATACAAAATGTTTTGCCTGTCCGGCTTAACCATATATTTTAAGGGATATTTTCAAACAAGTGTGTTCAGGAACTCAAGGACCCAGGGGGGAAAAATACAGCCGTTTGCAGCGTCTAGAAGCAGGGTTGCCTTCTAATAAATACACAGTAGGACCCTACAGGCGTGGGAGGTCCGTTCATGTTCGTGGGAGTTAACGGCATGGATTCCAAGGGAATTCAGAGCACAGACACTTAAAACAACACCGGCAAAGTCACACTAACCTCAGCACCCTCCACACGGTGCCTTGAATGTGGTGCAATTTTTATTAGGCGATGTGTTATATGTTAAAGCCAGAAAACGAAAACAATGAAATGGGCAAAACTTGGGACAATCCCTCTGTAAATATTTAATGAGAAACAAAGCCGAGACAGATAGCCGTTCATTTAAGCTGATAACAAAGAGAATCTGTGAAGGCTCTCCTAGTGGGTTCAGGGGCGCAGATCACCCCTGGAGCCTCTCTTCCAGGCTGGGGCTAAGGCTGACACTCTTCAAGTTCATCAAGACATGCAGGACACTTTCTCTTTGCCAGAATTCCCTAGTGTCTCTCTGGAAAGGGAAGTGGGTTATGTTCTGAGACAAGGGTTATCTTTACTTACCCATGTACAGTCAGCAGAAGAAAATGCACTGCATGCATTAAAATGTCACGGGGCCATCATCCCCTCTGCTTCAGCAGCCCCCCCCCCCAATCCCAGTTTTGTGTGTGGTGGATCCCGTCTGCCTCTCAGGGTGTTCTTAGCTTAGCAGCTGCCAGGCGTTCAGAAGTGGGTGACCTGGGAACCTCTTACAGCCTGTGTCAGGAACCAAAAATGCCTAGCTTGTACCCTTTACTCAGTACGCTGAGGAAATGTCTGATGTCCACCCCCCACCACACCCCCCCTTCACTGTCTCTATCGGGCTCCTTTGCTAACTACCAAGACTCCTCAGAGTGTCTTCTGTTTATTAAGTTTACGGGATAGTATTTCCAGGACCTTTCTGGAATAAACTCTCACCAGGGAGATTCTCAGATGAGTATGAACTTAGAACATTGAAATATGAATAAGAAATAAGATGGGTTAAGTCCATTTCCCCCCTGAGAGCTATGGAGCCAAGGAGGTGCTAATAGTCAGGACACACGTAGGCTCTGCTAGCTGGGCAGTGCAGTATTTAGTCTTGTAGACTTTTTTTTCCTTTTCAGGAAGATACTTCATTTACTTTTCTCCTGTCCATTTGATGGGCATTATCAGTAAGTGGAAAGAATTATCTTTCAAGGATTCCACGGTGAAATGGTTAAGTATGGTAGATACTTTAAATTTGACTGTACCGTGATTCCTGTATTCATGATTAGTGAATGATAACATTATGGTTATAATGTCTTGAGTTTTTAATAGTAACCATAATACCTTAGTATAACGGCTTGATATATCTATCTAAAACTACAACGGGGCAAAGTTCTTTCCTCTCTCTCTCTCTCTCTCTCTCTCTCTCTCTCGTGTGTGTGTGTCTCCCTCTCTCTATCTCTCTCTGTCTCTCCCTCTCTCTGTCTCTCCATCTCTCTCTCTCTCTCTCTCTCTCTCTCGTGTGTGTGTGTCTCCCTCTCTCTATCTCTCTCTCTGTCTCTCCCTCTCTCTGTCTCTCCATCTCTCTCTCTCTCTCTCTCTCTCTCTCTCACACACACACACACACACACACACACACACAGAGAGAGAGAGAGAGAGAGAGAGAGAGAGAGTGAGATCTTTATAGCAGTGCTCACCCGGGTACTCTTAACCACTGGTATATTTTTTTGCTCATAGCTTTCACTAAATAACTGGAGGTGGTCATCACACACTAAATTCTCTTTCATGTCCCTTCCACTCTCCTTCACCATGTAGCCAGCAAAGCTTTGCCCCTGAGAAATTTAAAGCACTTTTGTTTGTTGTATGCTGTGGCTTAAATTACCTCCGTACGTCTTTTTCCCTAAGTATGTGTAGCTGATAATAGTAAGAAGCAATGAGACTTCTCTGGAGAATATACCACTTTTAAAATATATTTTCACCACCCGAATTCCCGTTTGAAATAACGTTTCTGTTAGCAATTAAATAAGGAGTTTAAGAGTGAGTGTCACAGTGTCTATAAATAAGCTTGAGAACATCATTTATAAAGAACCATATTTTTATAATCTCATCTCCACTAAACCAAACAGTATTTTCTGGCACCTGTACACTGGATGTTTCATGTAGCTCTTATTGTGGAATTTCCTCCCTCCTTCTGAGATTGAAGATAATTACTGGATGTGATAGAAACTTTATAGCCATTAAAAATAGAACAGAAAAATATTACCAGACGGCAAGTTGTTCGGAATAAATAAGAAACAGGTCTCATCTCAGGCCCTGTGTGAACACTGCTCAGTGTTGCCTGGCGCTAACAGGGCATAGATTCCTTTCCTCTTAATTCTCTAAAGGAGTTTGGAAAGGGTTAGGAAAATACATTTTTTTTTGCTTCATTTTGTGAAAAATATGGGGTCGAAACTATAATGACCTTTAATCCTCTTTTCTCCACCGGTTTTCACAGTTACTTAGATTAGTTAATGAGAAGGATCATCGTCCAAAAACACACTGGTGAAAACAGTACCACGTAGGCCCCTTAGCTTGTCTTCATTCATGAAGGACTTGCTAGTTAAGCAGACAACGTTGGAAATCGGGTTAACACACGTGGGTGCTATTCCACCAGAGTTGCTTGTAGCTGTCAGAAATCTCTTCTTCCCTTTCTGTCAGTGACAAAAATCTTAGATCTGAAAAAAAAAAAAAAAAAAAAAAGCAAATGGCAAAGCTGTAAGATCTTTTTGATTTAAATGTGAATTAGGTCGGCTTTGATCTCTTCAAATTCATCTTTTTGTACTTCAAAAATGAGGCCTCCACTCTAAGATTGTCTGGTGGAATTATTTTACTTGATCTAACCTATCTAAACACCACGTCATATTGCCAAGCCTTTGTGTGGGACCGTAACAATTCAGAGAGGGTAGATGGAGTGAGGCCGGTCCTGTCAGGTTTAAAGAGAAAATTATTCCTTTTTTCCCAGAGTCAATGAACTTCCATCTATGATGTTTCAAATCCATCAAACCATGAGACAGGGGCTCCTCAACACACAGCTGTGTTCTGGCCAGCAGTTTTGGGGCTTTTGGTTTATGCCAAGTTTATTGAGCAATTTACATGCTACATGTCATGAAATTCCTAGAGCCCCTCTGAGCTAGACTGTCACAGTAGCCTGTGATGAGGAAGCCAGGATTCCGTGCCTCCTGGAGACATGTGGAGTGCTACATAGCTGTTGGATGAGACTCAGAACTCAGGCTACGGGGGTCAGATGTTCTAAGTGATTGAGACACTTCAATCTCATTTCACTCCTGGTCTCAGCAATCCCTAGAACTATCATTTTATTCCCATGTCACCGACAAGGAAACAGAAATGGAGAAGATGATCCACCCCATGCAGGTTCTAAAGCATCATCTCCAACCTGTATCCTTCAATAAAAAGAATTTCGTCATGAAAAATCGTGAAGATGCTTATCCCGATTGCTGCTGCTAGCCTGTGCTGAATATTCTCCATGTTTTCTAGCTTGGAGAAGTCCCCAAATTAGAATTCTGTTTAATTTTTGATTACCCTAGACTTGTCAATTTTATTTTTCGCAAAATAATGCTTTTAAAAATTTATCAGTGGCGTATGTGTGCACAGGTGTGAGTGTGTGCCCGTGCACAGGTGCACAGACACACACTCACCAGTGAGTGGGGTCAGGACAGCTTTGGGGAGCTTATTCTGTCCTTTTCACCTTTGCATGGATCCAGGTTTTGAACTCTGCTTGCCAGGATTTTGCACAGGAAGGGTTTTACTCACTGAGTCATCTTACCGGCCTCACAAAAATGCTTTTGTGTGACTGTTCTTGACATGTTGCAAGCAAACACACTGGAAACACTCAAATGTTAGATCATTTCAAGATGGCAGGTGAATGCAAGGACCCCAGATAGGATTTGGCAAGTAGGATGTTAGTGGCCAGTTCTAACTGGTCAAGTTTATAGGATCTGCAGGAGATGTTAGAAGAGTTAACTGCCTTTCTAAAGGGAATATTTGCCTTTGGATGCCACTGGTGGCTTAATACAGATGCTAGGTGGGGAATTACCCACTGGGTAATTCGCCCTAGGGCCGAATCCAACAAGTAGGTTGGTGAGGCTTGCCTCTGTGTCCACTGCAGACATGCCCATGGTACAGGCGAGCTTAGTCTGACTCTGCCCTACTTGTTTCCACAGGCATTACGGGAAACAAGGTCCTGGTTATGAACAAGGGTGATATAGGATCACTGTAGCCTTCTGGAGCAACTATGTGGCCTCAGGATTCAAATCCCTCATTCCAAGTGGGGTTGTCAGGCAACAGCCACTCAGTTTGGGAACAGTTTGTGAAAGTCTGCACTAGCCAGACTATGTTCTCAAGAACTCGATTCTGTTGCTGATAAAACTCACAGATCATCCACCGATGTTGGAGGTGCTGCCCACGGGGTTGTGAAACGGAAAATGGCTCTGGGAATTTTGCCAAATAAGGATAGTAGGTGCAGATCCTGGCCAAAAAGAGAGAGAAGAGACCTGGGGTGACGGGTGGGATGAGGGGGTGGGCCTTTGAATAATTACTGAGGCTTTCAAGAAAATGTTAGCATTTATCTTCCCGCAAAGTTTGCCTCACTGAAGCCGAGCTGTTTTGCTCTGTTCAATGAGATATTGATGGAGCGCTGAACTCTGTGATAAATGTTAACTTTTTAATGTGCACTGTGTCCCAGAGGCAGGGCCTATGTGGGCTATTGAGAGAAGCAGGCTCAACGAGCCGCTGCTCAGAATTCCAGGAGGTTAATCGGCAAATCAGCCTGGAAATGGGGGGACCAGCTGCATGTCTTCTTTACTCTGGCTTTTCTCACAATCCAAGGCATCTGGGCACCATCTTCATGCACAAATAGCCCGTTTCTCAACTTCTCTGGGGTTTTGGTTGACGGGACCATTTGTTTTTTATTATTATTAATGGCATCCTCTTTTCTGACAGGCTCCAGACAGCCTCGCCGGTTCAGGTCACCAAGGTGGACTGGGAAAAGGGATCTTGAGCAGGCCCTTTGCCTGACACTGTGGTGTGGCAAGGCTGGAAGGTCATGGCAACTTTTTGTCTTCCTGCCTCCAGTTGTACACAGGAATGGGCTACAGTGGAAATTGATACTGGAGATTCATACTGAGATATGGGGAGGACCTGAAGGTACAGAACCCATACCTTCTCAAACTTAGCTGCAGGTCAGACTCAAGGATGCCGGATCTGTCCACAACCAGGGACACTGATGTCTTTAGTCTGGATTGTAGCCTGAGCATGGGATTTTCAATAAGCTTCCCAGAGGATTCAACATGCAACAGAGGTTGAGACCCATTGACTCAACCCAAAGTACATCCTGAAGGCTCATGGGATGGCAATGGATGTCCCCAATCTAAATACCACCTACTGCTCCCTGACTCTCCTCTACAAACTCCAAAATTAAAACCCTCCTTTTACTCCAAAAAATAGAATTGAGAAAGTCTGATGGTTCTGGGAACAATTGAGTTTAATGTGGTTTTCTGTTTGTTTGTTTTCCTGAAATCTAAGAGGAGGTTTTTTTTTGTGTTTTGTTTGTTTGGGGTTTTTTGTTTGTTTGTTTGTTTGAGCCACAAATGCAACCACACAATGCCCAAGAGGACATGGAAAAGAAAGTACCCCCCAGTTACACTGAAATTGCAGCTTGGGGGGACTAGTGTTACGGGGCCTCTCCGTGAGAAGTGTGATTCTGATCCAAGAGTCAAACTGTACACAGGTAGGTAGGTAGATGCACACGCCTAGCGCACACCTGCCACGAGAGACGCTCCTGGGGGTCACTTTACCACGCCCCACCCGCCTCTATGCAGCACAACGCCTTTCAGTGACAGATGCATCCTAGCCAGTTGTTATTTTTGTTGTTGTTGTTCTTGATTTCCCCTTTAGTTTGAAAGCAAAGATCTTCTTTCAAAGGGTGACTCTCTATCTATAAATATTCAAACTTCAGAAAGTATTTTACGAAGGAGCTACAATGTACACTTATCAAACAAATCCTATACCTCACAATTCACACTGTTTCATGCTTGGAAGTTGTAAGTAAAGCTCCCGAGTCGTTGCAGACAATAACAAATCTGAATTAACTCAGGTTCTGTGTTTTGTCTTTGTAATCCCCATGATCGCTGTTTATTCCAAATCCATTATTTAGGAGTGTGTCACACCAAGGAGCCAAAGACAGAGCTCAAAGGCCTTCCACGGCTCCAAACCATCACAAGCATCCTGGAAACAAATGTGTGCAGTGTGTTGTTGCATTTGTGTGCATGAGCATGAGTTTTATAAATTTATTTCCATGTGAAACATGTTTATTTTAAATCATATAAATGTGCTAATTTGAAGCATATGTACTCACTAATTTATTTATTTGTTAAAATGCATTCCTTCAAACATAGACCAAGTGATTTGAGGGGTAGGAACCTCTTTTCGAAGTATGGATGGCGCGTGGTGATAATAAAAAGCAGACTGACTTTAGTCAGTTTTATTATTGTTTGACATGCACTGTAGACAACATGCCCCTCTCACTCCTTACCCCTGGGGCAGACCACTCAATCTTCACACAACAGTCTTAGATAGTCAAGACCCCAGCATCTAACAGCGGAAGTTGGAACTAACACCCAGGTTTCCACTCCCAGATCAGTACCATTGTGTATAACATGCACGAATAATGCATTTTTCACAAGAGGGCCCAGGAACATGACAACAAACTTCTAAAGCAGCCTACAATGAACAATTGCAAGGCGGTGCTGTCTAAACAGAGGGCTCAGCCCAACTGTGAGCCCATTTGGTCCTGTGTGCGTTGAGCTTTGGTTCATTTCAGTCTAGAAGTCTGGGTGACATGTGTCCCTTTAGAAAATAGAGGTGACGTTAGCTCTAATAAGAAGAAAATTGTTATTTCACTTTATTAACAAGTAGCTTGTATCATACTGAAAAATTTATTGTCTGCATTCAGCTTGAATACTGTATTCATTCCGTTTTCTAATCTGTGTGATTACTACCTGTGTAATTTGATGTCTGCATTTGCTATCGGAATTCTTTCAGGCCATTATATTTATATTTCTCATCTTTTTTTTTTTTTAATAGAGGATAAGATTGGGACACAGAAAATTGCAGCAGATTGCCTAAGGCAAACTGCAACCAGCCGGCAGCTGGATGGAGCAGAGATGTCCGTTATGTGGGGAATGTGAGGTGGATGGTTTTCGGGTCTGTGCTCTGCTATGACAACCCAGGTGGAGCTGGAGTTGGCCCTCTCTCCTGCATGGGGACTGGATGTCCCCAAATTATCTGCAAGGACTCGACTTGCCATCGCCTAATCAGGGAAATTAGTAAGAATTTGTGAAGGATGATTGGACAGTGTGTTGTTAGCAAACTGTGGCTGAGGCTCCACTGGGTGATGAGTAGGTGCTGGGACAAAGCCGGCAAACAGGGAGAAATCTAATTTTAGAAATGTTTAGGAAACTAAACAGTAAGTTCACACATGTAGATCACAGAATAGCAGCATCAAAAATGGCGGACACCGTCTTTCCCTTTTCTGTCCATTCTAACTATAGGCTGCCATTTCATCTGACAGATAAAAGCCAGAGGCTGTGTGGGTGAGAAGAGCATGTATGTGAGGTGAGACGTGCTGAGGTGTGAACCCATCTGATCATGGGGCTCTCACTTCTAGACCAGATTATATGGACATATATGGCTGCTCGTAGCAAGGATTCTAGACAGTGCTCAGTATCTGGTTCAAATTCATTTTTTTTTTTTTGCATCTAAAAGCAAGTGAGGCATCAATTTCAGAGCATCTTCTTGACATTCTAGAACCCCACTTAGAGAGAAAATTCAAAAATGAAAATCCACCCTTTCTCCTAACCCCCAAGATGCTGTATTTACTGTGGGGAAGCCGGCAGCCACTCTGTAGAGCTCGCGTTCTGCATGCAGCCATACTGCAGTGACAGCGCTTTGCCTTTTCTCTGTCAATGTGACTTTGGAAATTTTCTTATACTCTCTTATGCTTGAGGTTTTCCCCTTGTGCAGAATAGGAAGAATGGTGTTGAAGTCTCTACAGTCCCCGGCAGGAATGGAGATGCCTCCACATCGACTCCTCGCCGTTTCCCAAGTCCTGCTGGCCATGTGAATGCCACTTATCCTAGCTGTCTTTTTTTCACAGTCAGGGATAGTGAATATTGGGCTAAACAAAGATCATTAACTTTCTCCACTCCAAAGCCAGAGTCTGCCCCTTTACTATACCCATGGTAAATACAAATCCCTTTGAAACTAAGTCGGGCAGAATCAAGGACCAGTCAGGTCTGTCCCTGCTTGGGACCATCAGGCACAAGTGAAGCCTCACACAGGAGCTCTGAATCAGGGGGAACTTACTGCTACCCGATCCCCTCCTCTTAGCCAGGCTACCAGCCCTCTGCAAAGGTGCCTGGCTCTCCCTGTCTCAGGGAGAAGGTGTGTGGAGAAATGTGCTAGGAACAGACTTCCTGTCAGGGACACTGCTTCACTCACCTGCAGCCCTGTCTGTCACAATGTAAACACCTCTTGAATAAGAGGCCAAATGGAAGATTTAAGAGAAGAGTTTTAGATAGGGCTCCAGGTGGCGTGGCCCTAAGCAGGCTCTTGCAGTGCTGAGAATCTCAGTTTCATGCCCACAATGGTCACATACATGTTTTTTGGTGTTGTTAGAGCTGTAAACCAATAATGTAGACAGGGGCTGGAGATGCATCTCACTGGGCAAGCACATACTTAGCTTGAGCTAGGCTCACCCGCCCCAGACCCATAAAATAAATAAATAAATAAAAATTAAAAATGCATTTGTTAAGAGCCGATGAACTCATCTTCCAAATACCCATGTCAGCAACACCTAAATCATCAGCAAGAAGGGTTTGTCCCTGCCAAGCTCACACGGTTCTTGCAAGCTCACTCGTCTCCTCCTAGTGTTCCATCTGTGTGATCGTGTACAGCTGCGAAGCCAGCAGAGACTCTCCACTTCCTGTCCACACAGTCTTGGCTTGCTGTCCCCCACACCTCCTCCCACAGGAAGAGGGCTCAGGCACTAGAATCAGCAGAACTGCCACAGGTGACCATTTTTGTTTACGTGGTCATGACTGGAAAACTTACTAATATCAGTGAGTGTTTCTCAAGTATGCATGCTGTACCAAGAGCTGTTGGACTTGCTGTAAAACTCGCCTAACTTCACAACAGCTCAATGAGTGGACCTGCCAGTAGCCCAGTTTTTCAGATGGGGAAGCTGAGGCTTGGAGAGATTGAACTGGCGTAAGAAATACAGCTGACAGCTGGTGATGCCGTATTAGAGCACCAGGATCCAGTTTTAATTCTGAGCTTTGAAATCATCACAGGCCACCTCCCACCCCAGAGCAGCAGTGTCCTGGGGACAGAATATCTTAACCAAACATGCTAATGTTTCACAGATGCAGTCTCCAGGCCTGGGCAGGTTACGACCCATAACCATCATCATGTCCTTTTGAGAAGTGTTTATCCTTTGGGAAGACCTGCATTTATCAGATAGTAACATGTGTCTGTCCCTTTCTCTACAGCAGGAGGTGCAGGCAGAGTCTACAAATGGCAATCTTTTTGCATCTTCTCATCGCCAAGGCCCTTCCCTAGATCAGGTCCCCTTTTGTTGTCTCCAGGACACTACTGTCATAACTGTTTCCCTTCCTCTCTATCTTACCAGTCTTGTCTCAACTCCCCTCCTTCTACCTAAGTTATTAAAACATGGAGTTAGTCATATATTCTCCTTCTTACATTCCCCATGGCCTGTAAACATTTCTCTAGTGTTTCTGTTGTGTGACACACTTTTTCTGAGGAGACACAACACACGACTGATTTCTCCTCCCGCCTTTTCTGCTTCTCTTTGAGCTTTTGTGCAAGTGTCCAGTTGTTAATCATTATACTGCATTGTTGTATCCCTAACTCTAAGCAAAATGGCTTTTGAGTCCCATTAACAATACGGTCATCTGTATGTGAAAAGCATTTCTTGAGTGGCAATCATCTTTCTTGGCATGAGAGCAATGAATGAATGTAGTCATGATATCATGGTCCCTATCCTCTGCCAGTTCTCATTCATGCCGTAAAACACAAGACAAGTGGCATGTAGCATGCATCAGTTATCATTTGGTGTGTAACTAATACTTCCAAACTTAGCAGGCTATCATACTAAGCTTTCATAATCTCATAATTGCTGGGGATACCTGGGAATCAGAAATGTTTGAAGCAACTGAGCCTTCCTTGAGATTGTAGCCACCCTATCAAGGAGGGCTGTGGTTACTTGAAGGCTTCACTAGGGAGGGAGAGGGAGGGATCTTCTTTCACACCCAGCCATAGGTTTGTAGATGGTCTTTGGCTTGTTCCTAGCTGCCTACTAGAAATTCAGTCCTCCATTAAGATAGCTTTTAGGTAGCCTGCCCAATTGACCTCAGTAACTCAAGAAAGAAGGAGCCCAAGATGGAGGCCAGTGCTTCCCACTTCCGACACGCTAGCCTTTTTGCCATATTCTTTCTCACAGATCACTCTGGTATGATGTGAAAGTATTTGTGCAGGGTGTGAAGGCCAAAAAGTGGAGGTCGTGGGGTCTTGATATTACTCCACAAGACACCTGATCATGTCTGTGTGCCCTGGCCATGTTGTCAGAATCCACAGGTAACAGTGGTTTCTAGTGTGTCTTCAAGGTATTTGAACCTCAGTAAAAAGAAAAAAAAAAAGAAAAGAAAAGAAAAAGAAAAACCAAGCTCTATTCTAGCACCTTCTTGAGTGTAAACAAAGACAAGGAAAGACTAAGGTATCAATGGAACTGAGTACCATATTGTCTTAAGCATCAATGGAACTGGGTACCATGTTGTCTTAAGCATCAATGGAACTGGGTACCATATTGCCTTAAGCATCAATGGAACTGGGTACCATATTGCCTTAAGGCATCAATAGAACTGGGTACCATATTGTCTTAAGGCATCAATGGAACTGGATACCATATGGTCTTAAGCATCAATGGAACTGGGTACCATATTGCCTTAAGCGCCTTCGTTGTCACCACATGGCATTGTCTAGGCAACACAACACTGCCGTGGCAGTTTTTCATTCACCAAAGTCACCACTCTACCTTCCTCATCCATAAAAGGTTACATTACGACTTCTGTTACCCAACAAGGATGGTGAG
Source organism: Cricetulus griseus (assembly GCF_003668045.3). Lineage (NCBI taxonomy): Eukaryota > Metazoa > Chordata > Mammalia > Rodentia > Cricetidae > Cricetulus > Cricetulus griseus. Next base: position 90,517,274 of record NC_048601.1, on the reverse strand, counting down.
CATCTAGGGAGAAAGTCCTAGAAGCCTGTAACCTGGGCAACACATGCACAGGCAAGGCAGAAACCATGGCAGATTCTGAAGGCCGCCTCTCTGTCCTCTGTCACACCTGCTTTCCTCCATCACACAGCTCTCTCCAGGGCCACACACTGCTTCTGCTTCAACAAATCTGACCAGCTGTTTTCTTTTGGTGTCTTTTTATTGCATCCAGAATTCCAAGAGCTGCAGGGGGATGGCTGCTGAAAACAGCACAGGCCTGGAGCTGCACTTCAAAGCAGCCTTCGTTATTCTTCACACGCCGTTTGCAGGAACCTCCTCTGTTCTCTCCCGGGAACCAAATTCTCCTGGAGATTTTCCTCAGTGATATCACTATTTACAAAGCCCTGGCCCTGGACATCATGTTTATATCTGATTTGTACATGTCCACATGGCCCATAAAGTTTATAAGGGGGTGAGAGAGCTTTTCCTTGTTCATAAATCTTGCCTTCCAGCCTCCCTCTAGGAGTGGGAAAGGAGGCAAGAATGAGAACAAGGGTACATGTGAAGACGGGGGAAGGCAGCGGCCCGTAGCATGACACCCCTGCTCCAGCTTCTCCTTCATGCCCTCCCTTGGGGTCCATTGGGCAGCAGAAGGGGTATGTGTGGTGGCCTGGAAGCTACATGGGCAGGTAAATGAAATTTTCAAAATCCCTTCCTTTATTCTTTGTTAGATGAAGGTGATAACGATGTCTGTCCATGGGGTTCCTATGGCGATGGCGATGGTAATGAAGCAGAAGGCATATAATAGGGGGTATAGCGATTAGCAAAAACCAACCAACCAACCAGCAAAAGACCTCAGGGAATACATTTTAACAAAGTAACCAGAGGTTTCTGGAGATTTTCCACCCATTTCCTGCCTCAGTTTCCCCAGCGCCCTACGTGGGCCATCTCTGCTGACCTTTGAGCTGTTCTCACTCAGAAGTTGAAAACAACCCTTTTCAGGCATAATTTTTGCATTTTCAAAGCTGAGGTGGATTCCATTTCAAAGTCAATATTGCTGGGTACCACTCCATGGGCAGCTTTGAGAACATTTCTGAATTTTTGGAGAAAACGTTTTGCAAAGCAAGCACTTCATACATACATTTCCCTGCCCCCGCCCCACTGGGCACAGGAAAGGTCTGCAGGTCCGTGGAGGTGCTTGGGAAGGATAATAGATCAATAACAATTCTCCACCAGTCACACAGATTCCCTTGGCAGCTTGACCAATGGGGTTTGGGAAAGTCATTATAGCCTGTGTCCACCCAGGCAAGGCAAAGGAAAAAAGATTGTGAAATTATGTTTTGAATTGCCTCTAACTACCCAAATAGGAAACCTGGAGTTAAAGAGAAATGTGATTTCTGAATTATTCACAGTTATCTTAAGGAGAGTCTCATCTCTGAAATCCAACCTCTAACCACCTTTTCTTCATGGTGGGGGGGGTACGGGGAGGGGGGGTCTCAGAATTTCGGCCAGACCGATCTTTTCAAAAGACAGATCTGGGTAGCGAGTCCCATTCATAACCCTTCAGTGACTACTCACTGCTCCTAGGAAAAGCAATAAGCAGTGTATGGCCTGTGGCCCTAGTAGGACTTGGCCTTCTCTGTCCCTCCAGCTCAAAGCCTGTCCCATCCGAGTTCCCTCTCACTCCCAAGCCACACAAGCTGTTCTCTTCCCTCCCTTTGACCAGTTGACTCCTAGTCACCATTCAGATCTCATCCCCAAACCCTCTTATTCCAGAAAGCTCCAGACACTCCCCCAGCCCACCACAGCGATCTGAGGTTTCCCATTTCCATGCTGGACTCCGAGGGGCTGGCCTTCCCCTGACTATCACGAAGTGACTCACAGTACATTGTTTATATAGTTGTTACATCTCCTGCCAGGGAGGTACATTCTTTTGAGGACAGGGCTTTTGTCTTCTCCGCCCTCTTCACACCTTGAACCATGCCCAGAGTCAACCGCAGGCTCAAGAATTCTTCATTGCACAACCATTTGAGACCCAAACCATGGGAGTCTATCTCTCCATCTTGTAAGGCCCTCATCAACAAAATGTGGTCAGCACTGGCTTGTCAGCTTATGTACCCAGAATGTTCTCAATCTGCCTACAGGACCTGCATCATGGCATTTTCACAACTGCAAGCATATTGAGTTTTATTAGTCCAACCCTTCATTTTATAGATGAGGAAGCTAATGTGTAATCAAAAGTTAGAGCCACTCAACTGCTTAACTACCTAGTTAAGACTAAGATTCGGTTTTCAAGTTCCCCGTGGTTCACATTTCCCATCAAGGCAGTGGATGACAAAACGAGCATAACTGGAATAGTGAGTGTCCTTACTGCCACCTCCTTCCCATCATCTGTGGGCCCGAGAGAGCCCCTCCGAGAAGGGAAGACACCAGCCTTCATCGTGTTATCACTCTCTCCAATTCTGACAGCACTCGGAGAACTTGCTTTGAACTCTGCATTGCCATGGCAACAACTGCTCCTCGTGAACATCAACATCTCTGCCCACGATCGCCTGTGCTGAAGTGGATGGTTGCCAAGCAAATCATAGGAAAAAGAATTTTTTTTTAAGTCAAGAAGGCCGAAAGCCTCAGATCAAGTTCAAATTATTTGGAGGATGTGTGTGTCAGGGACACTTAGCATCAGTTTCGATGTAGGGGCAGATAAAAGCATGATTTAAGACGCGGACAGGGAGAACTGCGCGGCCTGCTTCCAAGCTCTGAGAGATCTTCCAGAGCCCCTTTGATGTGATGGAGACAGGGAAGTTGCATAGTTTTTGCCCCATCCAGACACAAAGGCTGTTCCAAGGAGCTCAAGCCCCCACCAAACACGCTGGATGCTTTCTAAGCCTTCCTTTCTCCCCAGCTCTCCCTGCAACCCCTTCTTTGTTCCCAACATGCCAGGACCCAACATGCAGGTTTTGTCTCAAGGAGAGGAGGACATTAGTGTCACAGGAGAAAATTTACAAGGCTGTTGGGCTTGGGTGTAATAGGAGCTGTGAGGTCTTGCATCTATTAAGAGAGGTGGTCAAGGCTGTGGTTATAGAGACTAGTCCTGGGGCAGCCTCCGGCAAGCTCTGATTACTTGGGACTGGAGAGATCCCATCTCAGAGAGAGAAACACATGCCGAACAAATTGGTCACATCCCATTTAGCCCCTATTAATTTACATCCGACCCTCAGGGCTAAACAGGCAGGATTTTTCATCCTTTTGTGGCACCCCCACCAGTGATTTCCTCTTTTCCTTTCTCTCTCATCTAATAGTGTCAGCTTGACTGTTTCCACTTCGCTCAGATTTCATTTCTCTACTTAACTGTTGCGCTCGGCAACCCCCAGATCCTTTGCATTGTAAAATCTGTGCTGCAGTACCCCCCCACAGCCTGCTTTCCATCAGCTTAGCCTAAATCAAGTTGCCAGATCAGTCCCGTGTGTTAGCGGAGTAATAACTGTCTTTAGCAGGGCAAAATGGTGCGGGAGAGTGTTGCCTTTTCTGCTTCAAAGACTCCAGAGATACCTTTAACCGCAAAAATGAGGATAGAAGGGAATGAATAGGCAAGAGTCCCAAGATGGCAATCTCCCGGCTGGAAATGTTCATGAATTACCTGTAATTTACCTCAAAACGGACCATATGTTGGACTGCATGGTGCTCCCCTCCCCTCCCCCAAGCAGACTTATTCCAAGCACTGTTTTCTCTTCACATGCAACTAATGTCGGGAATAGGTTGAGGGGAAATGCCGCTGGAAGCCTCACAAATTAAAGTAGGCGTGTTACCACCCTGGTGCTTCACACAAGGAAAGAAGTGAGCTGTGTTTCCCTCCTTAAGACACCCTCAGCCCCAGAGGAGCAGGGTGAGAAGGTTGAAGGTACACTGGGAAATGAGAGGGAGATGAAGCATCCTCTGACAATTCCTCCATCCCCTCCATGCGTTTACACAGTTTACACACTGGGGCAGGAATGGTTGTGACCTCCTAGTCTTGACATATGTAGTCACAAACCTCCAGGGTGGCTTTGCAGAGACAGAGGAAGGGCCACTTTCCAGGCCCACAGGACAGCCCTTTGCTCTGTACCTTCCCAGCATGTTTGCCACACACTCTTGCCCCCAGATTCACAGGCGTCCCTGATGATTGCTGAAAGGACGTTCTCTGGTGCTTCCTAGCTTTCAGCTTCTTCATCTCTTGGAATCTGAACAGATACATAGGGGGAAGTATAAACAATGCCCAATCTCCTTTTCCACCCAGAGCCACGGGGCCTCGTCACTAGCCACGCCACAGCTGAGCTTTTTGAAGGGAAATGTCATAATATTGCTAATCAATAGGAAGAGTGACAGGCCCATTTGTCAAGAACAAGCCAGCACTGCAGCTGTTGTCGTCCCCTGCATCTGTCTCTTGGGCTTTGCAAGGCAGAGCCTGGGAATGGGCTGACCAGTGTCTAGACAGCTCTGTCCTGTACTGGGGGGGGGGTTGGGTTGAGAGGGAGCCACTGAGCACAGACAGCCACACATCTTGCTGGTGCTCTACACAAATGGGCCCGGATAGGGCAGCAAGGGCTAGAGAGGAAACAGTGGCACACATCAGCAGCCAGACCCCCTCCCTCCAAGGAGGAAAGGATCTCCTGTCTCAGGAAGTCTATTGCCCTTTAATCTGGGGAGTGTGCTGGCTTATGTGTTTCTTTGGAACTGCAGATGTCTCTTGCTGCTCTGGTGGTCACAGGATCAGCAGGTCATCTCAGAGAAGGAGTAGAGCGAGGGATGGCCTTCGGTCTCAAACTTAATGACAACTTTCATCTTGCTCAGGAGGACAGTGGAAAATGGTGGTGTGGCAATATGAACCCTGTGCCCTGCCTCTCCCCAGCTCCCCTGAGCTGTAGCAACATGGCCTAAGAGGGCTCGGGCTGCAATCAGATCATTCATGCATGGAGCTTGGGTATATGCTGAGGTGCCAGGACTGAATTGCCCTCCTACCCCACCAAAAGAATTCCTAAGTGGGGAAATTAATCTTAATCAACTCTTGTATCTTCAGCTTTAGTGAGTCCAGAGAACTATTAGAGATTTTCATGTTGTATGGGAGCAGGATCCCCAAGGGTTAGTGATCTTATTTTATTGGCAAAAGCTAGTAAAAGATCTTATTATGAGGGAGACCTTCAAGAAATCTCGAGGTCTTTTCCTGTGTCCAGAGAAGCTCTGTTCTGCATTACTCCATTTTGTGTACACAGTGAGTTTTCCGGGGTCCTTTGTCTTGAGAGACTGACTCCATTTGGAGTCTACATGCAGAGGCACTTAACTCTGAAGCTTGGTGCAGTTGTGAACAGTACCACCTAGCACAACCCACAAGGCACTAAGTGAGAGGAACATTCCTAAAAGTACAAAGGACACCGCCCTATAAATTCATCAGAGCAAGTTGGTACTGTGGGAGCATAGACACATTAAAACCAGACCAAAAGAACCGGGCCCAATAACTTATCAGATACTCCAGACCAGGAAAAAGTGAAAACTCTGGTCCAGAGTCCATAAAGAGGACACCTAACACTGCAATGGCAGTGGAACCACAGACCTGTCATGTGACCACCCAGTATGTGCATCAAGGGACCAACAGACAGAAGACTCTCATCTGTCACTGGGCACGGTCCTTGCTAGTGATGTGGACCACCTTGAACAGCTGTCCATCTGTCTACTTGCTTGTCTGGGTCCAGTTTTACCTTCTGCTTTCATGGTCCCTCACTATGCTTCTTCAGTTCAACCGGAAGCCTAGTCTTGGCTCTGTAGCAACAGTTTTGTTCAGTAGACTCCAGAAGAGCAATTATCAGACACCCTTCCCACCCTCCTCACAAGGGTGCCTTACATCTTCATCACCTTTTCCTTACTTTTATGTGTGGGTAGGTGCTTTGCCTGCATATATCATGTGCATACCTGCTGTCTGTGCACGGAAGCCAAAAAGGGCATCAGATCCCCTAGAACTAGAGTTAGTCACAGTTATGAGCCATCGCCTGGGTCCTGGGGACTGAACTCTCTGGAAGAGCAGTAGGGAATCTTAACTTCCAGCTCATCCTTCCATCCCCTCTGTAACCTTTCTGCTTCTGCCTCTCAGTTAGACCCCTTCTAATAGTCTTGAATTCTTCTGAGACCTCTTTAACTCTTTGTAACCATGCTGCAACACACACACACACACACACACACACACCACACTCATATTTACCTTAGCTGGACCTCAAGGAAATCAGAACTACTTGTCAGATTGCTGCTGAATAAACTGCTCTTCTTTGCATATGTATTGTTAGTCGTTGAATTCTGACATTGTGGAAAGACACAGATGTGTTTATTTTATCTTTCTGGTATAGCAAGCTTCCAACATCTTGTCAATTCACACTTCTCCCATTTACTTTTTGTCCTTAGGAAGAGGCGATATTGTAGAAAGTGGGTCTTTTCCTCAAGGTACTCCCAGTGCCCAGCATTAGAAAGCCAGCTGTATCCAATTTAAAGAAGAATGTAATTTTGACATTCCATCATAAGGTATGCATGCTTCAGAAAAACACTAGGCAGGAATATACCACTATGCAACACCCAGGCCCCAGTTGGGGATGAGTACCCAAGTCCAAGAACGATCTGGGAAGAATTGCTTCGTTAAAGAAGGCAATGTGCTTTCTGTCCTATAATGCATTACTGTTTACCACTGCATTGCATGGGGGGTTGCAGCTCCCTGAAGGCACAAAGACAAGGCTGTAAGACTAATATTGAAGAACGCAAGAAAGTGGTAAGCAAGCAAATGAGGTTACCTCCAAGGTGGCTTTCATGCCCTGTGGAACTCCAGTTGCTGGAAATACTGTTGGTGGCTCTGTAGGTGTCAGTGTTTTCTTGAATATCAACAGGAGTCGCAACGGCCTTTTGTTTAGGGTGACTGGATTTGTTTTATTTACATCTATGAAGCCATTCAAAAGAAGTCTGGGAACTGAGTTGGCACTAAAATACATTGTTGGTTTGGATCAACTACAGTGGACAGTGGCTCAGGGGACCGTGTGAGATGACACTGGAAACATAGCCTGGGCCCTTGCTGGTCAGGGAACATTGTAGAATAAGAGAGTATCTTTCTTAGGGAGAGGAAAAGTCTTGGTTTGTTCAATAAGTTCTGATGTTTGTTTAAACAAAACTAAATCTTTCCTGATAGTGACGTTATGAAAGACAGAGCCGCTATGGCACCCTCACAAGTGTAACTCCACAAGCTGCCTCTGACAGGTGTGATCTCAGAGCAGTCAACCTGCCAACGCTCTAAAGCTAGGTTAGAAAGGGCTCAACATTTTCCCTAGTTATGGAGTTTGGTGGGGAGGGGTCGTGGCTCTCCATTCGTGATGCCCCAGCTGTATTTATATGAAGCTATCTGTCAGCATGGCCCTTCTCTGTAGAGTTGAGATCACTGTCTCTTGTTTTCTTGAGAGAAAGCTTCATGGTGGCCTTGCTTTGGATTTCTGAGTGAGAAGTCTTGAGGATTCTTCTCCCTGGGGAAAGAAAGCTGTACAGAACTGGCTTCTCTGCAGAGGAGGGCTTCTGAGACCATGGACTGCCCACTGGTAGAAGGGGAGCCTGACAATTAAGACAGAATGGACATTAAAGGACACTTTAGGCTTCCTTTTGTATCTGTATCTGTATTTGTATTTGTATCTGTATCTGTGTCTATATCTGTATCTATATCTATCTATCCATCCATCTATCTATTTTGTGTTCAACGTAGAAACACTTCCAAGATTTCATTTTCTTTTCATCATAGAAACTAGTGGACCAGTCTAATACAACTGAAGGCAGCCTCTAGGCTGTCCAGTGTGCACAGGGGGACTCGATACATTGGTTGAGGACCTGGTGTCATTTATGAGGACACTGTGCCAAGTTTTATGTGAGCTAGGAATAATGGGCATGCTGGTAACTGATCTTTTCCAGGAAAGTGTCTTCCAGGCAAGTGTCTATGCTGTACATCCTGGTACCTAGTGGGATTCTGCCTCCATTCCTCGAAAGCTCCCCTGAAATCTCAAGATTCTACCGACTGTATAGACTTCAGATCTGTATTGATCAGATTGGGAAATGAACTAATGTTGTCAACTTTTCCTGTTTATGTAACTCTCACCATATAACCTGGGAATGTTGTACTGCCAAACACCAAATAGAGGCACACAGAGGTTGGCTTAGAGAAGAAAATGTTGTCAATCTAAGGTTCTGTGGGCTTTCTAATTTGGTGCTTAAAAAGTCTTGGAGTTGATGTTGTATGGACGGCGGTGGCACGAGAAGCTAGTCAAATGCTCATATATGTAAACTTGGGAATCTGGCACAGTAGATTTGAGTCTCAGGACACTATCAGACATCGGATTAGCTGATTCTGGGTTTTTCTATCCTTTCAAAATATTCTATTTTGAATTATGTGTATATGCATGTGTCTTTGTGTGAACATGAGTAGAGATGCCTGCAGAGGCCAGAAAAGGGCATCAGATCCTCTGGAGCTGGGGTTACAGGTGTTTGTGAGCTAATGGGTTCTGGGGACTGATTTTAATTCCTCTGCAAAAACACTATGCGCTGAACCATCTCTCCAGCCCTTGTCCTATCTTTAATATTAGAAAAAAAAAAAACCTCATCCCTACTTATACCCACCTCCATTAGGAATCAAGCCACTGTGCTAGCCATTTCCTCCCATGCGGTGACCTGCAAAGTGTCAAGGGCATGCTAGTGAGTACCAGTCTGTAGGTGGAAAGAGAAACTGTCACATTTGCAGAGTCCATCACTCAAAGTTCTTCAGAAAACTGAGTAAAAAGGGAGTGAGTGGGTTTAAGCCCATGAAGCATCAAATTAGAAGACTTTACAGAGAACTACTTAAGAAACCTCGGAAAAGACAGAGTTCTGTCTTTTAGTTTTAAGTGGCAATATTCCTAACCTGTTCCCATTAGAAGTCTTCTAAAGAATCAAATTGAATTGGAGGAAAAGGAAGACTATAACCAGAGAATGAGGGGAATGTGGAGTTAGCCTTAGGCTGTGCCCTGTTCCTCTCAGTTAGGGAGCTCAGGGCTTGGAGTAGTGAATTGACTTTATCTCTGGGTCCACACATGCTCTGCCTCACAAGGAATCAGTGACCCTGAGGTTGCCTGGAAGGCTAGAATGCTTGCTGAAAGGACATCCATTTTTCTTTCAGTCACTGTCTGTTCTATGACAAGTGATTTCCCAGCAGGTGGATCTCCTGGCTATTCAGAGAACACTGGCCCCTGCCTCGGGGCAAATGCCTGCCACCATATTCATAACAGCCCACCTGGGCACCATATTCCCTACAGACTGAGGAAATATCAGAAGGTTTCTTTCTTTTTGAGGGAGAAGATGAAAATCGATCCCTTGGTTCTGATTTTATTCAAACTTTCCTCCATTGGTTTGACAGACTGTGCCAACAGAGTCTAACACTTGTGCTTTTTTTGTCCTTAGGGATCTTTAACAGGTCCCCTGATTCCTGGCCTCACATTGTCAGATACCTGGGTTTGAAGCCAGGCATCAGTATTTCAAGTAGAGCCCTAGTGGTGCCCATTTGCAGCAAGGTTTGGGTGCCTTGGGCTGGGTTCTGCAAATGTTAAGGGTGTTGGGAATAGTATTTCACACGGGTTGATGTCTACCAAATGGTAAGCCCCCCCCATTCCAGTAGTAAGAAGATTTGCCCATTATCATAATAATGGCAATAACAGTGAGTCCTTACATATTTAGGGTGCTTCCCCCTGTACTGTCGTGTCTATAGTTTGTTCAAGCCTTCTTGGCTCTCCCATGAGATGAATATGGGCATGTGGACACCATCTTTTCCATCTTACAATCAAGGAAGTGGAGCTTAAAAGTATTTGTGACCTTCTCAAGCAGAATCTGGACTAGAGCTGGGTCTTCTGTTCCATGCCTATAGTCTCTCCCACCATTCAACACTCCCTGCATTCTAGACACTTTCATTAGGTAGGGGAAATCATATCCATTCACAGAGTATATTGAAAATGCATAGTAAGTAAAAAAAAGAAAACCCAATCAGTTGAGATCATACGCAGAAAGCCCTGTAAAGTCCACTTCATTGTCACCATCTTAATGATGCAGCTGCAATGAGAACTGGCAGGTCTCCCCTCCTCCTGAAACCTAGCCAGGTACAGCTCTGCACTCCTACAGTAGGACAGGCCAGCAAAGCTGAGTACATCACAGCACACAGAACAGAACTGTTGGGCTTTGAGCTCGAATCATTTACATGTCATGAGTGAAGCTATAATTGGTGTCCTCCAGGTCTGAAAGCTGAGTTAGCGGATCCCAGGGTAGCATCCCCTGACTCTCCCTAGATCCATATAGGGCGGTTAACATCAGTCATTCTTGCCTCTGGGCACACCAGTCAGTAGGTTCTTTTCCCCTTGGGGAAGGGAAACTGAGGGGTTAATTTGGGCCATGTGTTGTCTATAGCGATGGAATGGAATCAGGTGTCATGGTGATGATGATGGGGAGATAGGATGCTTCTTACAGCAGGCAGAGTGTGAGGACCAGCTACACAGATGGCAGTGGAAGTAGATGCAAGGGGGTGAGGAGAGCAGCACTTAGGGCAGACTCCATGACTCCAGACTCCATCGGACTCTTCCCTGAGTTTGGAGATGGTGGTAGTTCTTATCATCTAGGGACTCTTAAATAAATCTGATTCGGCTAACAGATGTTTGAGCAAGCAAGCGCAGCTGAATCCCCTTGGAGGGGACCAGTGAGGATAACAAGAGAGACCAGGTCTCTGCAGCCAGTGCCTGGTCTAGCTGACCCTAACAAGCGGCTAAACGTGCTTTTTAAAGAGACATATCTTTAAATCGTGGTTAGAATGAATCTCGCAACTCCGAGGAAGAGAAGTAATCATATCACCATGCAGGAGGACATTGCTGCAGACTGCAAATGCTGGCCTTGATGCTCACTCCAGTGTGACCTCAGGCATGCTGCATACTCCCTCAGCAATACAGCCTTCTGCACTAGCACATCCCTCAAGGGCTGATGTGACATACTGCATGCACGCATGTGAATGACCTAATTTCTGATGCATTATATGCGCATTAGCTAACGTAACTGCTGTGGTATCTTTATCTTATTTCTCGGACTCAGATCCATCACGCTATAGAGACGCCCCCTGCTGGTGTATTGGGAATAGGACTGCCCAATGGCAGGAAACTCATCTTCCTGAGCTTTGTCTTCTTTGGATCTTGGATGTTTTCCCCTTTGACCTTCAGGGAATCTGTCACCTTGGAGGAGAGGATGTTCTTTCTCCTTCCGCTAACGTTCCATCCATCTTTCAAGTTTCACTGCAGATTCCATTTGGGGAAATTAGGAAACGCTTTATGGAGGAACTGGCATTCATCTCTCTCTCCACTCCCACAGGCATTTGTAATTTTATTATGGCATTTATCATATTCTATCTGTACTGTAGTTGCATGCCATCTGTCTCTTTCAGCACACAGTAACTTTCCTGAGGGGAGGAAGTCTCGTCTATTCATCGTGAAGCCTCCAATTGCTCATAGCATCAATCTGGCACACAGTAGATGCTCAATAAATATTTGTTCTAATGGAATAAGACATTTTTAATGCCTGGTTTATAATCTCTACCTTCCTGTCATCTGCTAATCTTGCCAACTGCTAAGGATCCATTTGGAGCTAGGAAAAAACCAGCTTCAGGAACTATGGGTGATGGGACTTCCACTCTTTTTTTTTTTTTCCAGACAGGGTTTCTCTGTGTAGCTTTGGAGCCTATCCTGGCACTCTCTCTGGAGACCAGGGATTTCTACTCTTATATCATTGTTGTTATCTCCTCCAGGGGTAATCCAGAGCAACACAATACTGGGATGGATGCAGGTGACTGGTGACTAACCCTTCATAGGCCTCAGTGCTGCCACTGGACTACCATGTGCCCTTTGACCCTTGTTTTCCCATGTGTAAAACAAAGGTGAAGAGATTGTTTTTACTTACAAGTTTTCTGAAATTCTTAGATTCTTTATTTAGACATAAAGAGAAGTTTTGTTACTGTTCTTCACTTCTTCCCTATTAAAATAGTAAGTTGAGTAGGTTAGTATTTTTAATTACTAGTCTTCCAGGGCCGAGAGCAATGTCTGGATCACAGTAGTTGCTCAATAAATACTTATTCACTTATCTGAATAACAAATAAGCTTACCACCATCTCTCTGGAATATGCTAGTGGAAGGACATTGAGTTTTCTGGGATCTTTCCACTCTCATATTGAAGAAAAGATCAACCTTCCCAGAGGGTTGTAGTTTTCACCTGCAATGTCATTTCACGAGGAAGGAACAGAGGCTAAGCCAAGGCTATGTCACATGTAGCTCATGAGTTCATACAGTCTGGAAGAGAGGTCATGCAGGGCTTTCTTCCCACAGGGTATGCTAGTCAATATAGCAGATCAGTGATGCTCAATAAACAGGAATGCTGCATTGCCGTATTGAAGAAGGGTTATAGCCCTGGCCTCCAGACTTTCTACTACCGTGGGGTACTAGAGTAAGATGCACACTGAGAAGACAGTAATACAAAATGGGATCTGGGCTCTGTTTGGTTTTTATCTGTCTTGTTGCATGAAGGATACAATACAAGGGCTTCATCCAGGTTCTATCCACACATAGTAGTGCAAATAACATTTTCAGTAATAATCTATTTGCTGAATTGAAGTATCCTATGTGGACTCGGAATCCTAACATGGAACTAGCATCCTCATACAGGCTATGCCAGTATAATTCAACATCATTTTTGGGTATCCATGGAGCCTGTTTATTGAGAAGCTTCCATACTTTATGAACTGTTACTTGGGTATATAAGAAAGCAGGCCGAGCAAGCCAGGAGGAACAAGTCAGTAAGCAGCACCCCTCCATTACCTCTGCTTTGGTTCCTGCCTCCAGGTTCTTTCCTAAGTTCCTGTCCTGACTTCCCTCAATGATAGAATACATTGTGAGCTGAGAGACAGCCTTTCTTCCCTAAGTTGCTTTCAGTTATAATGTCTCTCATAGCAGTAGTAATCTAACTAGGACACCTTGGCATTTTGTTGGTCTATGATACAGGTTCAGTTCTAGGCTTAACAAGTGAGAGTACAAACTGTGGCAACAGTCAATGAGTTGTACAGGGCCATTTCATATCCATCATTCTACTCCACCTTCTGGGAATTACCTTCAAACCCACATGACTGATGGCTTGCTAACAAGTTCACTGCTTTAGGAAACATGAAGGAAGAAAGAAAGCAGCATGTTGAGTTTCTCCTTTTTCTTTAAGCAAATAGCATGTGAAGCTCTTCACTTCACCTCTATTCCAATTCGAATTCTCTCAAACAAACAAACTATATATATATATATATATATATATATATATATATATATATATATATCCATAGACAGTTTAGCCTCAAGAGAGTCTTGAAATGTAGCTTATATTCTGGGACATTGTATACCCAGGATAAAATTGAATCACTGTGGAAGAAGTAGAATGGATGTTGAGATGAATGTGGCTGTCTGTGACAGCATCCCTGTCTTGAGCATTTTGGATCAAACCTTGACTGCCTTACCCACATAGAAAGTCCCCTTCTCTTTCCAGAATCAATGCAATGCTCATGCTCATGCTTGGGAGACTCAGGAGACATCTTTCTGGTCCTTTGTTTTGCCTGTCTTCTAGTGTTGGTTTTCTAAGTACTTTTTAATTACCTTCTTTAATTACCACGGCTCATCTACCTTTATGATTTATCATTTCATCTGTAAACTGGAGGCTCACATTTGGCCCTATGTCTTACTGAATTCTTCTCACTTAAGATTCTTTGTAGAAGTCCAGGGTTCCTTAACAGGGTGAGGATTGTGTGGAAGTAATCGAGGAGTTTTGAGAGCATCGCTAAGGACATATTTAGCATCATGCAAGTGTCTCATTCTGTAATCATATCCCAACCTCAAGGTTCAGTGGCTCTCACCTCGAGCTACTGAGATAATCTCCTACCTCCTTCTCATTTCCAGACTTTGCCTCCTACAGCTTGTCTCTAAGCTGCTCCCAACATGTTCTTGTTAAAACTTAGATTTGGTCTTATTGCTTGTCTCTCACAAGTTTTAAAAGAAAAAAAAGAAGATCCTACCCAAAATTGTATGACTATTTACGACTTATGGAATCAAGTTCCTTGTCTTGGCACATAGTGCCTTTATGTCCTTTCTTTCCATAATCAGCCACCTTGCCTCCCCAATCAGTGTCCATGCCCTTCTGAGTCATTTGCATGTCGTAGCCGGTGTTGCTTGAGCTTCAGTAGGGTCTAGCCAACTTGTCTGGTCTGTGTCTAAGGTGGGGGGGCGTGTGGATTGAGGAAAGGAATAGACAAGAGACACAGGATAGCGTCAGGAGGGCATCCAGTGAGTTCTGAACTGCCTATGTTTGTTGTGCACAGTCTTTTTATACCCGGATCAAAAGAGGGGGAGATCCGGGCTGTGGTGGCTCATGCCTTTAATCTCAGCACTCGGGAGGCAGAGGCAGGCGGATCTCTGTGAGTTCAAAGCCAGCCTGGTCTACAGAGCAAGTTCCAGGACAGGCTCCAAAGCAATACAGAGAAATCCTGTCTCAAAAAACAAAACAAAACAAAAAAAGAGGGGGAGAAGGTGAAAGACTTCTTATCAAGATACAAAGAAGAATCAAGCATAATTACCTTCTCAATACCACAAACATCAAGTAACTATCATGTTTTTAAACCTTAACTATCCTGAGTTAAGTATTCTGTTGTTCAGACAGGACATGCAGCAATCACATCCTATGCCAAGCATCCTGTTGCATTCACATCTTAGAGACCCTGTTACCAAGGAAAGATACACAACAGCCACATCTTAGGTCAAACATTCTACAGTTTGATCTTGAAAGAGCAATGGCAGGTAAAAACTCTCTGACCTTGAGTAAAAATGGAATGGAGTCAATTCTGTGGGTTCCCATTTTTGCAGAGCTTCTTACTGCTTCTCTTTTCCAGAATGCCTCTCACCCTTTGCTTTATTTTGAAGACTCCTGCACACCCTTTAAGGCCTCCTCAAATGTCACTTCTGTTGTGAAGCCTTCTTCAACTTTACTCAGGAGAATTACTGCTGTCCTATAGCTTTAATGTATATCCTATTGTGGTTCTGCTCTTTTGTTTATATATGTTTCCTACAGGAGACTTTAAATGTCCATCCAGAGAAAGGAGAGATTCTTACTTAACTCTATGGCCCCTGTTCCCAGCACAGTTATCCTGTAGAGAAATCAATAATGCTTGCTGATTCAATGGACAAACAATGTCTAATTAGCTGCCGAGGGAATCCATGAAATTAACTCCCTGAGGCCTGGAAACTGGGTTTTTTGCCAAAAAGCTCACCAATCACCATATTGTGGTCAACCTGATACAAACATAACCTGGCAAGTTTGAGTAGAAGAGAGCCTTGATTGGAATGCAGTCTAAAGGCTTCTCTGCCAGTTGGCTTCAGTGTTTTGCTCTTGTTTGTGTTACACAGACGCTAAAGGCTTCCCCAGGTCTCAAAGATCCTTACCAAGTCATGCAAACTAAACCATTCTACAGGACTCACATTGAAGAAGGGAAGTAAATTAAAAACCAACTTCCAGTAGGAAGAAAAGAGAACTCCTGGGAAAGGTTTTAAAACACGAGTTGTTGGCCAGCCCACTGTGCCCAGAAGAGTCAGGTATCCGTAGGTGATGGAGAGATGATTCATGCATGACCTTGTAATGCCACGGTAGAGTTTTCTCTCTGTCACATGCACATGTGGTCTAACATGGGAGCCATTAATCTGTCTTCACACCTCTTTCTTGCCCAGGAGGAAAACCACTTTGCCTAGTAAAAAAGTAGGCTCAGCTAAGGGAGTCAAGCTGGATTCTATTCCCCAAGGGAGCTGGGTTTTTCACAATGAAAAGACAGCCATTACTTACCAAGGCTCCAAAATGGAATCATGACATTTCTCAGCCTGACACCTTAGTCACAGAGGCAGTATGATGAAATGTGTGGTGTGGTCAAAAGACTCAAATTACCTGAAAGTGTCAGCAGTGGTTTTTTTTCTTGAACTGGGTAAATCTGTGATTTTTGTAATCCTACACTAATAGAAATGTGACCAGTGTCACACAATGCCCTTGGTGATTCCAGGTCATTGCATACGTGGTATTCATGGCAATAAAAGTTTCCTCCTATCTGCAATTATGTGGTAGGATGTAATTTGTCCATTCTTCACCTTCTGGGTTGTGTTTACATATCATCAGTCTCCTCTACTCACCCATTTTCCAGACGAAGAAGCTGAGACTCCCAACAGTTTAGCCAATGACTTGTCAAAGGTAGCCTTCCACATAGATGACCCAATGCAGAGCAAGGACCAAAGCTAAATCTGTTTGGATGCTCAGGATTCTGCGTGAAAAGATGGGTGATAATTATTCTTTTATATAAAAACTAAATTTTATATGGGGTTTCATCATGCCATTTTGATGCAAGTATATAGTAGATTTTGAACACAACCCTCATATCTGCTCACTTGCCCCTTCCCCGCCCCGTTAGTTCCTTTTGTTCCCTAGACAGTTTCACATCTACGTTCGTGTGTGTGTGTGTGTGTGTGTGTGTGTGTGTGTGTGTGTGTGTGTGTGTGTAACATTTGTCTTTCTGATTTAATTCTCTTAGCATGACTGTCTCCAGCTGCACCGGTTTTCCTGCAAGTGACTGAACTCTGTTCTTTTTTTACGGTTGGAATAAACATGCATCGTGCATATAACTCAGTTGTTTTATCCATTCCTCTGTTGTTAGACACCTAGATTGCCTATAACTTTCACTATAGTGAAAAGGGCTGTGGTAAACATCAATGTGTAAACATCTCTGTGGTCCATTGACCGGGATTTCTTCCTGCTTTAGCAAAGAATCTAAATACCGCCTCATTTTCATGAATTCCACACACACTATCCATTCGAGTCATAGCCATTCACACAGTGGGAGCAGGGGGCTGAGGGACCCTGAAGAGTAACTGATGGTGGCACCTTGCATCTGGTGCTCCAAGGAGGGCTGGACATCATGTGAACAGGGAGCAGGACACTTCCGACGAACCATCTGAAAAGTAAAATCCTGCTTTAAAATCTGAAACTTGCCTCAAAGTCTAATATGTGCAACCGGATGTGTGGCCCTAAGCCCATAACAGGACTCCTGCCTCCTGTTTGCAGCCCAGACTCTTCCAGACAAAATCTCGGGTACCCACTATGGGTTGAGTGTATCTCTTTGGGAATTGTTTTGTGGAAAACTTAATCCCCAGAGACATACGCCGACATCAGATGTAGGGGCTTCTGGAGAGGATTGGTCATGATGGCTTTGTCCTCCTGAATGGGTGGATATACCCACGGGTTAATGAATTAACGAATCAATGGGCTATGGGTAGTGTTTTTTTAATAGGCCAAAAATCTTTTTGAGATTATAATTTAACTACAACATTTCTCCTCCCCCTTTCTCTTTCTAACCCCTGCTCCCATATAACCCGCCCTGCGCTCCTTCAAATCCATGGCCACTTTTTCACTCACTATTATGGCATGCACATAAGTGTGTGTACACCCATTTACACATTCCTAAATGTAACCTTTTCCATCTGCATAGCATTACTTGTATGTATGCTTTCAGGGCTTGCTGTTCAGCGCTGGACAGCCAATTGGTGTGCTTTTCCCCAAGGAAGACCACCTCTCTCTCCTCTTCCAGCTTTCTTCAGATGCCTATAGTTCTTTGTGTAGAGCTGAGGCTTCAACATGGTCTTTTCCCCATACAGTTCAGCGTGTCCATTGGTGTTATACTTGTTCAGCTCGTGTTTGAACAGTCATGTTGGTGAGTCTTTATGAATATGGTTTCTGACACTCCTAGGAGACTTCCTGATCATCTGGCTCTTCACACACACACCACCCCCACACACTTACTTCTAGAGAAGTGTTCTATGACCCTTAAGACTTGGAGTGTTTAGTAAATGTGTCTGTTGGGACTGGGATCCACAACTCAACATTTTGATTGGGTGTGGTTTCCTTAGTGGTCTGTTGAAAAGAGGATTTTTCTTGATGAGGGGTGATGATTACATTATATGGGGATATACAGACAACTGTTTATAGATTGTTGGTAGGGATTATGCTGGTTTAATAAACCAGTGGTTGTAGATTCTCTTCCAATAGCCATGATTTTGCTACCAGTGAGTAATGAGCTGGATTTCCAGTACCAGGCTAAAAGTTATTGGTTACTGCCAAGCTATGTGTGCCACTACTGTGCCATTTGTAATTAAAGGCACTTGTTGTCTCTGGCACTTGTTTCTATTTGCCAAGACTAAAGCAATGTTTTAAGTCAAGTTCCCCCGAAATGGAACCCCAGGTGCTGACTCAAGTAACGATTGAGATATTTGCTTTCAGATAAAGCTGTAAGAGTGAGGATGTAACACAAGGCACTACAGGAAAGGAGGGGACCTGAGTGATACTGCCTTGAATTTGATCTCATGTGATCCGTAGTGCAAATAATTATTCTTTTTTGAGGAAAGTGCACTGAATTTTCTAGTCCTAAAGCAACCAGCTTTCCCCAGGAGGGTGCAGGAAGAACCTCATAGGCATAGCTTATGGCCCTGGGCAATACTCTGATGCAGGAAAGGATTGACTGTCAGCTCCTAGTGGTTGGTTAGTACTGCAGTTGAAGGTGTGGGTATCTCTGGGATCTGGGCAGACCACCAAGATCATACACTAGGCATCACCTTATTTCAGTGTCCTGGAAAAGAAAAAAAATACCATTTATATGATACAAAACAATAAAAGAGCTTTGTTCACTACAAAGCAGAATTCACATATTGTGTCTTGTGATGACATAAAGGACATAAATAAGATGTTGAAAACAAAGACTAGCTATGGCCACCTCTGATGATGGGTCTATGAGGCCCCATGTGTGACAGGATAACACTGAGTATCTCGAAGACTCAGGACACTGGTTATAACCCAGGGTTCCCTATGGAGCACACACCATGCTCTCTGTTCTTTCTTGTGCTTTGGGATTCCTTCCTACAGTGATCCCAGTGTCTCTACCCCTTACCTGGAACCTGAAAAACAGGCAGTATAGGACTCAGAATCATCAAAAAGAAGCATTATTTTTTGAATCATTGGCTAATTTGGGGACCTTCCAAAGGCATCTTGCCTCAAAACAAACAAACAAGCCAGGCGTTGGTGGCACACACCTTTAATCCCAGCACTCAGGAGGCAGAGGGAGGTGAATCTCTGGGAGTTTGAGACCAGCCTGGTCTACAAGAGCTAGTTCCAGGACAGCCTCCAAAGCCACAGGGAAACCCAGTCTCGAAAAAACAAACAAACAAACAAACAAACAAACAAACAATCAAACAAACAAAACCTCTCATATAACAAAGTAGCTTCTGTCCCTGTCTCATGAAGCTGAACAAATATATATCAAAAACTGAACTGCCAGGCGTGTGCGTGCGTGCGTGCGTGCGTGCGTGCGTGCATGTGTGTGTGTGTGTGCGCGCGCGTGCGTGTGTGTGTGTGTGTGCGCGCGTGCGTGCGTGCGTGCGTGTGTGTGAGTGTGTGTGTGCGCGTGCGTGTGTGTGTGTGTGTGTGCGTGCGTGCGTGCGTGCGTGCGTTGCGTGCGTGCGTGCGTGCGTGCGTGCGTGCGTGCGTGCGTGCGTGCGTGCGTGCGTGTGTGTGTGTGTGTGTGTGTGTGTGGCTTAGTGGTTGAGGTCCTTGATATACAAGTGTTGGGACCAGGGTCTGGGTCTCCAGAATGCACACAAATGCAGGTGGGTATGGAAGGCCCCTGTGATTCTAGTTTTCAGAAAGTGGACACAGGATCTCTGGACCAAACTGGCTACCCAGCTCTGGGAGCAACTGAGAGAACACCCCGTTTGCGAATAGGCGGAGAGTGATTGAGGAAGACTTGTGATGTCAGCCTCAGGCTCTGCTCACACACACACACACACACACACACACACACACGACTGAACAGTCCTCTTATTTGTGGACTCATTTGATCTTTGAATATTTAATTAAAGATTAAAATTGTGTATATAAACTATTTATTTAAGGCACTTGGTCCAAACAACAATACATATCAGATACACATTAAGCAAGAATGATGTAATGTTCTTTTCCCCCCTCCCTTTACGCCTTTCTTTTTTGGATACATACTTTTTTTTTCTAGTCTGTGTCTTTTTTTCTAGTCTGTGTTTTTTTTCTAGTCATAGTCTTCCTATGTTATGTATGCTATAGAAAGAGTAGACAATAGCATGGACTCCACAGGTTTGACCTGAGCACTATACTGTATAGTGCTAATAATGTCATGAATTTTTGACCATGTTAACATTTTCTAAGTTGCATGAACCAGAAATAGAGTTTCTTTCTCTTCTCTATCACTAGAAAACTTTCTCCTGAGCCTCCATTTCTTCTGCTGATGGAGGAGGAGACGGGGTAACGGGATAGAACCACACCACCCTGGTCCCTGCTGGGAAGACCATTTTCAGCCCAGGCCTGCCCGGATGCACAGGCACTGCTCTAGGCTGTTTGCCCTTTTCCGGGCCCTCTGCCTGCAGCTCTCAGAGTCTTCAGTGACATGAGGGCCTAGATGTCATGATTCTGCTTTGGAAATGTGAGGGCATCTTTATAAATGAGGCAGCCTCCAAATTCCAGAGGAAACTCAATTTCGTTTTTCTTGTCTATTCAGCTGATTTATTAAAAAAAAGTTCTGTAAGAGAGGGGGGAAAGGAAGTGCTGAGCCTCTTGATTTGGTTAGTGTGGCTTTTCCCTGACCCAGTTCTCTCTTACAGGTGGAATGATTTTCTTTGGCAAATTGAATAATTTTCACAAGTCAATTACATACACTCCCTTAGCCTGTTTGAGAGTAATGAAATAGCTTAATAGAATAAAACAATAATCCCCAGATGATGATGTTGGCCATTATTAAGGGTAACAATAGGAATTAATTATGACAGCAGAAAGGATAATTGATGACTCCAAGAATGGACTCCAAAGCTCTCAGTTGTGACTTCAGAGACATTTGAACAGCTCCATGCCTTTCGGGGGCTTTCGAGCAGGGTTATTAATAACACTCTTTTTCTTAACTCCTTATATTTGGTTAGCCTTTTATAGGACACTTGTCATGCTTGGAGTCTTGTTTTAATTCCCAGACATGAAGCCCCAGGCCTTGTTCTGAGCAATTCAGACATGTGAACTCAGTTCCTGCACTCCAAGTCTCTCTCTGATGGGGGTGGCTCTGTTACCAACAAGGACACTGATGTAGGCAGAGTTGGGACACAGGTTTAGTCTGCTCCCGCTGGGACACAGACAGTCCAAAACTTGAATCCAATCGGCTTCTGGGTCGATGCTTTAACCTCTGGCTCCATTCCCCTCATTGGAGCCTTAAAATTCTCTGCAAACTAGGAATGCTTAGTTCCAGTTCCATTTTCCTAAGAAATAAGACTTTTTCTGTAGCCAATATCAAGAAGATATTTGCAAAAGAAAATATTTGCAGCAACTGTAGAGCTAGCAAGTTAGTCCAGGGCTGGGATGCAATCCCTGTCCATGCATTTTCTAGCATGCCTTTGTGAGGCAACAATTTATTTTATCCAAGTTGGTATATAATACTCCCAGAATGGTGAAACATGGAGGGGAAAATAACATTGTTCTCCATTGGGAAGGAAATGATATACAGGTGCTGAGGACCGGTAGAAACATATCCAGCTGTAGTGTGCCAGGTGTGCCACACAGTTTACCCTTGTAGTCCTGTCATCTTCATTTGCAAGTGCTCATTGCCAGGAGTCATTGGAGTCATTGGTCTGCCTGTTACCGCATCGATAATGGGCCCTCACTGGGGCTCCTTTTGGATATCCTGTTGCTGTCCTTTGTCGTGGAGATCCCCCAGCTTGGGATCTGTAGGCCTGAGGATCTAAATCTTTAACAAGTACATTCACCCAAGTGACTGATGTGATCTAAATGGGGAATGGTGCTCGGACTGAAGGATTAACGCCCTGTCCAGATTTACTGGAATGCTAAAAAATTAAGACTCAGGGCTAACAGGGCACTGAAGTACTTTGGCTTGTTCATTAAGTGACATTTATGAAATTCAGAGATTAATTTATTCTAATGAGAATGACAGATGCACTAATGTAATTGTTTTTCTCTGTGTAGCCCTGGCTGTACTGGAACTCACTCTGAAGATCAGGCTGAGCTGGAACTCATAGAGATCTGACTGCCTCTGCTTCCCTAGTGCTGAATTTAAAGACCTGCACCACCACCACCCAGCTAATGTCATTCTTAAGTGAATTAAATCTTTCATATACGTGAAGCTATAAGCTATAGTTTTAAGGACTGATTCTTATTGGAGCCCTTTAAGCATAATGAATGTAAGCAATGATATGTACTTTCCAGAAATTAATTTGAATAGTTATATCAACATTAATGCATAAAATAAAATATATTCCAAACTCAAATAGCAGAGGGTTTTCCTGGAGACCTAGAGAGAGGTTGACAGTCGACAACTCAATTTCATCAGGCAAGAATATATCCATATAAGGAAGCCATCTGCAGGTTGGGAGTGTCCTGGATCATCTGAGGAACAGGAAGCCCAGGTCTGGTGCTATTCAGGAGTGGAGTGTTGGCCCAGACCTAAGTCACATTCTCTGAACCCTGCCAGCCAAGTCCAGGGTCTAGTCCTAGGAGCCATATTTAGAGGGGATTATTACACCTGTCTACACCATCAAAGCAGTTTGTCATAGACCTCCAAAACCTAAACAGCCAGATTGCCCAACCTGAACATTGGTTGGATTCAAAGGTTCTGACTGATATTTTCTAGTTGCTTCATATATAAACTCATGAACTTCTGGATCCTAAATGAAACAAGAAGTTTTATAAAGATATATACAACAAGAGTAATCAAAGAAAAAGAGGCTGTAAATTTGGGAGGGAGTAAGGAGGGTGCATAGGAATAGCTTGAGAGAGGGGACATGGGAGGGACTGTACAGAGGAAAGGGAAGGATGAAATGATATGAGTGTATTTTAATTAAAATATTAAGTTATTAAGAAACACCAATGACAAATCAGAACACAGAGTTGTGGAGTCCAGTCCCTCAATTTCTGAACCTAAGGCTTCTGATCAATCACAGGAGAAAAAGAGAGGTGGAAAGATTGTGAAAGCCAGGGGATCAGGGAGTTTACTGTGAGATCGGTCTCCTAGGAATGGCAGAGTGACACCCATAAAGTGTCACCAACATGACTGCCTAAACAACAGCAATAGACATGCTAACATTACGGGGAAAGGCCTCCTCAACCCGACACAAAGAATTACAGCCAACTAAGGAATGCTGAGAGAGGGAAGAGCAATACCAAGTGGTCAGCCCCATAAACACAGATAGAAGGTGACACTACATAGACCGAGCAAGTTGTAGTTATGTATTTAGAAATATGTGCGTATATGCAATGTATGCAAAAACAATTAATAGAGGAAAGGGGCCTGGATTTAAAAGAGAGAAAAGAGGGAGATATGGGAGGGTTTGGAGGGAGGAAAGGGGAGGTGGAAATGCTATGGTCATGGTCTCAAAAATAAAAATAAACTAAAAAAGAAACAACAGCAGTAGCACTGGCGGCAATAGTAACAACAAAAACAACTCCATGTCCAGGATGGAGATGACAAAGACTGGATATTTAAAATCAGAGACTTAACAGTTCAGGAAACTCAGGCTGAGGCTGAAGCCAAAATTCTGGTTCAAAGTCACAGGTGGGCTATGAACACATCATGAGATGGCCTGTGTTAAGGCTCCTGTGACAAACAGCAAGCGTCATTCTAACCACGTTAGCCCCAATTACCATCCTTGCTTAATCCCCTCCCACATTTAAAAATTTAACTCCTTATAGTTTATATTGTAAGACTTTGGATGACCCAATTCAAGAGTCACCGGGTTTGTAGGAAGTTTCACAAAGATCATATTGTGTAGTTTTAGAAATAATTAGAGGATCGTAGAGCCAGGTATCATTAGATAATGAATACTTAGAATGTGGAATAGTCTTTTGTTTACTTGTCCTTCCTCACATCCATAAACACAAACCCAAGGCACACACAAACACACATGCAACAGTGAACATATGTATATGTATACTGACACTTTCATTTTAACATTTCTTGAGCCTACATTTTTTTAAGGTAATAAAGTGCCCTGGTGCTTTGGGGTCTCTTCCACCCAAAGAGTTCAACAAACAGCCAGCTATAAAATTATAAAATTCCTGCTTGAAAAGTGGGTTTGGGTGTGTGGTTGGGACCACCTGCAATCCTAGCTCTTGTCATTACTATAAAAGAAGCTCTGGTCTAAGTGGGCCTCCTGACAGAACTGTGAATGGGAAGTTAAAAAAGCCAATAGCCCAAACAATAAGAAAGCATTAATAAGACTAAAGACAGCAATAGGAGGACAGGAATTAGAGAAAAATGCATCGCAGGCGAAGCACCCTGCTCACTGTGAACTGGCTCTCTACAGCCCGCTGCTGCCCTGATACACGCAACGCAGAATATATATTTTTAAAGAGCTCTGGGGGTTTCTTATCTTGCTCAGCTGCGTAATGAAAATTGAAAGGACTTCACAGGCCTTGGGTGAGATCAGCTGGGCGCTCTCCTCTCTTCCCCTGCTTCATTCTTGGCCAGTCCAAGACACAATTAGGGCATTTCATTTGATTTTCGTTTTTCCCAGGCAAAGCGTTGTGCACCTATCAAATAATGTTTGGTAATCAATTCTTGATCTCACCTGGAGGTCAGCCAATGACACCATCTAAATTGTCATCTCATTTCTTTCTTTAAACAAAGTCCATCTATTTTCTTTGATCACATGAGGATCTCAGAAGCAAGTAAGGTACTAAACCATTCATGAAATAAA
This sequence comes from Cricetulus griseus, assembly GCF_003668045.3. Taxonomy (NCBI): domain Eukaryota; kingdom Metazoa; phylum Chordata; class Mammalia; order Rodentia; family Cricetidae; genus Cricetulus; species Cricetulus griseus. Next base: position 90,492,378 of record NC_048601.1, on the reverse strand, counting down.
TGACTTTTTTGTTCTCACCAAGACTGACAGATGTGGCTTCCCTGGAAAAACAGACTTAGTTATTTAAAATGATCTTTTTTTATTTAAAGTTCCTGTTAAAGCTAGCTGTGGTGGCACAGGCCTATAATCCCAGCACTTGGGAGATGAAGGTAGGATGATTATGAATTCAAGGCCACTATCAGCTACATGGGGAGTTCAAGGCCAGCCTGGGATAAAAGACCAACGAACAAAGCAAGTTCTAGTTAGGATCTCTCTTAGTTCTTCCCAAGTGTTCATTGTGAGGGCTTCTCATCTTTTGGTTACTTTTATTTTGGGTATGATGCTGCAAACTGAAAGCCAAGCATTGTTTGTTGAGGCACACAACAGCAGGTAAACAGGTTTGCAGTGACTCAAGAGGGTTACACGAGAAAGTAATATGCATGGCTAGACAGAAGTAGAAAACCTTTGAGACTGAGGCTCGGGGATTGCAGGATTAAAGGGTTAGAGGCTTAAAACACAAAATACCTTTTTTTTTTTTTTTTTTTTTGGTGCACGTTCACATCTGGGTGTCTTCCATGTACATAGTCTGTTTGCTGACAGCACCATCAGTTCCGTGAAGGTTTATTTATCCCATAGATCCTGAATCTTTAAGAGATTTTCACAATCTTTAGCAAAACCTCCCTCAGCTATTTTGTCTTTTCTGTTCCTGCTCCAAATCTGCCCCTGGCAATTTTTAGCTTTTAAAATGAGTAATTTGAAAATGGTGTTCTCCCTACATGTAATGACTATGAAGTCTTGCCTGCAGAAATGATTCAGAGTAGCAGATGCTCCCCACAGGTCGGACTCATTAGGTGAGATTGTGATGAGCAGGCTCAGGTACCAGCACCAGTTAACCGTGGGAATAATGGGCTAGCAGTAGGTGGGAACAGCGTTAGCGGCAAGCCCCTCTCTGCATCCACAGCCCCTTTGTGCCCCATTTGGAGCGGGCACTGCACTGAAGCCAGATCCTTGGGGCTTGCATGAAATACAATCACATTTTTTTTAAAGAAAAGGATTTGTTCTAAAGAAGATTTGTTCTCAGATATTTTTGGATATCTTTGTAAAGACCTTTATTTTCCTCCATTTTCAGCTCTGTCTCTTTGCTTGAATATCCTGACGAGTGGTTTTGCAGATAGCTAAAAGGAAACAAGCCAGTAAAGCAAACACACATTTATAAAATAAACAAAATCCTATGTATTACTTCTCATTTGGTGATGCTTTTATTTTATTGATTGACCGCATAGTTCAGAGTCTACTAACTGGGTCCTTGAATAAAGATGTAGCCAACAGGTAGATATCCAGAGAGAACCCTGGAGGCAAGCTGTCCCCCCCCCCGGTAAGGGGAGAAGATCTGAAGGGTTGGAGAGACTCCCAGCTCTTCAAGTACATTTCAAGACAGCCTGAAGCTGCAGGGTCCCAGGGCTGAAATCTTGCTGAAATCTCCTTCCCCAGTGAAGCAGCTGACACATCACCAGAGTGCCTCTCGTCTTTAGTTAGACTTCACACAGCTTCAGTCTCTCAACTCTGGGTTTTTGGCTTGTCTTTTAAAAGTGGTCACAACAGCCACTGAGCAGGACAGAAAAGCCAGTGAGTATGCTGTCTATTGAAACATGCCCTGACAGTAGAAACTGTTATAAAGTGTCACATAGCGGCGACCCATGCTCGAGGGACTTGGCTTTCTTTCTTTTCCCTTTATTTATTTATTTTTTGGTTGTGATAAAATATGTATCATATAAATTTATTGTTTTAATCATTTTTGAGTATGATGCTCGGTGCCACCCAGCACAGTCATGACTGGGTAGCTCCAGAATATTCTGTCATCCGAAATTGAATTGTACCCATTAATAATGCCTTCTGGTCCCCATGTCCCCCTTGGTTGTCCCATTCTGCTTTCTGTCCGCGACGTTTGGCTCCTTTTGACAATACTGCCAACTCTGAGTATTGCTTAACCTTGGGAACTTTCTGTTGTTTATTTTTAAAAACCCATCAGAGAAAATGCACAGCATACAGGGAAGGCTCAAACCTCCAGGGGTCCATTTGAAAGAATGATGGGGCCAATAATGATGCTTGTGGAAGGAACTGTGGTCCCTGAATGAGGCAGGCTCTTGAGAGTCTGTGCCAAACTTAAAACCCCATTTCTGCTTTGAATGGCTGGTGATCGAGAGGAGCTGTGAGCTTCCAAGGGAAGACAGTTCAATCACCGGGCCGGCCAAGGCGTGGAAATGGATGGCCTTTGGATCTGCCATGTGGTTATTGTTGGGCGAGGAGGCGTTTGCAGTTTGTTCTGTGGCCTTTGTGATGAAAGCACCGTGGGGCCAAGTGGCTCATTTGTCTCAGTTTATCGAATTGCCAGGCCAAGGTGAAGCTCTGGAATGGTTTAAAAGATAGAAACGAAGCCTGTGTGGGACTGCAGCTGGATGCCGTCCCAGCTGGGGGAATGAAATCAGCTGTTTTTCTCCTTCTCCTCTACACCCCCCACGGCACCCGCCTCCCAGAGAAGAAAGCAATCAATCCCTTCTGAGAATAATTTGTGCAAACAATCTGGAAAACTCTTACCCTAGGAGAAATCCTAGTCCCTTTCAGAGCAGCATTAGACCTGTTTTATCTGAGTTACCACGAGAATTATGTCAGCTAACCATTTCTCTTTGTCTTTAGGCACACATGGATCCAACCAGAAATTAAAGCATGCCTTTGGTTTCAGTCATGTCTTTCTGGAAAATTTTGTTTATGATCTATTTAAAGTATTTTTAAAACAAATGTACAGAGTTTACATGTAGAGAAAAGAAAAACACATATGGATATAAACATCCGGCATAGGGAGGAGAAGAAAGAGAGATAGTTTGTTGGTTCCATTTAAACCTGTGGTAAACAATATGTGGATACACTTTGGTGGGACTTTTCATTTACTCCATGGACATGTCATACCAAGCACATGCTGACCTCAGGCAGGGACTAGGTTTCTGTTTCTGCATGTCCTCAGTGTTGGGGACAATCCCTTGGGGCCCCAGGAACATCTCTCCTAGGGATATGAGAACAACTGAAGGCATACGTTCTGTGTGTGGTTATTGCTATCTTCTCAGAAGCTGGAGATGGAAATGATTTCATAAAAATACAAGACTTTACTAAGTTTGTCCCACCACTGTCAAAGCAGAGTCCATTTCTTTACCAGATTACCTGAAAATGGGACAACAGACTGCTTTTTGACGTGAGAAAGAGCCACCCACAAGAGTGTGGGCTTGGAGGCGAAGAGGACAGTCTTTGGAGAAGAGGCGGTGCTAAAAATGTGAAGGTTGGTGCTCTGGGTGCTTTGTCCCTTTTCCTCGGCACCCCATAGCTTTTAGTTTCTCTCTCCAACACGGTGGTCTGGTCTGGTAGGACTAACTTCACATGGGACCTTCGTATGGAAGGTGATCAGTGGTTAGCATGGGGTTGGCTTGGCCTTAGATGTCTGATTGTATTGGGCTGCAGCTTCTCTACCTCCAATGGGAGGGTCCATTCAGTGAGAGAAATGCTGAACACTTGAGAGAATCGTGGGAGTGTGGGGCTTGCTTTTTCTGCTCTTCAAGGATACTGCATGAGTGACAGCAGCCGAACTGAGGGAAGGCTCATGTGTTTGGCAGCCTGAGACTCACTAGGCTCCTGCCTCTGGCTGTCTCCACATGATATGAAAGTTACATTGCCACTGGCATATGAGAAGGGAGTGAGTGTGAGGAGCCGAGTGCCTACTTGATTCCCAGGGACCCAGTTTTGATCCTTATCTCTGCCGCTTAGTGTGTGACTGTGGGGAGCTATTAACCACCTCTGAGTCTCTCCCTCAACTGTGAAACTAGCATGTTGATTACAGCTCTCTTTTGGAACTGTTCTGAGAGTTCAAGATAACATACACAGAGTTCTTGATTCGGTTCCCAGTCTAATAGCCAGTAGGATAAGGGAAGTATCCTATCATATTCACCTTCTAAAAACAGAAAGACAAAGTCCTTAGGAAAAACCAGTTCTTTCTTTCTTTCTTTCTTTCTTTCTTTCTTTCTTTCTTTCTTTCTTTCTTTCTTTCTTTCTTCCTTCCTTCCTTCCTTTCTTTCTTCTTCTTCTTCTTCTTCTTCTTCTTCTTCTTCTTCTTCTTCTTCTTCTTCTTCTTCTTCTTCTTCTTCTTCTTCCTCTCCTCCTCCTCCTCCTCTTCCCCTTCCTCTTCCTGTATTTCTTTATTTTAGTTTATGTGTATGAGTGTTTGTTTGCATGTAAGCGTACCACATGCCTGCCTGTTGTCCTTGGAATTCTGAAGGGGGTGTCAGATGCCCTGGAACTGGAGTATGGATGGAGGAAAGCTACCATGTAGATGTTTAGAACCAAACCCAGGTCCTCTTCAAGAGCAACAAGAGCTCTTCATTGCTGATCCATCTCTTCATCCCCCTACCCCCTGCAAACAATCTTTTCTTAATGAGCTACCAGGTGGGAACTGCTGCCCCCTTTAGCAGAGGTAGTTGCTTGAGAGAATTATATCTCACCTTCCAAATAGGATGATCCAAATGAAAGAAACACATGGAAACCTACAATCCCTTGCTACTTAATCATACAAACCCTGGCCCAGAGCAGGGAGTGCTCTCTGGAGCCATAAGTTGTGACCAAGAGTGTCCTCCTGTGTTTCTATGAGAAACATTGTGGAAAGTAGACTGAGCTTCCTCTCACAGGAGTGGCATGCAGGGAGAGAAGCAGGCGTAGAGACCTCTTGTCAGGTACTCAAGGACTTAGGCCCCCAGGGCCTGGGATTTAGATTGGGCCTTATTCATTTAACAAGAAACATTCACTTTGGGAAATAATGAATCGGACAGATACAGTCAATAAAAGATTACTCTTCACTCATATTCAAGGCTGTGCCGGTTAGTGGTGTTTGTCAGCTTGTCACAAACAAGGGTCCCCCAGAAAGAGGGAACCTCCACTGAGGAATTACCTCCATCGGATTGCTCTGGTTGCCTGCAGGACATTTTCTTGATTACTGTTTGAAGTGGAGGGTCAGGCCACTGTGGGGGTGACTACATAAGTCTTGTCAGTTTTCTAAACAGGAGACCAGGTGGATACAAAGCTTTCGATCTCTAAGCAAACTCTGATCTAGCATTTTCCGACAGCACAATGCTGAGAGAATGCTCGTCTTTGGCTATAAATGCCTCACAAGGAATCTGTGCTAGCTATAAAACCGTAAGATGTTCTAAATGGCTCTGCCTCAGGATTTTGCTGTTTGCTTGACTACTGTCACATGTGCTTTCTGTATTTTAGAAACAGCATTCAGAGAAATTATCCTTTCAACCCTATCAACACATAATCATCTCATTAAACTACAGCTGGACAAGGAGTTGTCAGGAAACGCTGCACTTCACCCTTCACCTTGAGCCATCTCACAGTCTAGGACCCTGTTTCCCTCCCCTGAGGAGGCTTCCTCTTGTGCCCCAAGTTCCCACCACAGAGTTCAGCCCCTCTGTGGTAACTGCTAAAAGCCAAGGACCCCATTTCTCCAGCCAGAAACAATCTCTTGATGCAGCCTGAGAGCAAAAAGGAAGGGTTCTGTCCACACTTCCCTTTCCTTCAGCCCACAACACGGAGTTGGTATCAGGACAGGGTGCCAGAGAGTCCTTACTGTGGCCTGCTCTGCCAAGGACAGAGAAGGGCTCGGTTCCTTTCTTCTGTAGGAAACCAGAAGTACTCTCCCAGGAAACATACCATAAGCAGCAAGAAAACAACAGCAGGAGGTCTGTGAGCTGAAACTCATGGTCTCACCTGCTTCTTATGAGATTTTTTTTCTCGAATATTGAAGTTTTAAAAATGGCAGTACTTAACTTATCTCACATGTAACTCATCGAGGCTAGAGACTGTCCGCTGGCCTGCCTGGAATGCCCCTCTCCCAGCCCTGGCCAGCTCTGACTCCAAAGGATTCTTTCTCTTCTCTGCCTGGCCCTGTTTACGTTTGTTCTGTGTAAGCCATTGTGAGTTAGGCCTTCCATGGGATCCACACCAATACAACACTGTCAGGAAAATTTAGACTTTTCCAGATATAATAGCAACAGATTTCCATTATAGTAGTTTGGAGAGTTAAGGCATGGGCAGAAAGGAAATTAAAACCCCATGTTCTCTTATGCATGAGAGACAGCCATTGCTAACATTTGCTGCGTATGACTCTGGTTTTTGCTCTATAGTCCAAGCACTTTAGGCATTTTTCTGTTTTATGAAATTGAAATTTTATTATACTACAAGTATAATATGCAAAGATTTTCTCATAGCATTAAATTGCGTCTCTACAACAACATGGTAAGCTTCAACGATGGCTCAGAACCATCTGGGATGGGTTGTCATCTATCCCTTAAAACTTTTCTCTCTACAGTGCTTAAGCCTATATATCAGGGGACACAGAGACATCTCTGCTTCTCAGAGGGGCCCCTAGTTTATTCTGATACTGTTCCTCCTTCAGCAGTGTGTCACTCAGCATTTTATATACTATTTTTCACTGTGTTTGTGCAGTCTGTTGTATGAATGAGTACATGTTTCTGGCTGTGGCTGTTTTCAATTCCCATTTTAGAAGTTGTGGGGACACTCAGAGTAAGTGAAGTAATACTCAGAAAAGAAGAAAGTAATATCAAAACCAATTCTACAAGTTACTTAAAACTATTTTATTCAAAGTGTCCCAGGATATGTGGTGAGGTAATTTCTTAATGAGCTTTTTGGAAAGAATTTCTTACCAAAATTAAAACTACTGTTAGAAATCCAAGGTTAATCCAATGATATATGCACCAAAATTCTCAGGACAAGAAATTCCGCTGTCCTCAGCCTTCCTCCCCCTCTATATGCTAACCCCTCATTTATGGTTGACTCTTTGTGCCTTTTTGGATGTCTCCTTTGGATAAGCAATTCCAAATATCTTTCCAGAACATTCACATTTTTGATGCTTCTCACCATTTCTCCCCACTCTGTGAACAACTCTGGGATGTAACTCATCTATAAAGTGACAACATAATAAATGAGCACTTTAGTTAATGTTTCTTTCAAGTAAGGGAGGAAGAGATAACAAGCACCAGGGCCATGGGGACCTGGCTGTCATGGTGGATTAGCCAGCTGACCTTCTGTTAATCCTGGGGCCACCCATATTTAAAACTAGCAGCCACAGAACCCTAGAAATGCTTATCTACCAAGGAGAGGCCGCTGGTTGATTGACTTATCTCTGGTCCCAAGTAGAGTACATTGTGTCTGACTTAGCCCAAGCCTCGCAGAAACAGACACCTTTGCATTGAGCAGGAGAGAGAGAAGGCATCAAGGACAATGGGTACCATTTGAAAGCATTGTTAAATGGGTAGGCTTAATCTTAAACATTAAAGTTAAATCTCGCAGTCTACAAAAATCCATTACTTATCAGTACAGCCAAAGAAGGTTGGAGATCGCATCTGGATGCAGAGATGGTGATGGGGGCTCTATGAGAGGAAGTTCCAAAGGCCTATGCTTGAGTGGAAATTCCAGAGAGATGCTCCAGCTGCTCCATCACATAGCCACAGGTGATTCTCCCAGAACGTTACCAGGTAAGTGGCCCTCCACGAGATATTCACTTGCAAACATTTATGCATTGGCACTGATGAAGACTCATGCAATCAAGTCTTTCCTGCTTGTCTCCCTGATCTCCAGCCATTTGTATGTTTCCATCAGACCATCTGCTGTGGGCCAGGCAACAGGGCAAGGGAAGAGTCAGTTTGCTTGAGAGAGCCAAGTCCTAAAAGGAGATTAAAGGTCTGAGTGGTTAAGAGACCTGAGCAGGATCTTGCAGTTAGAACAAAGCCCCATCAGAATTTGCATCCATAGCTTGTCTTGATCCCATATCCCTCTCCTCTTTCTGTATCCTCTTTCCGAAACTTTCCACTCTGCTTGGACAAAGGAGACCACTAACATTGTCTAAGTGTCCGCTACACATTCCATCTCTTCCTAAGAGATGACCCCTGCATCACTCTTAAGGAATCGCCTCTCCCCACCCAATAGCAAGCTGATGGGACTGGTGATGAAGACAATGATCTGCAGCCCTCTGAGTCTACTGGACACCTCCTGTCTGAAACTCTAACTGATGAGTGCAGAAAAGTATACAAGAAGAAGCCGCTACCTCGCTCTTTCCAGTTACTGCTCCCAGTGTTCCTTGAAGTATGGGGATTCTGTTCTTCCCAAGGTGGTTTATAGTCCATTCCTTACAATCCTTGAAATTTCCTGACACACATCACAATGCGATACGGTTTGTTCTGTCACTTAAGTTCTGTTACTTGCAGACTAAACACACCCTGAAATTATAAAGCCACCAAAAGAGGTCACCTGACTGCCTCATGGCCTCTTCAGATTTGTCTAGGAGAGCCATTCAAGGTGGCTCCATACCAGGTTTTGCCAGTCACTTTTTATTCTAGAAATAAATTTCAACTGTCACCCTTCTCCTTGGTTCCTGACTTGAATTCACCCCACAGTGTGAGTTCTCTTCTCTGGGCTCTCAGTGTAAAAGTTATGTCAAACCTGACCTGTTTTCCCTCCTCCTACTTTCCTCATTCACTCTTCTCCAGGTTTGTTTGTATTAGGATGCTCGATAGACTTCTAATATTGATCTTTGTCAATTTATTTATTTATTGGTGGGAATTTCTCTATTCACATTTTTTTCATAGTACACAACAGTGTTAAATGGACACCCTGCAGAAGTGTTTCTATTATAGATAGCATGGGAAGATGCTGGGCTCTAGGCATGCACATCTACAGTTTCATTCAGTTATTCTGCATGGTCTTCCCATAAATTGCAGTTTGTTATACAGGCGTGTTGTTTACTGTTTTCTCCGAAATCCAATGTTTAGTATTACCCAGCTTTATTTTTAATTTTTATTTTTTGGTTTTTGGTTTTGCAAGACAGGGTTTCTCTGTATTGCTTTGTAGACCTGGCTGGCCTGGCAATCATAGGAATCCGCCTGCCTCTGCCGCTGCCAATGTCCAGCTATTTTTAATTTTCTGATTGTGCAGATGTTACAGGACCTCATAATTCTAATTTGCTCTTCTAATTGAGTAATTGAGTGTTACTACATCTGCCTATTCTCCAGCCCAACTGTCTTGAGATACCTGCTCACAATCTTTGTACATTTAGGTTTGCTTGTGGAGCAAAGCGTATTTTCCAAAAATGACCAGGATGGTACTTCTCGTTTTGCATTCATTTCCCATCAAGAGGTGGAGTCAACTTTGAATCTGGACAGGACTTTGTAACCAGCTTAGAGGACAGAATGTGGCAGAAATGGGTACATAACTCTTCAGTCTGGTCATTAAAAAGGGTTTGGCTGGGCATTGGTGGCACACGCCTTTAATCCCAGCACTTGGGAGGCAGAGGCAGACGGATCTCTATAAGTTTGAGGTCAGTCTTGTCTCCAGAGCGAGTGCCAGGACAGGCTCCAAAGCTACACAGAGAAACCCTGTCTTGAAAAACCAAAAAATAAATTAATAAAAAATGTTTGTTGTTGTTGTTGTTCTTCTTCTCTTTCTTCTTCTTCTTCCTCCTCTTCTTCTTCCTCTTCCTCTTCCTTTCCCCCCTCCTTCCCAGTCACACCCATACACATCTTACCCTTGAAATCTAACCCTTGTGTTGTACAGATACCCAGACCACGTGATGAAGCAGTATTAACCAACGCTCTCACCCACAAACTCAACTTCTTGATGGTATCTATTGTGAAATGTGAGTGAAGGACCCCTGGGCAACAGTTTTCTAACATTTTCTTAAAGAGTCAAATAGCAGTCAAGTGGGATAAAACATGTCTGTAACCCTAGCATCTGGGAGACTGGGGCAGGAGGATTGTGAATTGTAGGCCAAGTCTGGCTCGCATAGTATGATCCTGTTTCAAAAAAAAAAAATTAAGTCATTCTTAGTTGGTGGGTCATATAAAAGGAGACACCAGTGTTTGGCCTTTGCTTAATAATGGTCCATGTACTCAACCTTCATGCCACCCAGATACAAGTGTGTGCAGCAGAGGTAGGCTTTCCCACCAGCCTGTGCTAGACAAATGAAATACCACAAAGCCCACAGGACGCTGCCTATCATGTAGTAAGTGCTGGGCTGGTAAAGAGTAATGAGTATCTTCTCCCAGTGAATACATTCTCAGCCTGCTTATGAGAACCTTTCTCACCCCTTCTTGTTCTGCCTTCAACTATGCTGCTTCCAAGGTTATACTAGCCTTGGAAAAATTGGACTGGAGACTGTTCTATTGTTTTGTTTTGTTTTGTTTTTTGTCTCCTAGAATATGGATAGCAAGGTCTTATCTACTAACCACTGTATGGTGTAGATGCTTCTCTCTTCTAGCTTCTTGGGATTTTCTATAATCTGTACTGATTTCCAGTCTAGTTCCATAATGGTTTGATGATAAATACCGCATGGTCTCTAGTCTTGTAAAGTTATTAAGTTATGCTTATGGCCTCAAAGAAGACTTTGAGGACATTTGATGTACACTTCAGAAGAGCGTGTGTGCACCCTCTGACGACAGTGATGCTCAGTGCAGTCCAGTCCTTACTTGCCTAAGTCTGTTAGATTTCCTCTCTTTCTGGAAGAGGATGCGTAGGCATCTGAATACACCTGTGGGTTAATCCACTTCTTTCTGTTCTATGAGCTTTTCGATGCATGTCTTAGTGCTCTACTGGTAGACACACACACTCATGCACGCGCGCGCGTGCGCGCGCGCGTGCGCGCGCGTGCACTAAGGATCATTAGGTATTGGGGACTGGACTTTAATCGTTGTGTTATTCTCCATTAATCTTTGATGATTGTATTTGCTCTGGTGTCTGTTCTCTTTGATATCAACAGAGCCATTCCTGCTTTCTTTTTATTTGTGTAAACATGGTATACTTCCTTTTTAATCCTTCAGTGTCTGAAGATTTAGTAATTTCTTAAAATAAATAACTGCATATTGTTTTGAGCCATGCCACCCACGTCTTTCCCAAGTGTATTTAGAGCAGTGGCATTTAAAGTAATTACCGTTAGAATTGCACCAATAGCTACCATATTTGTTACCTCCAAAATTTATTGCTCCTATGCTTTGTTCCTACCCTGTCTCCTCTTTGTTTTGTCTTTTTTATTAATTAAATATCACTTTATATGGCTAAATCTTCTCTCCTTTCTTAGCATTCTGATTGCATTGTCCCTGTGTTATATTTTGTTTGGTTTTAGTTCATTTATTTTAGTGGCCACCCTAGAGTCTGTAATATAGACTGATGTTTATTGCAAACCCATTCTCAATAACAAGAGCAGTGAAAGTATTTTACAATTACAACATATTCTTTCCCTTCTTTTTTTTCTTCCTACCTTTTCTCTCTGCTTCTTTCTTCTCACCTCCTGTCAGAGCTATTACTCACTTTGCTTGTAAATAAATGTATATCCAGTATGTATACAGTATGTACACAAAGAGTTGAACACACTTCTCTTGTTATCACTTTGAACAAGCTGTTATCTATTAGATCAGTTAAGAGTAAAAAACAAATCAAAACAAACACACAACAACAAAACCAGGGGGCCTGAGTGATGGCTTAGCCATTAAGAATATACATTATTTTTTCAGGACCCAACTTCAAGTCCTAGCATCCATGTTAGATGGTTCACAACCACTTGTAACTCCATCTCTGGGGATACTCGGGGCCACCACATGCATGTCTGGTGCTCTCAGAAGCCAAGAGAGGTCATTGGGTCCCCCTCAAGCTTGAGTTACAGTGTGAGGCACCATGTGGGTGCTAGAATCAAACAGGGTCCTCTGGAAAAGCATCCAGTCCTCTTAACTGATGAGCCATCTCTCTACACAAATGTTATAGGAGTAACCAATCACTTTTTGATTGGATTTAAGGCCCATACTGTGAGTTGGAACTCTTGCCTTACAGCGCTAAACTGACCAAGAACCCAAGACTAGATAGGAGATAGAGCTATCTAGTAAGGGGAAACTTAATACTTACTATTATTCTGCTAAAGGGCATAGCAATAAAATGACTCCTAATTATGTATCATTACACGTATAGATCAGTGCATCACCCTCACTGGAGAAGCTTCTTCTTGAAATAGTTGGCAATTAACAGAGGCCCATAATGAAACAATATGCAGAGAGTGAGAGACTTTGGAACATCAGTCCTAAATGGGATGTTGTCATTAAATCCTTCCTCTCAAGGCTTGGATCTACATGACAAAGGAGACAGAAACATGTTAAGAACATCTGCCAGAGGTGGCAGATGACTCCAAGGAAACAGTGCGTTCCAAACACAACAGGGTTGACACACATATGAGCGCACAGACTGTGACGGCATGCGTAAGACTTGTACAGGTGTAGACTGGACAAGTCCCAGTTCTGACAAGGGGCAATGGATCAAAGTCCCACCTGCTCATCAAGAAGCTATTTTCAATCGATTCCTGCCAGGAAAGGGAAAAATCAATTTTCTCCAATGGAGTGTCCCTGTAGTTATATCAATCACACTCCGGGGTAGACCCCGTGTCCAGGAGGAGTCGCTAGCACATATCAGACTCCATGCATTCTGGGCTTTCCATTTCATTTTTGGTTTCTTTTGAAACTTTTTTTGGTCTTATTGGTTTTTGTTTGTTTGTGATTTTTGTTTTTTGAGGGGTTGCTTTTGGTTTGTTTTTGAGAGAGAGGAGGAACATGAACCTGGGTGGATAGGGAGATGGAGATGATTTAGAAGGATTTGGGGGAGGAGAAAACATGACCAAATATATTATAAAAAATGTTGAATAAAAATTTCAAATAGAAAAAATTTAAAATGAAAACCACTTGGAGCTTTCGCTGCCATCCCTTTCTCCCCAGCACTCTTCCTTTCTTTATGTAAATCTGAGTTTCCTACTCTGTGAAGAATCTCACACATTTCTTGCAAGGTGGGCCTATTGGCCACAAATTGCCTAATTTTTATTTGTTTAGGAAACTATTTTCCTTCCTTGTAAGGATAATTCCACAGGGTAGATAATTGTTGGTTAGTGGTTTCTCTGAACAGTTTGAAATATTTTACTTTCTTCTTGATCATTTTTTTCTTGGCACTTTCAAAACTTAATTTATTTTTTACATCCCAATCCCAGTGCCCCCTCCCTCTTCTCCTCCCACTCCCCCCCCCCACCTCCCATCTGCTCCTTGGAGAGGATAAGGCCACCTCTAGGAAGTCTACTAAGTCTTTCCCATCATCTTGTTGAAGCAGGACCAAGGCACCTCCCTACCCCCCACCCACATACACCCCTGTGTCTAGGCTGGGCAAGGTATCTCTCCATATAGAATGGGCTCCACTAAGTCAGTTTGTGCATTAGAGTTAGATCTTGGATCCACTGCCAGTGGCCTCATATATTATCCCAGTCACACCATTGTCACCTATATTAAGGGAGTCTAGTTTGGTCTTATGCAGGTTCCCCATTTGTCAGACCTGAGTCAGTGATCTCCCACTAGCTCAGGTCAGCTGATTCTGTGGGTTTCCCCATCACGGTCTTGACTCCTTTGTTCATATTATCACTCCTCCTTCACTTTTGTACTTGGCCCAATGGTTAGCTGTGGATTTTTGTATCTGCTTCCATCTGTTTCTGGAAGAGGGTTCTAGCTTCTCTAGGCTTGTGGATTGTAGGCTGGGTATCTTTTCTTTATGTCTGGTATCCACTTATGTGTGAGTACATACTGTATTTGTCTTTCTGGGTCTGGGTTACCTCACTCAGGATGTTTTATTTCTAGTTCTACCCATCTGCCTGCAAATTATAGGATGTCATTGTTGATCTTAGGGTTTCTGAGGAGACTTGATGTAACTTTTATCTATGGTCCTGAATCCATATGGTATCCCCACTCTGGCCCTTTTCTAACTGTGTGCTTGTACATTCTATTATTTTTACTTTTACTTATGTGTGTCCTACATGTGTGTGGATGGAGGGGGCCTGGAAATGAATGTTGGACCCCTGAATCTGGAGTTGTAAGTGGTTGTGAGTTGCCTGTTTTGGACACCAGGAAGCAAACTCCAGTCCTTTGGAAGAGCAGCAAGTGCTCTGAACTACTGATTAATCTCCAGACCTATTTTTGTTTATTTGTTTGTATTTTAATCTTTGATTTTTTTGCAACTTATATATAGTTTGTAAGTATGCATTTGTTCTGCTTGATTTTTTTGAGATTCTCAACCCTATAATTTGTGGTCTGATATGAATTTGAGATGGGTTTTTACTAATCATTACTTCAATATTTCCCCCTTACTTCTCCCAGCATTCCTATTGCACGTATCTGTCTTTTTAATTCTAGTGTTCTTGCCCATTGTCCAGTTTTGCCCAGACGTTTCTCTTTTTTGCTTTTCAGTTCAGATTGTTTGACAAATCCTCAAGGTCATATTCTTTTCTTAGTTGGGAACAGTGTTCTAGTGTGCCAATGAAAACATTCTCCATCTCTGTTACAGATTTTTTGTTTGTTTTGTTTTTCAAGGCAGGGTTTCTCTGTGTAGCCATGGCTGTCCCAGAACTCATTCTGTAGAGCAGACTGTTGTTGACCTCAGAGATCCACCTGCCTCTGGTGGAATTAAAGATGTGTACCATCACCCAGCAATGTTCCACTATTCTTAGAGAACTGCCTTTCTTTATATTTCTCTCTGCTTCTCCTGTCTATATATTCTTGAATTCTGTCTACCATTTGGGGACATTTATCATTTACTTTGACCATCTCAAAATTCCTGCCATATCTAAGTCTAGTTTGCTTGCTTTGTTTCTTCAAAACATGTGGGGTTTTTTTGCCTTTTAGAATATCTTATAATTTTTGTTTGTTTTGCATGTAATATGATGAACTGAGTAAAAGAACTATTGAGTAAGTCTTTGCCAATGTGGCGGAGGGTGAGGCCGCATGCCGTGGTCATATAATTAACTGTCAGCTTTCTAGGTGGCCAGTGACCATGAGCTGTGAACTTTACAAGTAGCTCCTGCCCCTCTCATAGGTGGGACAGGTTGGCAAGGAAGCCAGGCCTAGCTCTGGTATAGACCAGACCCCCTAACCACAGCTGCAACACACAGGCCCAGCTTTTTACACCACCCTACTGAGATGCTCTCATGGTGATTTTCCCATCAGTCTAATCTGGAGAAGCCTTACCCTTCTCCCTCCCCTTCCATTCCCAGATCTAAGCCATTACCTAATGTTATTGAAATCAGCTTTCAATCCCAGAGATGGACAGGACCACTCTGAAGGTGGCCTGGCCTCATGTCAGAGGTTCCATGCTCCATTTTGCTTGGATGAGGTCTTCCTCTGACTTTTCCAGACACAGAAGGCCCAGGGTGGATCAAAAGTTTGTCACCAGGTTGTTAAGTCTGACACCCTAGGCTGAAATATGGCATACAGGCAACAGATCCACCATGCGTGGGTCCACCGTGTCTAAATATTCAAGAACAAAGAATAACAACAATAATTCCAACTTGGCTTCCACCTTCTTGGCCATATTTCTCTTAGTCTCTGAAGCACACAACCTGTAGATAGCTGGCAAGTTCTGCAGCAGAAACGAGACACACTGGCTTTGACTGCCCTAGTGTTACCTCTTGAACAAAGTCCTGTAAGGAATTCCTTGCTGTCACTAGCTGGCCTTTGCTGGAAAAAAATCATAAAGCTTTCATATTAGTCTGTTAACATTCAGCATCTCCTGTCTTCGCCTCGCTGAATTCCACTTTATCCCTTTCCATCTACAAAGTTCTCTAAGGCTAGAGTAGTGATGAAAAGCCTGGTTTCCTTCTATGCTGGCTGTGTGACCTTGAGCAATCTTTAGCTTTCCCCATCTGTATAATGGGCAGAGTAATTACCTGTCTCATTGTTTTCTAAGAATCAAATGTCATAGTTCCTATGAGCATGTAGAAGCACAGTGAACATATTTTTGCCAATCAGTAGGGTGCTCATGATTCTTACCTGCAGCAGATGGACTCTTAGGGGACACTTGCCAATGCATAGAGACATTTTCACAATTGGACAAGTAAAATTAGACTGATGAGTGCTGCTGGCATTGAGTGGATAAAGTCCCCTAATACTACTTAACATCTGAAAGTGCATAAGACAGCCCCCAGGGATCCTACTTAACCAAAAAATAATTAATCATAAAATAAAAAGAGTCAACCCACCCATAACACCAATGGGGCTGGGTCTGAGAAATCCTAGGTTAGCAGTGAGACTATTAATATCCTTGTGGAAGGAATCCCTCTCTAGTCTGGATCAAGTTCATGGAGACAGAAATAGAAGAAATGTGAGCAACTGCAGAGTCTGACCTTATTTTAACAGATGGGTTTGTGACCAAAACAACTGCATGATGATTAATGAAGGACCAGCTTGCACGTACCATCAGGCATCATCTGTGTTATCAGATTATATGTCACCAGATCAGCATCCAAGAAGAAAGTGTCTGGGACTCTGTGTTCATACTGGCTCCTCTTACTCTTTGATCCTAGAAGACAAACTACCAAGTCCTGGGGCTTCAGTTTGAAAAACTGAAGTGTTCCTAACCTCTTCTCTTACAAAAGAAAGGCTGCACACATTTATTATCTAAAGAATTGAAATTTATCATTTTTCTTGACTCTGCTATGAGTCTGATTTCATTCGGTTAGATCAGACTCCATAATGGGTTCATCTTGATGAGTCTGCCAACCCCTTGAAGGCTTTGTCATTAATTCAACTCATATTTAATGGGCACCATCTATTTTTTCAAATTATGCTAGATGCCAAAGAGATAATGAATAAATAAACATGATCTCTGTTCTGCTTTGCTTTCTGTTGCTGTGAAAAATACCAAAAGCAAGTTTGAGGGAATCGGCCTAGAGAGATGGTTAAGTGGTTATGAACACATGCTTTTCTTGCAACAGACACAAGTTAGGTTTCCAGCATCCACATGGCAGCTTACACCTAAACACCTAACCCTGACTCCAGTTCCCAGGATTCCAGACCTCATGCCCTCTTCTGGCCTCCTCAGACACCTGCCACATACCTGGTACAGATACATACATGCAAGCAAAATACTCATACACATTTTTTAAAGCAAGATTAGGAAGAAAAGTGTTTATTTCATCTTACAGCAGGAAGCCAAGGCAAGAACTTGGAACAGCAATCATGGAGAAATATTGTCTACTGGTTGATTGTCAAGATTATATCTAGCTACCTTTCTTATACAGTCCAGCCCCATCTGCCTCCGGATGATACCACCCACCTTGGCCCGGGCCCTCCTGCACCAATTACCAATCAAGAAAAGCCTCAGATACATGCCCACAGGCCAATTTGTTGGAGGTAATTCTTCAATTAAGGTTCTCTCTTCCCAGGTGTGTCAAGTTAATAAATAAGATCATCTACCCAGTTCCAGTCTATCTGGATGTGATTGTTTGAATGCAAATGGCCCCCAAAGGTTCATAGGGAGTGACACTATTGGGAGGGGTGGCCTTGTTGGAGTAGATACGACCTTGTTGGAGGAAGCCTGTCACTAGTGGTGGGCTTTGGGGTTTCAGAAGCCCAAGTCAGGCCCAGTGACTCTCTTTTCCTGATGCTTGCCAATCCAGATATAGAAAAAACTCTCAGCTACCTCTCCTGTACCTTGTCTACCTGTTTGCTGCCATGCTTCCTGCCATGATAAGAGATTGAACCTCTGAATGTGAGACGGCCCCAATAAAACGCTTTCTTTTGTAAGAGTTGCCATGGTCATGGTGTCTTTTCACAGCAATAAAACCCTAACTATGGCAATGGAAGATTGAGACTATGTAAATAATTATACATGGGATGCTAAAAGGAGATTTAGAGGAGTCCTAGGTGCTGAGGAAGTAGCCTTGAAGGCCATGAATGGCTTCCCTCAGATTAAAGGAAGACAGCTGATCATAGTTCTGGGGACCAAACCCATGGCCTCCTTCATACTGGGCACATATTCTGGGCTATACTACAGTACCAGTCCAAGAGAAGGCACTTGGAAAGATATGTCACTATGGGATGCCTTTGTTAAAGTGACCTGATTTAGAGCCTGCATTGTTGGTAGGTGGTTTGTGGCTCATAAGAGGAAATCCACCCACTTGTTTGAGTATCTGGTTTTGTTCAAGCTTAGGTTCAACAGTTTAGGTTCAGTTCACTGTGCTATTAGTTCTTTATTGAAAAGCAAAATGATAGAATCTAGCAAGTAATTATGGGCTCCTCTTCTGCCTTTCAAAGTCTTCAAATGTTAAGTATTTTGCATCTTCTTACTAATAGTCTCTTGTTTTACTTACTTTATTTTGCATAAATTAGAGCTAACACATCCTCATTTTTAATAGCTCTTTCAAAGTCTGTTGATGTGCTGTTTGAAATGAATCATCCTAAATGCCTTCCTTCATGGGCAAGACCCATCTGTCAAGAGCTACAAAATTGTCTTTCCTGCTTATGGGAGGCATCTATGTGGAGCAGAGTGCCCTCCCTGCCAAGGAGAATGCCACTGCAGTTGCATGCTAATGGGACAGTGCCCTGCAAACTCATCTTCGGGGGATGTTCAGAAAAAGCAAAAACTCGATGGCCCAAAATTAGTAATAAAAAGCAGTTTTCCTAGTCTGACCTACAAGCAGGCTTTGCCATGAGTATAGGATTGCCAAATTTAACAAATATAATACAGCTTATTTTTCAATATAATACAAACTGTTATTTATGTGAAATGCTTGCGTATGGTGCATTGTATGATATTTGAAAGGATTTTATGCAGTACTCTTCCTTCATATTTTTACTTAAACATTTTCTCAGAGTTGCCTCCACTGGTCACCCAGTTTAAAAGGGGTGGCCTCTTGATCTCTCTGGCTGGACTTTCTGCATTTGTAACATGTATCAGCAAGTATTTATGTGTTGACTATCTTCCCCTTTAGAATGGATTTTGCTCTGCTTTACTTAGTACAATATGCCCTGCATACTGAATAGGCACTGACATAGAATGGATAGGCAGTAAGGTGCTGTTTAAAATCATTCATCTATCCATCCAGCATCTGTCTACCAAGCCATCTGTAAACTATTGACTATAAGCCTAGACCAGAATCTCATTGACTTGAGTTTGAATTTTGGTTGCACAGAGTTTCCTCTGTGATGTTAGATGAGTTAGTTACATCATTTTCCTTTCTTGTTTTCCTCCCTTGTTCAATAAATAGAAGACCAGAATCCTTAGGGTGAGGATGTAAAGAAGCCCATAAAGTTCTTATGAAAATGTCTCGATAGAATAAATACTAAATATGTGTAGCTTATTATACAGATATTAAGTTCCTGTCGGTTATCCTTTGGATCTTATAGTATGCTCTAGGTGTTTGAGAGAACCTGATGAACAACCCAATGTCCTCACCCTCAAAGAGGTGATAATCTGGTGATATGATACACATATGGTTGTGGTTATAATAAATGCATGCTATGTGGTAGCAACATGATCTGTGCGAGCATTAAAAGCACCAGATCCAGAAGTTGTTTGTAGGAGGGTGGTAGGAAAGAGTTCATGGAAGAATTGGTATCTAAAACTAATAGGCTGTGGATAATCAGAAGAGGAGGTAGTGGTATGGATGGAGCAAATTACTATTTCAGGAGCAGGGAAAAATGAACATAAGAGCTCAGAGCGACAGGTGTGCACATGGCTTCTGTGTTTGAGGAGAGAGAAGGTAGGCTTGTGTGTCTGGCTCATGGAAGGACATCGACATGTCAGATCATGGAGTGTAGACCATAACCAAAGAAGAGGAGGGCCATGAGAGCCAAGCTTTGTGTTCTGGGAGAATCCTTTCATGTGAATTGTGGCACTTGGATTCAGTGGACTACAGGTGACACCAGGTAAGGGAAAACTGAATAATCATAGCAATAAAATATGGCAGTCATTGGGTCTAGAAGAGACTTGGGTGACAATTAGAAAATAGAACATAGGGTGTTTGAACATTAATTGTCTTCTTGGACTCCATAATGATTTCTCTGTTTTCTGTGGATATTTTTTTCTTACAAATAAATGATATAATTTTGTTATCGTGTATCACTGGCCTCACGGAATAAACTGAGAAACATCCTGTTTCCTGAACTTACTAGATGACTTTGCATAAATTGTCACTGTTTCTGCTGTAGCTATATGGTAGAATTTACCAGTGAAGTCATCTGGGCCTGGAATGTTTTAAGTTACAAACTTAGTTTTTAAAATAGATACAAGATTATTTGGAGCATCTTTCTTTTTTCAGGAAACACTGACCTTTTGTGTCTTTCAAATGATTTCTCTATCTACACTGTGTTGTCCATGCCACACATACAATGTTGAGCATTGTGTTCTCTCACTAATATGTTACTCTCTGTGGGCAGTGTCCTTCTCCTCCTCGACGCTGCTCACTCACCTCTTCCCTTTGTGCTTGATCACTTTGTTGAGAGGACTAACAACTTATTGATCTCAGCAAGCTTTTGGTGTCATCAATTTTCTCCCTATACTTTTCCTATCTTCTATCTAATTGATTTCTAATTTAATATTACTTTTTTCCTTGATCTGCCTATATTGGATTCAATTTTTTATTATTTTCCCATTTCTTAAAGTAGGAAATAAAGCAACTGGTTCAAGATATTTCCTTTTTGCCAATATAGGTGTTTGCTTGTTAAACATTTTCCTCTGGGTCCTGGCTCAGTTGTGCCTTACACGTTCTAGTACCTTCCCATTTCCATTCAAATGAAACTTGACGACTCATGGGCTATTTAGAAATACTTCGTCTTTCTGATACTGATCTCTAACATAGACTCCCATGGCCAAAGAGCAAACTTTATTTCATTGAAAGCATTTGGAGTTTCTGAATACCTCTCCTATGGCCCAGATGAACTTTTGATACATGTTCTGTGCACACTTAAGAAGAATTCGTGGTCGGTTGTTACAGGGTGGCATTGAGATGTTATGTTAAGTTGGTTGACAGTGTTTCTCTAGTCTTAATAGACGTTTGATTTTCTATGTTTCTATTATGTTTCTATTTGGGGATGAGATATTCTCCTGTCATTGTTGAACTACCTGTTTCTTCCTGTGGTTTGTCAGTTTGGGGGTTTTGTACACTTTGGGACTAGGCAAATATATGTGTGCAATTATTTCATCTTCATGATGAACTAGCCTTTTTAATCACAATTGAATGCCTCTCTTTAACTGAAAATGTTATCTTATAATCTGTGATTTTATATTATTATAGTTATTCCGGCCACCTTCATTAAGATCATCTGAAGTATTATTAGTGCTTATTCCTGTTTTCAGCCCTCTGCCCTGGTAACAACCCTTTTCTCAGTTTTTTTCCTCATCCAAACTAGAGGACCTCCTGGGCTAAGTCTTTCCTCTGTCACCATCTGGAAACTTTCCCAACACAGCCAAGTGTATATCAACCAAGGGCTCTTCTCTTTCTTCCTGCACTCCTCAGAGAAAACCCATCACTGTCTGAAAAAATAAATAAAATAATAAATAAATAAATAAATAAAACTACTTCATATATTTTGTCTCCTGAGGAGCAATATTTCAAATTTTAAATTATTTAAATCTAGCCCCTATTACTCCATATTGACTGGAAATGGTATCTCATCTGATATTATCTTGCACCTGAGAAATTAAGTCATTTCACTCATAAAATCCTTTAGTCTGTACCTCTAAACAACAAATGAAGTAGTTCATTTACTATTGCTATAACAAAGTACTTGAGGCTGATTATCTTTAAAGAGAATATTTAACTCAGTTTTTTAGACTGAAAGTCCAAGATTGTGCAGTCCCAATGGCTTGGCCTCTCATAGTGGGTCTCACAGCAATGGTGGGAGTGGCTATGGGAGTCAAAGATCACATGATGATACAGACAGCCAGAGTTTGAGGAAGGATTTGATTGACTTTTTTTTTTTAATTTGACTACTTGATTTCTTTTTCTAACAATCCACTTTTTCAGGGTTGAACTCACTCCATGAGAGCAGCATTGGTTTCTTCCAAAGGCACTATCCCAAAGACCCCAGTGCCTTTCTCTGAGGCCTACCTCTTAGGGTTCAACCAGTTCCTCACACTGCCACTGAAGACTTAGATTCCCACACATAAATCCTGGGGAAAGCTCAAAGTATATCCACATTGTAACAATAAAATACTTTTATTTGTTACATATTTCCTTATTTATTTTTATTGTACTGGGGTTGAACATAGGGCCTCAACAGATACTAGATAAGTACTCCACCCCTGAGCTACATCCCCAAATCTTACAAAACAATACTTAAAAAATACAATCACAACACCATTATCTTATCTTTAAAGTTTTATAATAATTCAAGATGATGCATGGTTGAGTTATCCCCTAAATTCATGTCCTTTTAACTGTTTGTCTCCATCTTCCTCTTCTCTACCCGTGTTTAGTTGTCATTTCATCCTCCCTTCCCTCCCCTTCCCCTCCCCTCCCCTTCCCTCCCCTCCCCTTCTCTCCTCTCCATTCTTCTCTTTTCTTTCTCTCCCCTCTCTCTTTTTCTCTGTTTCTGTCCACCTCTCTCTCCTTTTTGTAATAGGATTTTTCATAGCCCTCTTTTGAGGACTACAAATCCTTAATGGTCTGGAAGGCTGACCAGGTCTCAGATCCATACTCCTTCTTAATGTTTATGAGCTCCTCCTATTTGAGCTTATTATGATTTAATTCCCAAGAAGCTCACTTGAAGTGCCCCTCATAAGTCCTGCTGCCAGGGACCGCTCAAGACTCCTTTTTGAAATCTACCATTTACTCACCACATTGAGTCTTATACCATCAGTCACATCACAAAGAAACAGATTCAGCAAAAGAGTCAATACAGGGAGAGCAGAGGATAACCTCATACATTTAAAAACCTTGGGCGTGAAATACTGAGGGGAGTGCCCGAGGAAGAACATTGCAAGGAACAGTGGGGATGGTTGAGCCGAAACTGGTCTGTGAATTTAATTTCAGGTTTTATTATCCTGAATTACACATTCATAAAAATGAAATAGGTCATTATGAAGTGCTTAATTTTCAATGTAAGTCATAAACACGCATATACACATAGTGTAGCTTGTATGTTTGGGATTTGTATTCCAGTCTCAGGTGATCTGGTATCTGCGGACAAAGAGTAGCACAAATGTCCATCAGTGCTTTTCCTTCCTTCACACACTCACTCAGTCATTCATTGCTGCATACAGGTGGTCATATCTTTAAATATATTCAGGCTCAAGTGAAGGGGGCAGTCACAGGAGGCACGTGACACACAGACTTTTGGAGGTTTTAGAGAAAGATGGGTGAAAAAGCCAAGAGCTATGAAAAGAACAGTGGGAATCAAAGTGGAGGGGACCTAATCCCACGCTACTCCAAGAAGGCTGGCTTCTCTCTGCTTTTTGAGTTTTAAAAGCATATGCAACTTTTTACTTTAATCATAAAAGGAATACGAATGAAAATGTTTGTAGTAGATGCTGTCCCAGGCATTTTCTTTGCCTATTATTGTATAGATTAGTTTTTTTTTTACTTCTGACACTAAATCTGTGGTGTTTCTACTTCATGCTAGCCAACCTCCAACTCTCTGGACACAACTCCATAATCTATGGTTTAGTTCAGTTCTGACACTGTCCACCTAGAGTTAGGATGATGTCTGCTTGGTTAATGGCTTAGTCTCACAGCAGTTACCGCAACAGTTACATGTCCCATTTGAAAGCTACTTCTGACTGTTGGGCTGTAAAGGCAAGGGTTCCCACAAACCTCTCCTCCAGCAATTTCTAAAATGACTCAGAATCTACTATTACATAGGGTACGATTAGGAAATAGTCAGATGGGCAACATGCATAAGCAAGGTGTTGGGGTGAATGGAGCTCTCTCTGAGTGAACACTCTCCTATGTGTCATTGCTTGGGAAGCTTCTTTTGCCCATCTTTTAACAACTTTTATGAAAGCTCCATTACATGTGTGTGATTGATTAAACCACTGACTATTGATGCTTAACTGTATCCCACTCCACACCTTCCCCAGAAATTTGGGGTGGTGGGGTGGTGTTGGGGACCTGTTTAATCACACATTTGGTTTTCCTAGCAACCTGACCCTTCCCTAAAGTATGTATAGGCCCCTAAGAATTCATTATCAGCATCAGTGTTCAGTTTTGATTGTCTCAAAGAAGGTAGCATCAGGGGCATCTACAGTATATGCTGCCAACTAAAATCTTAGCTCTGCCACTTAGTAGCTATGCATTGCCTCAGTTTCCTCTCCTGTAAAATGGAGCTAATAATAAACCCCCATCTTAGTTTCTTTTCCTACTGTTATAATGAAATATCCCAACAAAGGGTCACTTAAAGGAGAAAGGTTTTATTCTGGCTCAGTTCAAGTTACAGTTGGAGGAGTCACAGTGACAGGCACTGAACAAATGGCACCCACAGTCAAGGAGCAGAGGGTGGAGAGTGTGTGCTTGCTACAGCATAGCCAGCTCTCTCCAGTCTTATACACTCTAGAGTCCCCAGTCAGGGAACGCGTCCACCCACAATTAAGATGGGTCTTCCAACATCAATTTATGTACTCAGGATAATGCCTTATAGACATTCCCAGAGACCAATCTTCATCAATATAATTCCTTACGTATGTGTTGGGAGAATTGCCTCTTAGGTGGTTCTAGATTTTGTCTGGCTGGCAATTAACACTAGCTATCACACCACCCCACATGCTTTTCTAAGTGTTGAACAAATGAGAGCATTTAAAGCAGTGCAGGGCAGTGAAACTTGCCTTCAGATATAGCACACATCTCCCTTGTGCACAGGCTTGTCTCTGGTTGAGAGGCACTTATCTAAGGAACAGAACTTTGACATCACTGGAAAACACCCTTGGCATTTGCAGTAGAATTAGCCCTCCAAGCTGTAACCACAGCTTTTAATAACTTCGTATTAGACTAAAATCCCAAGCACAACACTACATCGGTGGGTTGCGGGTGGGGAACCTCATCCCCTTAGATGGTTACAATATAAATGAAACACATATTTACCACAGAGAGACCCTAAGCACGGAAACCAAACAAATATAAATGAACAGTGAAGGTAGGTAAGATGAGGCTTTCCTAAAGTGTTACAGCAAATTCCCTACCTGTTTGGAAAATGGTTTTGAGTAATTCATTTTTGTCATTATTAAAATTATTAGTGGATTTTTCCCTAGTGTGATAATTGAGAATGAATGCTTGTGTTATTTTCCAAATATATTGAAATTTAATTCCCAATTTAGTGATGTTGGAGATGAGAGGGGAGATCTCAGGGCCCTTGGAGGGACCAAGCTGGAGCCTGTTCTCAGTCAGGTGAGAGTTCCAGGGGGAAACGCCTATCTGAAGACCAGGAAGTGGTCCTCACCAGATTATTAGAACCTTGATTTGGACTCCCCTCAGGAGCAGGAAAAGTGGGCGTTTGTTTGTAAGCCACCAGTCTCTGATGTATTTGTTATAGCATCCTGAATCAAGAGAGTGTCACAAAGTGCCACTGTGTGATGAGCCACACTCAGAAGCATGGGTATGGGGAGAGCTGGGCTCCTGTTTGTTGGTGAAGACTATTTCACTGTAGGAAGCATGTATTTCCACTTGAATTCAAAGCAGATAGAGGCTGTTGGTTCTTAGGGAAAACACCAATGGCAAAAGTGAACTCGCTGTATCATGTGGGTCAGAAAGAGAGTCTCACAGACCCATCCACGCTCACCCACATTTGGTCCTGGCTTCCAACTTAAATGTCAAATGTTAATTTCACTCAGAAATATCACATGCTTACCTGCATACTGAAAATAATGTTTAACCTGTTATTGGGGCCCATAAAATTGACACACAAAGTTGATACATAAATTTGCCACCATACTTGGACACAATCTTCTGTCATCATGACCTGTCATGGACTTGACATCATGCCCCTGGCTGGATTTATATCTCTAGATCTATTGGAAAGGCAGGGGCTACAATTTATGAAGCCCATGATGGGTGACTTCTACCCGTAGCTTCTCAGCCCTCAATGAGCCCACATCCTCTAGGTGAGCTATGTGAGGTCCTTAATAAGGAGGTCATTATATAAATCATAACATCACATTATAGACTTTTATGATTAACCTTGAGATTTTTACTCCAGATGGCATGGGAGTCATGACTCCATAATTGGCTAGTGGCAAATCACTTCCTCTCAAATCCAATCTCATGGAAGAGACAAACGTACTAACCTCTGGAGGGGGCAGGGATGTAGGTATGGTTTATGAGCATAATTAGGCTTTCAACTGGCATTTCAGTCTCTGCAGGAACTATTATAACCTGTTACAAAATCTTATAGGAGAAGAAGCCCTGGTACCCTTGGCATCTGTTCACTTCAGGAGTCCAGGTTAGTGACTGTCCCTGGGCTATTGAACTCCAAAGCACAAGGCAGATATACTGCTGAACTGGGCTATAATCCCAATAAAGACAGGTCTTACAAAGCACTGTTGAAGAACTGAAAACCAGGACCTTGAAAGGCCTTTGACAAAGAGGATCTGCAGATATTTTTCTAGAAGAAACCAGGTTAGGAGCCTTCTGTTGGTTAATTTTATGTCAACGTAATAGAAGCTAGAGTCATTTGGGGCTCTCAATTGAGAAAATGCTTCCATAAGATTGGGTTTATAGGAAAGTACACCAGGCACTTTCTTGATTAATGATTGATATGGAAGAGCCTATTCCACCATGAGTGGTTTCAGCTATGGGTGGTGGTTCTGTGTGCCATCAGAAAGAAGGCTGAGCAAACAAAGATGAGCAAGCTAGTGAGCAGCACACCTCCATGGCCTCTGCATCAGCTCCTGCATCTATGTCCCTGCCCCTGACTTCCCTCTGTGATGGACTGTGACATGGAAGTGTAAACAGAAACAAATCCTATCCTCCCCAAGTTTCTTTTTGATGATTTATTACAGCCATAGAAACCTAACCAAGAAAGCGCTGGGATGTAGGTTGTGGGGCTTTGCTGTGACAGACCTGATGTGTTTTGGGGGAAGATTGTGATGACATATGAACTTTGGGCTGGAAAAGCCATGGAGTGCTCAGAGTCCTGTGGGCTGCTCTGTGGGAGCGCGGAAGATAAGAGTGTGTGAGCAATGCAGATAGACAGTGGAGACCTGGGTTGCGATGTTTCAGAATGAAGCAAAGACTTTGCAGGGATCATTTCTTACTTACTGCTTTCCATGAGCACATTTACTGCTTCCAAAAAGTATTTCCATCTTGCCAAACCATTCTAGGACTAAGTGCTTTTGAAGTTTTCTTTAAGCTTTTTATGAAGGAGAGTTTTACTTTCTGGAATTTCCATAAGATTTTGTCATAAATGTCCATTGTGCAAACACACTCTACATGGCCCCGGTGAACAGAGCCTGTCTCCATTTCTAAATTCTAATAACTTGGGAGGAAGATGGCCAGCTCCCCTCAGTTCACCTCCCTTTTCCTCAAATCTCTGCCATCTTCTACATAATGATGTTTGGAGACTACTAACAACTATTTGGAAAATAAATGAGGGGGCTGGGTAGGTATCCCAGCGCAGTATCTTGGTTAACTTTAACTGTAGACTTGATAAAACCTAGAATTATCTGGGAAGAGAATATCATTTTAGGAGTTGCCTACATTAGATTGGCCTATGGGATTGTTAGTTGGTATAGCAGGGCCCAGCCCACTGGGGGAGCACTATCGCCTATGCAAATAAACTGCATAAGAAAACTAGCTAAGCATAAGCCTCCTGCCAGCCAGCAGGTCACGTTCTCCTTGATTCCTACCATGCTTCTTTAGTTGCAAAGTGAGTTCCTTGGTCAGAGGTTTTGAATAGCAGACAGGTCTGCCTTCAAGTTCCTGCCATGATTTCTCTCACTGATAGACCATGACCTGGGGCTATAAGCCAACTGAAGCAGGGAGAGCAGACAGAAAACAGTTACATGTTGAATAACATTCTGAGAGGGGATCTGCAACAGAGGGTCTTTTATATTGCCCTTTCTCCCCCAAAGTGGCTTTTGGTCAAATTGTTTGTCATAGCAACAGAAATAAACAGAGCAGTGAGCAAGTACTTCCTCTACAAACCAGAGGGCCAGAGTTTGGATCCCCTCACTTATATGGGAGCTAGTTACGGGGCCACAGATCTGCAGCTCTGGCACTGTGGGTGTCTGCAAAGCCAGACAGCTACCATGGGCTTGCTGGTAAGCCAGGATAACTGAAATAGCAAATTATAGTCCCATTGAGAGACCCTATCTCAAAGTAAGACGGAGAGCCATTGACATCTAACTCCTAAATGCGCACAAATGGAAGTACCGCCCCACGTGCATGCATATACACACACCATCCCACCACAACACACCAATTACACTAAAATAAAGAAATAACTAGATAAACAAGAATGAGTGGAAACACGAATGCGGAAATAAATACTAAAGGAAAAATGAGCAAATGCCTTTGGACATCATCTAAAAGAGCCGGTTTACAAAAATCCTAGAAAGCAGAAATCATTGTCTTTGTTTATCCAGCAATGACCCCGTCTGCTCCAATAGACACTTCCAGTGTGATGCTCACAGAGATGGCCCTGATCAAACTAACTGGATCACAAAACCAAAATAAAAATCATGTCTCTGGAAACTAGACTGGTGGGGCTGAATGAGGAGGAGGCATTGATATGGGTAAGAAGGAAATAAGAGAGGATGGGGGAGATATAATTAGAATATATTACATATGTATGAAATTGTCAAACTACAAACTAATGAATAAAAAGGGAAAAAAAAATCCAGGGTCTGGTGATCTAGCACAGGGGTAAAGGTGCTTACCATCAAGACTTATAACCTGAGTTTGATCTCTGGGATGCAGGGGTAGCAGGAGAAACAACTCATGGAAATTGTTCTCTGACTACCTGAGCCACTGTGGCAATGCCATTCCCCCAGTGCACACAGAATAAATATATGAAAATGTAGGATCTACGTACATTTAGCAAGACAGGATGAGAAACCCAGCTGGGAAAGTGGGTTTGAAATCCTTGATGTCTTTTCTTTCTCTTTCAGAGTTTCACACTGGCCATATGGGAGCCAGGTGTCCATCCTGGGGTGACTTCCAGTGGGTTGCAGTGACATTCTGTTTTATTGGGTAGTCCAGCACGCAGGTCGGGCTGAACTCTTGTGAAATTGCCAATTCTATAGTTGTTCTTTCCTCTTTGTGAGTTTAATTATAAACTCGTCCTCATTCCCTGGACTCTTTTTCTTTTCTCAAGCTTTCCCTAATAACATAGGGCCCAAACAAGAACTATAAATGCTAAATTCCACCCCTGTTAAGTTGGAAGGGAAAATGATATAACATTCAAAATAAACAGGTGCCCTTGAGAGGCACCTAGATATTGCCAGTGGGAATTGTATAAATCTCATGGTTAGGCAAGGAGTGTAATTGGTCAAAAACTACAATAAACTAATTTTCATAAGTTTTAATGTAGAGGAGAAAAATGGCCAGATAAACACTTACATTGCTTCTGTTGTCTAGGGACCCAAGATGGATGTGCCTTCTCTCCAAGGGTAGCATTGTTTCTCTTGGAAGTCCTGGAGCCCGTAACCTGAGGCTGAAGTCAAGATGATTTTTTTTAAGTGCCCAGTGCACAGCAGGCAGATAGAAAACAACTTCCAGAAGAGAAATCACACTGCATTTGGCTTGGCCATCAGTGGTTCCCTATATTAGCAACATCGCTCACACGTAACTGTGTTTTAGTGGCTGATATTAAGAAAAAGTGCTGCTTGTAGTGTGATGCACAGGGCTGTCAAATTCACATGTGATTGCCCTTTGGTCAGAAAATGATCGTTTTTATTACATCAATCCAGCAGTGCAAAGTTCATAAATTTGTATTAGGAAGACGAGGCCCGCATTGCATCACGAGAGGAAAGTGGAGCCCTACTGCTGGGGAAATGCTAAGCCCACCTTCAAAAATCAATGTCAAGAGCCAGCTTACAAGTCAGTGGAATTTTCTAGAAATCAATGTAGGATATTGCTCCAGTTTTGGAAAGGTGATCTCAGCACACAGGTCTTCTCCAATATTTATGTAGAGGTGAATGTGGTCACAGAGAGCCTTGACTGCATTTGCTTGGAGGTGTGACTCTTACAAGAGAGTCACCTTAGACCTAGCAGATGACTCTGAGGTCTTTCCGTTTCCTTTCAACAGCAGAACTGATTGGTGCTCACAAAACAAAACGACGGATCTCCTCATATACCTAATGCCTCCACTACCCCTTCTAGGAGAAGCTTGAAAATGAACCAATAATGAACAAACCAAAGCAATAATTTCACAGTAAGTAAAACAAGTAAAATTCCTCAACAGCCATCCCAGAAGGCATTGGGAGCAGGTGTCGTGTGGATATATTTTGGGGGCCGAGGTAGCTAATCAGAGCAGAGTAGAACAGATGAAAGGGGACAATTGCTGGGCACTTATCATCTCCAGTGTGTGGTGTTTTGGAGTAAATATTGCTATTTCCTTCAAAGGATCCAGGAAGATGTTGACGTGGATTTCCTTGCTCTGCCTCTAACAGCAGAGTAGAGTCCTTTCTCCTCAGACCCTCTTATTTTTCTTCACTGCTGAGTGGAGACAGGGCAAAGAGGGGAGGGCCTTTTCCAACATACTGGAGCTGCCCTTAGCAGAGGCTGAATTTTGAGATGTAGGGTAGAATAGGGAGGAATCTACAACACAACTGTATTGTTCTAGGAAAGGCAACAACAAAAAGACATATTTCAGCAAAACCAGGATAACTTTTCCAAAAGATGTGTGGTATATCAAGCTATTCTCATTCACTTCAGAGTGAAGGACCATGGTGCAGCCTGGCAGGACAAGCCTGTGCTGTCTTAACTGGCCCATGGCATGTGCTCCCCACTTCTGATAATTTGGGTATGTCCACATGCATGTGCACAGGCACTCTTAACCATGAATGTTTCATATTGTGTGTGAAGACACATTTCTGGAGTCAATTCTCCCCTTTCATCATGTGGCTTCTAGGGGTTAACTCAGGCCAACAGCCGAGCCATCTTCACAGCCTCTCCACATCTATTTCAGAAAGGTCTTCTCATGGCCATGCTAGGCGTTTATTATTATTATTATTATTATTATTATTATTATTTGAATTAGAAACAAGATTGTTTTACATGACAATCCCAGTTCCCTCTCCCTCCCCTCCTCCCCTACTATCCCTCCCACCCCACCTCCCACCCTCCACCCCCCAACTAAAACCCTACCTATCACATATCCTTTCTGCTCCCACTGGATGGTGAGACCTTCCATAGGGTGTCATCAGAATCTATCGTATCCTTTGGGATAGGGCCTAGGCCCACCCCGGTGTGTCTTAGCTCAGGGAGTATTTTTCTATGTGGAATGGGCTCCCAAAGTCCACACCTATGCTAGGGATAAGTACTGAACTACTACAGGAGGTCCCATAGATTTCCAAGTTTTCCTCACTGAAACCCATGTTCCTGGGGTCTGGATCAGTACCATGCTGGTATCCCAGCTATCAGTCTGGGGAGCAAGAGTTCCCGGATGTTCAGGTCAGCTGTTTCTGTGGGTTTCACCAGCCTGGTCTGGACCCCTTTGCTCTTCACTCATCCTCTGCATCTGGATTCCAGTTCAGTTCAGTGATTAGTTGTGGGTGTCTGCTTCTACTTCCACCAGCTACTGGATGAGAGGACTATCTGGTGGCATATAAGTCAGTCATCAATCTCATTGTCAGGGGAGGGCATTTAAAGTACCTTCCCCTCTGTTGCTTAGATTGTTAGCTGGTGTCATCTTTGTAGCTCTCCAGACATTTCCCTAGTGCCTGATTTCTCTGTAAACCTAAAATGTCTCCCTCTATTATGGTATCTCCATTCTTGTTATCTTCTATTCTTCCCCTGACTCAACCTTTCTGCTCCCTCATGTCCTCCGCATCCCTCCTCTTCTCCTCTTCTCAATTCTCTCTAGGCATGTTTTATATTTCTCATGCCATGGCTCAAATCCAGCCTGAGCATATCTGTTGAATCCTCCTGAGGAATGTTCCTCATCCTTGCTTCCTTCCTTCTTCACCATGGGACAGATGAAGGGACCCTGCACGTGGACTCAAAGCCTTTGTCAATTTGAGCTCTTGTCTATAGTCAATGGGGAGCTAGGCACTTACCACTTGGAATCTGCCTTCAACCTACTGACATGTCTTATAAGAATCACATTTGGGTCTGGGGAGAAAAACTGAAGTTACGCAGCTGCCTTCTTACACATGTGCCAAGTCCATGCACTGCACTCGTCTTGGCTGAAGAAGTAGAGGCTGCTTTGATTAGGTGATGCTAAAAGTCCAAGGACCTGGAATCCCTTGTAAGCTTGAAAGATGATACACACAGTCATCACAACATGCCCAAGTTCTCAAAGGCTCACATTGCCAAGCCCCTGTTACTCAGTTTGAAAGTGATTAAAGATATCTAACTGAACCAGAGCACCTAGAATCAGTATTGCTTTATTACAGCAGCAATGAAATCTATCTCATTGGGAAGCTAGGCACATAAGACAAGAATTTTTGGCACTTCCTTTGGTCCATGTTTCCCCCCACAAAAGACTCCCCTACATAAACAAAAGAGCATGAATGTGGCAGAAAATACAATTGAAAGAGCAAAAGACATGACCACATCACCGTAAGAAAACAGGCCTCTTTGGTTTAATGGCTGAGCATGGTTTACAAGGCAGCCTTCTTTGGAGAAAGACCAGACACTTGTTTCTTCCAATTGTCAGCATCACATTTTTGAAAACCTCAGGAACTCTGTTCACTTGGCAGGCTGGGAAAACACTAAGTGCAGCTAAACCTATTTTCATTGGTACTTCTTGCAATCAGTGAAACTGGCCTTTCTCTGACATTTTTAGCCCCTTAAACATTAAAGAGATTTAAGGAGTCCATGACCATTATTTAAGAACCATTCGGATCCAGCCTTGAAATGCTTCTATGCAGAGGAAGGATGGGTGGGAGATGAGTGGCCAACAGGGAGAAGTATTCTTTGGTCCCATGAAGAACCAGATGGTGTATCACAGCCCCACTCTACCTAGTGGTTACCCAGGAGCCAGGAGTAGACAGGATGGTCCTTACTGACCCTTGTGATGGCATCAAAAACAGTAACGTACATCAATTTCTTCTATGTCTGGACCTTGACTGAAACCTGCCCCTCCACTTAAACCCATAGACTCTCATCTCACACTAAAAGGGCAATGGATCTCCTAAATGAAGAAGCACACAGAAGCAAACTCAGCCTCAGGGGAGTGCACCAGAGTGAGAGGATGAGGGGAAGCTACAGCCAAGAACCATTTGTTATTACTCTCTGTGTTGTAGGCACCGAGTCCTCTAGAGTTTAAAGGATGATGAGCAGTTTCAGTGTGGCATTTCTCCAAAGAAGTGCTAATGTCGTTGGTGCTTTCCCAAAAGAGACTCTAACTAATCTGTCTTTAGTGGGATGGGGAATTCTTACCTTTTGGGGAGCAACCAGGGGCAGATGAAAGGGAAGGGTTGATGATGAGTGTGTGTGTGGGGGAACAGGGGGCTAGAGTGACTTAATCCTTTGGGTTCTCTGACTTCTTTCTTATGTCATACAGGATCTCTCAAAGGTGATTTTTTTTTAAAATAAAGCTTTGATTTTATAAAGTCATTCACCCAGAAATCCATCATCACTCAAATTGTTCTTTGCCACAGGATGAAGCTGCCTAAAGATCACACCCTCCCACTGAGGACCTCTGTGCCAGTCACTATGCTGAAATTTCATGTGCTGTCCACATACCTTGTCACCAAGCCACAGTGTTTGTCACACTATTTGGGAGTGTACGATCCTTAGGTGTCTTCTGTGGAGATTCCTAGCTTTTCCAATCTGTTCATTGGCAAGATAATCTCTGTAGCACTTTTACTGCACCGATGACCTGGGGAGCAGAAACAATGAGGGAATAAGAAGTGAGAGGGCTGCTCCGTGGCCTACGGAAATGGTTGAAATAGGCTGCCTGGAAATAGGCATTGTGATAGTATGAGTGGAATTTTCCTGGAGACCATGGGAGCCTTATTTTCTCAAGAGGTGAAGAGCCCCAAGGTGCTGAGGCAGGAGCCCCTGAAGTAGGTATATTCTTCTAGAGTCCTCATAGTTTAGCCCATGCTGTGAACACTAAAGACACCGAGACTAGATGGAGCATTTGTTCAGCATCTGCTGCCCCCATTGGCCCATATACCCAAATGGAGACATTCTCCTTTCTCTCTGTTGTGTGCTATTTTGTAAGGCAGGATGAAACACCTTGATTTGATTTTCAAAGCTCATGAGTCCTCAATATCAGCAAGGGAGGAACGGTATGGAGCACAACTCACTAGGTCACCCGACTCACCTTCATACTGTGTACTTCTGCTTGGTGATGCCAATTCTTTGACACAGGTTTGGCATCTAGGATGATAAATAAGTCCATGATGACATAGCATGAGAATTATGATAGAAGGAACAAAAGAGCCCTCTATCTCAGGACCTTCTAGCTTCACTTAAATCAGAAGTTATCATAATAGTAAGTAACAAAATGAAAATGTGCAAATTTGTACACAGATCCTTTTGTCAAGGCTTAGGGACAGGTGTCATTGGATTGCCTGTAGACCCTGGAGTCCTGGAGCTAGAGATGGTGACCTTGATGGAGGAGAAGGGAAACCTTTCCCTGAGGGTGACTACTAGGACTGCTGCTGAGTGGATGAACCTCATGAATGGGAGTCAGGTTTAATTTGGAAGCTTATATGATTTGAGGTCCAAGGGATGAAGAGCATGGACTCGATTCCCAAAACACCCTAATAATGTTCAGGGCAGAACTTCTCTCTTCCAGACACTGAACCTTTGTTCTACTTGATCTGGAAAACAATTGGCATGCCCACCTCAGGAGGTGAGAAGGCACATGGACAGCCAGCAGGTGACATTTTAGAATAGTGGCTTCTCAGAGAGGTCCTCAGTCATTCTTGTCTGTCAGTCTCAGGTGTCAGTGTTTGCCTAGCCTGGGCATCTTTATCAGTGGAAAGAAGCCAATGTACAAAGCTTGTGGCTTCTGTGATGAGAACTTCTAAGCCTGGAGGTCTGGGGCCATAGAAGGGAGCCAGGAAGCTGCTCCATAGCTCACCTCCCCAAGTTAAAGAGAAGCATCTCCTAAGCAAAAGTTTCACAGCAGCCAGTGTGCTCACAGAAATCAAGCTGCTTGTAAAGTTTTGGAAGTCAATTAGCACTGTGTAAGAACCCATTCGGAGAAGTAATTCACACCTATAAGGAAAGATTATTGTCTCAACTTGGAATGAGAGCACCTCCCCAAATATTTGTGTGTTGGATTCTTGGTCCCCAATGCTGTAATGTTCACAGGTGGGGCCATAGGATCGTGTTGTGGTTGTATTGTTGAGTTGGTTAATCCACTGATGGGCCGGTAATTTGAAAGATCATGGAAACGTAAGCAGTGGGGTGTAGTTGAAAAGAGTGCATCCTGGGGCAGTGTCTGTGAGGATAGTGTCTTGTCCTTGGCCTCTTGGCCTTCATCCCCCCTTCATGAGTGCCGTGAGACAAGTAGATCTGCTCCAGTGTGCACTCCCGGCCGAAACTGTTCCCTCACCAAAGCTAGGAGATCAAGTGAGCATGAATTAAAACCATGGACAAGAACAAGTCTTCCTACCTTTAAATTGTTTCCCCTATGATATGTTGTCACAGTGTCAGAAAGCTAACACAATTCACCTAGGTCTTTAACTTTAACCGAAAAAAAAATCAGATATTGAATTTATACTTCTTAAAGTTTTTGTAGTTTTGGGGGAGGCAGATCTGGGGAGATGGGGCAAAAAGAAAGTGAACTTTTTTTTTTCTTTGTAGAAAATATATTCTTTGAATTTGTTTCTGATTATGGGGTTCAGTTTTCCCATAAAATAGAATTCATTCAAGGATGATAAGAGGAACCATGCCACAGAGAACCGTGGAAGTCTGGTACAGCCGTAAGGTCTGGGTCTGGCTACTTTTTGCTGCGTGTGGGCTACAGATGTTCAAACTGAGGAACAGAAACTAAGGTACTCTTCCTTCTCTTTGTTTCCAGGCTCAGGTAGCATTGGGTCAGCAGATGTCAACTGTCTTCGGGGGAAAAAGAGCCAGCAGCTGTGCAGACTCACCTTAGGAAGCCTCTGCCCCAGCATGTTTGGCCAGTTCCCTTAGCCCTTAGGATCTCCTTGCTTCGGTTATTTCCCAGTCAAGCTGTCAGAAACCCAGATGAGGGAGTAGTCACTGCCCATAATATGTGAGGAGATTTCGGGTTTCTACAAGGCTAGGGTTGGGGTGCATTTGCTTAACCTCAGTGTGATGCCTGGGGTAGAATTTCAAGTTGAATTTAGATCCTAAGAACATGCAGGCTTCTTTTCCCTCTAACAGGCTGCAGAAGTGCAGCCACGGTGATGGAGCAGTTTATAAACAAAGACCACCACACATATGCAAGGGCTAGCTTGGGGAATGGAGGAGAGAGGAAGAAGGTCTGGCCGCTATACAGGACCACCTCCCCCACCACCATGAACATCAAAGGATGGACAAGGGAGGGCTGGCGCAGGAGGACAAAGGTAGAGCTTGGAATGTTGGCTCTTCCTCAAAGGCACTTCCTCTCTGTTGGGAATCAAATCCAGAGACTCCAGTGATAATGACTCTCACTTTATGGCTGTTTTATTATTCAAGGTTGGCTGAACACTATTCCCCTCGAAGGCACGTGAGTGAAGATGAAAAGTGCCAAGTTAATATCTCGGAGGAGGCGAGTTCTGTAACAAAGTTCTTCATGGACGGATGTGGCACCAGCTTGTTTGCATGTCTGGGCCTCCACCATGCCACTGTAGC
Organism: Cricetulus griseus; assembly: GCF_003668045.3. Classification (NCBI taxonomy): domain Eukaryota; kingdom Metazoa; phylum Chordata; class Mammalia; order Rodentia; family Cricetidae; genus Cricetulus; species Cricetulus griseus. The sequence goes on along the minus strand of NC_048601.1, from coordinate 90,455,585 downwards.
AAGAATCCAGTGTCCCCCTTATGGGAACTGAGTGAAGGACCCTGGGAAAAGGGATCCTCTCATGTATTTTTAGTGAGCCCGTCAGCCGCCCCCTGGAGTTATTCCCAGGAAAGACACTGAATTCAAATACTGCACTTAATAAACATCATCCTAAGGCCACAGTTGACTTAAGTAAAGAGGAAAAACCATAGTGTGACACAGTATTGCCAATCTATACCCAACGGTCCTTTAGGAGCATGACTATGAATTTAATTCCATGGTAGTTCAGCAATCTGGCTTGTAACCATGTCAGTCTTGAAGCTGCATATGTATAAAAGCAATGTATTCAAAGGAGTTGAAATGACTCTATGAATTTTTTATACATAGTTCTATAAAATGAGAATACTAAGCCAGTGTATCATTTTCTTTCTTTAATCTCTCCAATACACTTAGAACTGGCCAGCTCACCTCACAACCCTCATGTTTCTCTGTCTTAAAATTTGTCTACAGGGCTGATGAGATGATCCAGTGGGTAAATGTTTATTTCATAAGCATGAGGACCTGAGTTCAGATAACCCACATCTAATGATGAGTGGAGTGTGGCAGTACCTATAACATGGGCACTGAGGCACTGAGACAGGCAGAGCCTTGAAGGCTCGATGGCCAGCCATATCTAGCCAAAACAGCCAGCTTTGAGTTCAATGAAGAGACCCTGTTTCAAAGAATAAGATGGAGAGTGATAGAGATACCTGAACTTGACCTCTGACCTCCTCAAGAGCATGAGTGGGCAAGTGCACCTGTACACATGCATAACACAAATGCATGCCACACACTGTGAACACACACACACACACACACACACACACACACACACCTGTACCAAGCCAAGAGTCAAGTCCAGCCCACTGCCTATTTTTGTAGAGACAGTTCAAGCACAGCCAGGCTCTTCTACTTACTTATTACCTGTTGTTCTTTTGTGCTACCGGACAGAGGAGAACAAGATTACAAAACCTTAAGTATTTACCGTCTACCTTGCTGATCTCTGGCCTGAGAGAGAAAACAGAAGAAAATCTCAAAATGAATGCTAGTGTCTCAGTTCTGCAGAGACAATAAACCCTATACCTAGAGTCGGTCAATCTCCATGGTGACCCACCACCCCTGATACGCACACATAGGGAACATGGAAAGGTAATAAAGACTGGAATTCAATGGGGCAGTTCTTTTCCTCACTGGCTCTGTGACTAGGAATGAGTCCTTTGGCCTCCTTAAACTTCCATTTCCTCAGTTACAAAGAGTTATATCATGGCACAGCAGAGGCATGGTGGCTGGAGCTGGAAGCTGAGGTCTCCCATCTTGAACAGCAAGCACAAAGCAGAGAGAGAAAGCTTAGAAAGGCACGAGGCTTTACACTCTCAAAGCTCACCTCCAGTGGCATACTTCCTCCCACAAGGCCATACTTCTTAAGCCTCCCCAAACAGCACCAACAACTGGGGGCCTAGTATTCATACCAGAGCCTATGAGGGACATTGATATTCAAACCATCAGAGGGGAGGAGGGAAAACAGAAAGAAGGAGGGACATGGACGAGATGAGAATATGACTGAAATTTGAGCCTTAAGATAGAGATAGGTGGCGCATCGTCACAACAGAACTCTGGGACACACAGCTCGGATGCTGAGAGATTAAAACCTTTACCCTTCCCCAAGTTTGTCTGCATTAAGCATCTGTTTTATAATGAATATCAAATGATATGAAAAGGGAGAATGAGAAGAGAACCATCTTCATCTTCAAGTGGTCAGAATCTTTACACATGAACACAGACACACAAGAGACATGCACACAATTTACACCATTGTTTGGTGACATTCAGAACATGGAGTCTAATAAAAACAGATGCACAAACAGCCCTTTGGCAAGCAACACATTGCAAGATTGGGGCTGCCTGTGGCTGATTATATGGCTGGTGTGTCAGAAGTAGGGTTTTAAAGTTCAAAATGCTCGCTAACAGAAATCATTACAATACACAGGCTTGGTTATAGGGAAATAGTCTAAAAATTGGATACATTTAAAAGAAAATGTTTCAATGTGTTTATGTTCAAACTCAGCCTCAAAGGGTAGCCTTTCAGCTTGAGAACCATTGTGGACAACTGCTCTTGAAACTGTCATGTGTGTGATGCCCAATTGCTCATGACTAACAAAATACATTGCCTTCTTCTTGGAGCCAGAATGCAGCAGATGAGGGTCCTCCAAGTGATTTGGCCCGAAAATTATCTTCTAAGTGCTTTCCTGTAGGCACTTAGATATTTTGTTTTCCTTTCATTCTTGATCATGGATGTTTTCTTCAAAGACAGTTGAAAGACTATCAAAAGAAAGACAACCCTCCTTTCTTCTAGAAGCTCGTGTGCCGTTGGGTTGTGTAGCTATCAGAGGGTGTGGGGCTGTAGGAAAGAACAGGGTGTACAGTAGTGTAAAGGGTAGAAAGGGGCTTCTAAACCAGAAAGGTATGCCTTTGGGCTTAAGGAACAAAGATGTCACTGGCCGGGACAGTGGGGAAAGGAGCCTATTTTGTGGTAGTGTTCAGGAGAGTATCAAGTTTCCAGAAGGGAAAAAAGCTGTAAATATAAGTGTGTGCCTAAAGCATGGCCTCCAAGAAAGGAAGTAAAGGGAGTGGATGGTCTTCCACAGACAAAAATGGTCAAGCTGTAAATAACCACTCTGTGGTCCCCTTGTCCTCAAGCTTTGGCACTGCCAAGGACTAGAACCTAGAATCAGCCCTGGTTGGGAAATTATTTCAGGAATAGCTGAGGCTCCCTTACCAGAATATCCAGCCAGGGCAGGATTTGAAGCTGAAACCGACTATCACAGATGACACAATTTGTGCTTCCACCTGAATCTAAGGATTGGCTGTCAAAAGTTAGAATATTGTTGGGTGATGGGATGGGGTGATTTTGCCTCTTTGCAATGTGTATACATTTGATGAAGATGCAAAAGATCATTGATGTGTGTGTGTGTGTGTGTGTGTGTGTGTGTGTGTGTGTGTGTGTGTCTGCTCAAATCACTAGTTCCCGCTGAGGGCGCTCAGTCTCCCGGCCAGGATCTCCAGGCCCCAGGCTAGCAGGTCATAAGTGTGGTTCACCCGGGGAATTAGCCTTGGCCACAGTAAGCAACCTTGCTCTTCCCAGGTTCAGAGACAGCCTTTTGCCCTTTTCCTGCCTTAATTATGAGAACCCTGGGAAGAGCTCTCTCAGCACCAAGGCTCCTGCTGATGTAAATGCAGGTCTCACTGCTCCCTCCTGCTTCCTGAATGTGAGAACCCCCCCCCTACTGTTGAAGTCACCCAGTCTATGGTATGTTGTTTTGACTGAGTGGCATGGGACGTTGGTTATGAGTTTCTGGAGGCTGCTACCACCTCCTTAGAATGACATCGGTTAGTCAGTAGAGGCACCTTCAACCCCCACTGCACGAGCAGTTGCTGCTGTGCCACAGAATTTCCATGTTGTTGTTTTCCTTACGAAAACGGCATTTTCCTCTGTGAGCCGTTCTCACTCCATTTCTCTCTCTCTCTCCTGCCCCCTTCTACCTTCTTCCTTTTGAACTTTTCCCATGTCATCACTAACAGGCTTTACTGACAGATACAGGAAGTCACAGGAGACAATTTTACCTTCTTCGGAAAAGCAAAATTGACCAGTCATTAATTTACAACATTCTGAGTTCTCTCCCATACAAGGTCTGCATACTTGGTTTCTTTCTATAGAGAGCTGTACATTATCTACATATTGGCCGTGGTCTTCAGGCCTTCAGTGTAAGAGCAATTGGTTCTTGATTAAATGATGAATTATCTGGCCCCTGAATGAAAGGGAGTAGCCCGTGACTGGTTTTTAAGAGAAGGATACCAATGGCTCAATAAAATCTTTGATGTATAAGATTAGTTTGGTTTGGTAGAAAAAATTCCACTGTTTTTGTTTTGTTTGGCTCATTCATTCATTCATTCATTCATGAATGTGTGTATTTATTTGGCAGAACTGGTGATCAAGGCCCTGAACAGGCTGGGTACCCTCTCTACCACTGATCTACTCTCTGGTCCATCTCAGTTTCTTGTCTTAAAAGCCACACTGTCTACCTGTCACTTTCCTCTGTTTCAGGATATTCCAGACTATCAATGAAGTCTACCTTGTATCAGAGGAGGAGCTGGCAACGAGCTGACCAGAATTATCCACAGAGAAGCCAGCAATTTGGATAGAGAAGAAAAGAGTGGGGAACTTGAGTTTGGCACTTTCCTTTTGGTTTTGGGGACAAGTGAAGAGACACATCTCTTGCTTGGTCTCTGGCTAACAGCAAGATCAGTTGGTTGCTTTCAGCTTCTCAGATCTATCTGAGTTTTCACCACCCACATCTGACTTCCCAATCTTTGTTGGTTAATAGAACAATAGAGACTTAGTTTAAACCTACATATCATGGCCACAGGCAGTGGTAGGAGGTAGGGGGTGGTGAGGTGGTGTGGCAGAGTGGGGGGTAGGGGGATGGGGGGGCATGTAACCCAAACACCCTCCAGGACAGCCAGTGAGGCTGCGGGACCAGCAGGGCATTGACTGCTGGGCCAAAGACAATAAATAAAATATCAGAAAAGTCATGTACTGCCACCAAGTCAACTGAAAAAACATCATTCTTCACCTCAGTAACAAACCAGGGAAATGTGGCCAGTGATGTACCCATTTAGTAGGGTACTGATTCAATTTCTCATTCACCCACTTATAAATACTCATGATTACAGGGCGAGGCATGTGTATTTTCGGGGGGGGGGGGATGCTAGCACAATGCAAGTCTAAACAGCCAAAAGAATAAAGAACAAACCAGTTCAGTTGGCTTCCTAGGGTTCACCCAATGCTTCCTTGTTTAGCAGCTGAGTCTGACTAGAACCACACTCTTTCTTTCTGCTCTGGCATCAGTTGCTGTTACAGCTCATATTAATAATGTCAGAATGGCCAATTTACCAACACTAGATGACTTACATTTAATACCCCAACTCCTCTTTATTTATCCCACTTTCTATTGTTACTGCTATCTTCTCTATTTTTCATTGAAGGTATTCTCTCAGCTGAAAAACACTGACCTGTGGAAAGGCCAGGGTGTTCTAGATGGGAACTGAAGAATCAGGAATCCTAAAACTGAATACTGTTGGACACCTTCCTTCACTCTGTTCCTAGCTTTGTTCTCCCCTCTGCCAAGGAAATGCAGAAACACGGGACAGCTTTTTTTCTGGCACTATAACTATACTGTTTGTTGTTGTTGTTGTTGTTGTTGGTTTTTTGTTTGATTTTTAGCACCATCTTTATGGCTTTTGTGTAGTTAAAATTTGGGCACAGGATGGTTTTGATCAGTGTTGATTGATCCCAAGTTCACTGCCAGGATTAGTGATTCCCAAGGAGGACTCACAATATGTGTCCTATTATCACAGCAATGACCTAGGCAGCAAAAGGGAACCAAATTCTGCCAGCATGGTGAAAGCAGGTGAGCAGAGTCCAGGGGAAACCAGGTGCTCGAATTCCAGTCAAGGTTCTCAAGTGGGGTCACACTGAGCAATGAATGAGCTTAATTAGCTCAGCAATGAGCTGTGACATGTGGTCAGTGATGGAAGCTTATAGAGAGATTCTGCCCCCAGAGTTTGTATTGGGGGTAGTCACATAGACATGCCAAAAGTCCAATTCTCAGAAGGAACACAAGTGTTTCAGATAAACCAGACTGTTTATAAAAGCAGTTTAAACACAGTGAGCCACTATTAGTTAGCAGTGGTGGGAGCCCTACTGAAATCTAACTTCCCAGACACCAGCTGCATGCCAAACCCCCCTTGTCTCTCATGGGGCCACATTTGCTTCCTAGTTTAGGCTTGTATACTATTCTGTGGTTTATAAAAATCACAATAGAATAAAATAGTATTTTTCCCATCTGAGTCATTTTTTTCCATTAACAAAGCAATGTTTTCATTCAAGAAAGCTTGGTAAGTAAAAGAAAATAGAAGGAAAACATGGCCTGTGTGGTAGTTTATCAACAGAATTGTCTCTGGCTAATCACCTTCCATCTACTTGGTACCTGATTAGCATAATGCTCACTTAAATGCTATTCTGTGTTCATTTTTTATTTTATAGAAAGTTTTCAAGTTATTTCAGAACATTTTGCAAACACCATTTGTTACACCTATAATTCATCAGACCATGATGTACATAACCAATGTCCCATTTAAATATAAGCAATCCTACGGCAAGTATCTCTATACACAAAGATCTGTGTTGAGAATTGTTGCTTCTGGAAAAGTCCCAGAAATGGATTTACCAAGACAAAGGTTATGGATGAAGTTTTAAAACTCTTCATTATGTCTTGTCCTTGCTTTCCGAGGACATAATATATGATACCCACTCACCAAGTACTTCTCCAAAATGAAATGCTACTTCCGTTTGTTCTCCTTTGATAGTTTTTCTTTTACTTTCCTCCTCCCATTAGCCTCTGTTGTTTAATTAGGCCCACCACAGGGCCCTGCTGTAGACGATGAAATTCAGACATTTCTTTTTAAAGCAAGATTGTCACCTAAGAATCCTCATTATACTGTGGCTATTGGGCAAGATACTAGACTCATTTGCTGGTTTCCTGAGTGAATGGGACCCATGTTCTTCAGGTGTGGACTTGTGAGACAAGAGAGGGATGTTGAGGAGGATGGGGGGCCCTGGGAGCCTCTGCTGGCAGGTGTCACAGTGTACAACTGGGCCCTGGGTAAGTGCAAGAGGAACAAAGGGGTTCTAAGAGGCAGGGTTTGAAAAGACATCTTCAAGAGGTACAACATAATATTTATGCTAGAGAACAATGTTGCCCCGAGTAAGCACCAGGAGGAAGTACACACAGTGAGAAATTGAGCTTGGAAGTAGCTAGCTCAAGCTGTGTTCTGCCTTCTCTGCCCTGTCACCCAACAGCCAGTGTTCCTAATCTCCCTCATTAGTAAAGGAGGAATGCTAAACCCTACCCATCTATCTCACAAGGCCTCTGGGAATCAGGTTCAAATTGGATAGTAAAGTTCAGGATATCAGTGTGCAAATTGTCTGGTACGTAAATGCATGAGTCAGTGATTACAAGGAAATCAGAGGAGAGAAAACTTCATGATCTCAAAAGTTGTGGGCAAACCTCCCAGAGCCTTGCTGGGGTTTATGCATCAGGCAATCATGGACATGACTGTCAAGAGGTGGTTTTGAAATGCCAGAAAACATTGTATTTCAAAAGATCAAACTAAAGCATATTTCACAAGCAAGAAACTTGTGTCATTGTGTGAATATTTTAATTAGAAGGAAGTCCCACTGAGCCCTAGCATTTGCTCTGGGTTTGCTGTTTTTGTTTGTTTGTTGTTGTTTGATAGAAAAAATATATTCCAATACATACACATACAAATGAACTACTGAAACAAAAATCTCTTACTGAATTAGCAATAATTAAGCTGATCCAGATAGTAAGCTGTGTGTGTGTGTGTGTGTGTGTGTGTGTGTGTGTTGCATGGTAAGGATTGGCTAAAACTTTTATTGTAATATGCATGTACAATTTAGAAAATATAGAAAGCACAAAGCACAAACACCACAAATTTCTTCTTTCAAAGGCAGCCATCACACACACACACACATCACCTTATAGTATTTTTTTGATCAGAGTTTTAATATCATTTGTTCTTTAGGCAATAGGGCAAAAGAGAAATTTTGTTCTGGAATCATGCAGAGGTGATTTACAACCACATCTCTGGGGACTGGGGAGAAGCTTTAGTGGTTGAGAGACTTGTTGGTCCTGCAGATTACCTGGGTTTAGTTACCAGTGTCCACATGGTGGCTCCCAATCATCCATAAATCTAGTTCCAGGGGGGCTAATGCCCTCTTCTCACTTCCTTGGACACCAGGCACATAAATAGTGCACATACATACATGTAAGTAAAACATTCATGCACATAAAACTTAAAAAAATATATAAAGATTTAGATTTAGTGTCTTGTCTCTGCTACTTGCTGACTATGACATGTGACATTGTAGGAAGTCGCTTAGTTTCTCTGGGTTTTGCTTTCTTCATCCATAAAATGGAAACCATGATTCTTACTTTCCAACTCAGTAGTCACCCAAAACAACACACACACAAAGAAATAAGCTGGGCTGGGGAAGTCCACAGTGGCAAGGCCCCTGCCTGGTACCCTCAAGGTCCTGAGTGAGTTCCATCTACAGCATTTCACACACAAAGGTAGAGATCGGTGCTCAGAAACCGCACAGCATGCAAAACTACATATAGGCTGTAGCTAGAAACAAGAGTTCAAATTACTCAGAAACAGATGCGCTGGTTAGATTTCTGTGGACTTGACACAATCGAGGGTTATTGGGATGAGGGACCCTCTAACGAGAGACTGCCACCATGAGATTGACCTGACAGAAAGCCTGTGGGACATTTTTCTTGATTCATGATGTGGGAGGGCCCAGCCCACTGTGGGTGGCCCCACCCCTAGTTGGTGCTGGGTGGTATAAGAGAGAAGGCTGAGTAAGTGCTCAGTCACACAGGATTAGAACCCAACACACCTTCCTCTCATTAACCCCCATGGATTGAACACCTGTGTTCTAGCTCACTCCACTGAGCATAAAGGTACAAAGGTATAGGAGACTAGTCTTTCTCCAGAAGCTTCCGTGTTGAGAAATTCCTTTTGAAAGTGTGAGCTGAAGGCCGCTCATCCTCCTATAGTCTCCTCCAAAGTGCTTTTGAAACATGAGGCAAAGCCATGCAAGATTGCTAGTCCCTGGCTCGAGGCTCCTTCCTCATAAGACTATCTGGAACTCAGCGGCATGTGCCACTCTTCCCAGCCAGTGCCCAGAGGGGAAGAGCTCCAGCAATGGATGCTGACAGCTGTGTAGTTATGTGTTCTGCTGAAACAGGGAGTTTCTGAGCGGGGACTTTGGAAAACACCACACCCAGACTCAGCTGGTGGTGAGGTGAAACTTTGGTAGAGCCCAGCCATCTCTCTCAGGCTTCATTGTTATCACCTGTGCCATGCCTGCCTCTGAGCCGTGTTCTATTATATGAGATGTTTTCTAAGGAGATGCTGATGAACACACTGCCTTCCTCATGGAGGAGCTGGAAATGCCGTGGCCATTGTCCTTACCTGCCCCAAAGGCACACACAGGCATATCCTAATCTACGCCCCCTTTCATACTCATTCCATCCCAAAGTCACTTCCTGGGGGACCAAAGGTACCCCAAGCTTTGACAAAACTCCTGTCTCTGGAACCCCACTCTTCACCTGGAGCAGCTAAGGACTGGATTCCCTACTGCCCCTTTCTCCAGCTGCTCTCCCTCTTTACTGCCCCCCCTCACCACCACCCCTTTTCTCTCTCAGCTCTATGTAGTGGGAAACACACAGCACCCCAGGAGATGGCAGAGGCAGAGACCTGTTACCAGTTTTGTCAGCTCCTGAAATGGCAGATGGCTACAGCCTGCAGCCTCTTGCTGTAGCCAAGATGTCTTCATCTGTCCTCCCAGGAACCCCCCCCCCAAAAAAAATGCTTCTGGCAAGAGAAGGAGGAAGGGATAAGAAGTCGGTATGAGGCCTTGCATTCATAGGGCCCTTTATGAGTTTAGATGTGTAATGTAGGTTTAATGGTAGTCAAGGGGCAGGTGATTAGGAGCTCTCACCGCCCTTGTACACAGCCCCTGATAGCTCCCAGCACTCTGAAGCCTTGTTTGCTTTCTGTGAGGCAGAAATCCCACAAGGTCTGCCCGCTGCCAGCTGTCGAGCTGTCTGCGTGCTGCTGAATGGGAGCCGTAGCCTGGCGAGGTTCAGCATCCGGGCTGTCTCCAAGTGTGATTGCCTTTATCTAGCCAGCGCAGGCGCCCTGCTAATCAGGCGGCTGCTGGCCTCCAAGGGTCAAACCCGGACCATCGCTACCTAAACAAACGAAGCCGATGTCACCTTTGTGGGGAGACTGATAAGCAGTTGGCAGGCAGGGCCACGAGCAAGAGAAGGCGCCAGCAGCCAGCAATCTGCGAAGGCCGTAAATATGCCGCATTCTCAGCAGGGAGACGGGCAATATAGCCACCAAGAGGCCTTTGTTTAATGAGCTGTCAGAAAGCAGGCATGAAATTATGTTTGAAAACATGTGCAAGCTGCAGAGACAGAGTGGGGCCTATAAATGGTCGTCTTCCTTCACCAGGGATGGCTTCGGCATCTTATCAGTGTGCTGGCTGTCATCGCATGAAAGCTGTCATTAGCAAACTAATGGTGTTTGAAAGCTACAAATTTTTCTCTCTCTTCTCTATTTTTGACTTAAATGGATTATAGAAAAAAATTTAATTGTTTTATTTTTCTTTCCTTGGGATTTTGGTAAACATGCAAACTGGAAGAGAATCAAAAACAAAAACAAAAGCCCCCCAAAAATGGATCTGTGGAACAGTGAAGGACGCAGTTAGGCTTGCAGGCTCGCCTCAGAGCACTGAGCCTGTATTCTCTCCAGTTCTGTGGAGACCCCATTCAGAGAACTCTAACGCAACTCCAGCTACCATTTTATTTCAATCAGGCCCATAAAAGAAGACATAAGTATAAAATGAATTGCTCGCCGATAATCTGCATACTAAAGTTAGTGGGGAGGTAGAAAACCATTTCTACCACATCAGCCATCAAATAGAGAATAATTTTTGGAGGACCTGAAATTACTCTTGTGGGCCACATGGCTGCAGAGTCTCTCTCTCTCTTTTTTCTTTTTTTTCTTTAAATTTAAATTAGAAACAATCTTGTTTTACAGATCAATCCCAGTTGCCTCTCCCTCCCATCCTCTCCTGCCCCCACTGACTCCCCATCCCATTCTCTTTCTGATCCCCAGGGAGGGTGAGGTCTTCCATGGGGATCATCAAAGTCTGTCACATCATTTGGAGCAGGGCCTAGGCCCTCCCAGTGTGTTCCCAGAGAGAGTATCCCTCTATGGGGACTGGGCTCCCAATGTCCATTCATACACTAGGGATAAATACTGTTCCACTACCAGAGGTCCCATAGACTGCCCAGGCCTCCTAACTGACACAGACGTTAAGGGGTCCAGACCAGGCTGGAGAAACCCACAGAAACAGCTGACCTGAACAAGGGGTTGCTCATGGACCCCAGACTGATAGCTGGGGAACCAGCATAGGACCGACCCGGGCTCCCTGAATGTGGGAATCTATCTCTTTTAAGGGTGAAACGTAAAGACTTTTAAAACATCTGCCGGGACTGAGAGGCATTGTAGAGTCGGGACCCCTTGGACCGGGTTCTCCAGGGACCCACTTGGACCGGGTTCTCCAAGGCTGACACGATAAGTGAGAGCTTGGTTGTCCTGCCGTGAGCACCAAACCTGACTCTCCAATGAAGCCAGGCACCCAGGAAACGGCTTCAACAAACCCAGTCTCCATCTGGATTCAGCCGGGCCCAGCTGCTCCAGGAGAGGTGGCAAATCAGAAGGGGTGTCTTCCTGGACCGCTGTGTGGCAGGCTGAACAGGGGCCTCTGATTTTTTTCAGCTTTAAGTAAAAGCGAGAGAAAGGCCTAAGCGGAGGCAGAAGGAGTGAGAGTTAGAGGATCAGAAATTAAAGAAAATAAAATTAGCATTAATTGCCACCCACCGGGCTGCTGAAGAAATATGAGAGGAACGTGCTGGAAGGCACCCGACTTCATGTCCTTAGACCAGCTGCAGACCAGGCCCTGGCACCCAAAGTTCTCATTTGCTCACAAATGGAGCCGTCTTTGAACACATTCTTGTGCCCCTCTCTCTGGAGCATTCAGGAAGATTCCAGGCACAGAAGTGATGGTTTGTCTGTGTTAATGGGAAGGGAGAGCTGTAGTCCACACCAGAGCCCAGAGAAGTAATAACCAAATATAACTAGGAAAGCGACCATGGCCAGACTATGCTCTGCCTAGAACAAGTACAAAGGGTGACCTTGTCCTGAGTCTTCCAGATGGAGGGCAGAGAGTTCATCAGAGCTGAAGCTGCCCTGTGGGCATTTTCCGGGGTTGTTTTGTAGAAGCTGCAATTCTTGACATCACTTTTAGACTGGAAAACATTTCATTTATTCCAATAAATATGGAATGAGTCCTTATTAGGTGCTTATACTGCGCTGAGCATGGTGCAGGATGTTAAAAACTGTGTGATTGGATCTCTCTCTCTCTCTCTCTCTCTCTCTCTCTCTCTCTCTCTCTCTGTGTGTGTGTGTGTGTGTGTGTGTGTGTGTGTGTGCAGCTTATATAAAATAGTAGGTGTCCAAATGTCTTTTTGAAATGCCCTTGGGGTTAGTTGTCACTTGTCCCACTCCCTCCTTCTGTGGCTTCTTCTCTTGTTTGGCATTGGGAGTTCTGACCCAAATGAAAATGTAAGTTGTAAGAGGTGAACCGTGGGACTTGCCTCACAGGGTAGTTTTCTCAAGTATTATCCAGCTATCCGAACGCCATTTGCTGTATAATCAATTTGCTTCTAATAATTTGAAATGATAGATTAATCTAATTTTATCCTACATTCCTTGGGTGTATACAACCTTCTCCCTAGACATTTCAAATCTCTATATGCAACTCCACTTCTGTGAGGCTCCTGTTTTTTGTCATATTGGCTTGCTATTTCCTTGGATGTGTACACCACACTGCTTTAATTCTTGTCATTGCTTCAGTAGATACATTTAGGTTTTCCAAGTAAGCAATCCTGCCATCTGCAAATAATAATACTTTTACTTTCTTATTTTCAGGATTTATATTTTCAATTTCTGTTTCTTACATGATTGTATCAGCTAGTAACTCCGGAATAGTGTACACAGCCATAGTAAAATTTAAGTATTTACATCAAATTTGTTAGGAATGAAACTTGGGTGTACGATAAATTTTATCAGGTGTTTTTTCAACATCCAGAAGACGAGGATGGTTCTCTTTCTGTAATTGATTTGTATAGTAAGAAAAGTAGGGGGCTGGAGAGATGGCTCAGAGGTTAAGAGCAGTGACTGCTCTTCCAGAGGTCCTGAGTTCAATTCCCAGCAACCACATGGTGGCTCACAACCATCCGTTATGAGGTCTGGTGCCCTCTTCTGGTGTGCAGATATACATGGAAACAGAATGTTGTATACATAATAAATAAAATCTTTTTTAAAAAAAAGAAAAGTAATGGCTAACCTCAAGCTGAAGCCTGGAATACATCCTACACAGTTAGTCCCTAGGGCAGAGACTTTACAGGTAGCTTTTCATGTCTTTATTTTTGGGATATCTAGGTTTTTTTTTTTCCTCTTTTACTCCAAAGTTACTTACTACTGAGCATTTTTAGGAAAGTGAGCGTTTAGTCTGAACGGTTTCACTGTGATCTGAGTCTGTGATTTGTTCTGTTTCTCCTGTGTGGGTCTTACTGATATTTTCTACTCTATGGACAACTGCTTCACCCACTCATGGTGCTCAGATCTCTAGCTCTGTCTCGTCCTTACTATTGGCCGATAATCTTGATTCCCACTTTACTGGAAAACCCAACAGAAGCACTGGATGACAAACCTGGATTCTCACAGTAACTGCTTCCTGCCTGCCAGGTGCCCTTGCGTCCAGGTTACAGCATGGACCTTGTTCCCCTTCTAAACCAACCTATGCCGTGCATGAGGTCTCACCCTGAATTATTCGATATCAACAATTTCTTTTCTGTAATAGGTCCATTCCAGCAGGACACAAACACAGCATTACATTACATTTCTTAAAAATGAAAATGCAAAATTGAATGTGCTTCTCCTCACGGCACTTGTCCTTCTATACCTATCACTTAAAAAAAAATTTAAAAAAGCCTTGAAAGATGCCCCAATCTCACACCTTCCAGTTGTCACTCAGTCTTCTTCAGTTAGTTTGTGGATCCGAATACACCGCTAAATCTTCACCTGCCAATATTACCAAAGACTTGTTGTTGCCTCCTCTGGGTACCCATGGAACTTGACTTATAGGTACTATAATGGGCAGCAAATCTATTGCTTCTTGAGGAAATGATTTCTTTTTGTTGTTGTTCTATAAGACATTTTACACTTAATTTTCCCTTAACTCCTCCCATTGTTCCTTCTTAGTCCCCTTTACTGGTTCCATTTTGCCCCCTTCATTTCATAACATTGGCATGCTACAGATCTGGTCCAGGTTTCCTTAATCCCCTGTCTTCCTCCTCCACTTCAGGGTTTTTTTTTTTTTTTTTTTTTGGCTTTAAATAGCATTTACATGAGATGAACATGATTACCACGCCCTGTTCTGAGCTTACAGCATACCCTGAGATGACTGTCTCCCAATTTCATGGCTTTAAATGGCATTCATCTCAACAATTCTCACACGCATGCCTGCTGCCTTGGTGACTGCTCTGAACATCATCACATATCAACCATTTGTCAGTTGTGTCTCTAATGGATGCCTCAAAGGTGCCGTACGTAAACAAAAATCATGATCTTATTTACTTACAGTTCCCCCAGTCTCAGCCAAAAGTATCCATGCTCTGATTCTGGAGAGCCTTCAGCCTTAGAAAGCATTTTACTGTGCCAGATGAGTGTTTACCATTGCCTTAGCAAGGGACAACTTTCCAGAAAATGGCGAGAAAGAGTGTTTCTGGGTTGTGAAGCCCTTTAAGGCACGAGCTGACCTTCACCTCTATGTCCGTGTATTACCTCTTTTTGAGTTCCAGTATAATGCTCTGACCTGCAAAAGACCTCATCTTTGTGCATTCAGGGACTAGCCTCTTCCCTAATTGAAGTCAGATGGTTGGCTTGTGAGTTTCTCTCCCCCTTTCCCGAGCTGCCTCTTAACAGCTGTGGTCTATTGCCAATGAGTTATCAGTGGACAGACATGAGATTCCTTTATGATGTTAAATGACATATTACAGTGTTTCTTCTACAAACTACAAAAGCTGAACATCATGGACAATATTAAATCTTGTGCAGCGGTTACTCATTCCATAAAGTACATGTTGATTTCTGAACTATAACTGCATGATGATTTTTGGCCATTTTCCTAACATATGCTCCATTTCATGAAAAATATTTTCATAGAATTGGATGGTCTTCACTAGCTTCACATAGGCAATAACAACAACAGCAAGAATTGGATCTGACCTTAAATGTTGGAAATGGATCAATCATTATTAAAACACAATTAAATCAAAATTAAGACCTACCAATGTAATAATTGATTCAGGCAAGGGTCATCAGCAGTTGCTACAACCACTGAATAATACATCATATGGTCTTCTGATCACACAGGATATTTATGAGTTGCATGGAGAGGATTACAAGACATTACCTAACCAACTAACACCAAACTGACATGATCACTTATAGGCTTACTGTCATCTGTGCCTCTGGATGGGACAGGGAAAATTACAATGATGTCAGAACTCTTAACAAAAGTGGTTAAACTCATACGAGTTAAAAGGAAACATAAGAGTTTAGGATAAACAGAAGAAATCCTTTATCTAGGGATATCCACTTAAGCTAGTAGCAAGTGGGACTCACTTTCAAATAGCTGGGCAAATAGCAGAACAGGTGGTGGCTGTAAATGAGGCGAATATACTTACTATGGCTACATTATATACTTAAGAACTTTATGGTACTTTTTTTTTTTTTTGGAAATCGGAAAGCAAATAAATGGAAAAATTACCTTCACAAAGAGGCACCTTAGGGGACAGACCATCCTTTCCCTTTGAAGGTTTCCAGGACCCTCCACACTGGTGGTTTCCCTTTATATTCTGATTTTAATATCCATTACCTCACGTTATTATCATACCAGTTGTCATAATGCCAGTTAGCTTCCTTGAACATTGCTGTTGTGTAACGATTTCCTTCAAATTGAAACCTCCCTTCTGAAGAGACTGAGGAAGACAAACTTACAAGGTTTAGAGAGGTGCTGAGTGACTGGACTCATTATCCATCACCCCCCCCCAACCAAGTGATGGCTAATCTTGGTGGTTAGCTTGACTTCATTTGGAATCAGCTAGGAGATAAACTGCTAGGCACCTTGTGAGGGATTTCCTTGACCAGGTTATTGTAAGTGGGACAACCACCCTAGATGGAAGTGACACCCTCTGCCAGCTGCCAGGTAAAAGGGAGACCACGAGAGCATTATTATTATTATTATTATTATTATTATTATTATTATTATTTATTATTTATTATTATTATTTATTAGCCTCATTGCCTCTACATCTCACTACCTGAATGGGAGGTGCATCTATCTTGTTGCCACCACAGCTGCTTCTTTCCCTGATATCAGAACTCAGCTTCTTTGGGATTCCAATGTGCCCTGAAGACCAGTGCTTCTCCAGGAATCTCCCATGCCTTCACAACCAGGATAGTATTGATGAAGCCTACAGTCTCAAGGACTAAGAAGCTACCAGGTTCTCTCCAGGGTAACTATTTTCAGAGACCCAAACTGTACTGTGCAAGCCAACCTAATAAATCTCTTTCTAATATATGTTTAACGAGTATTTAATAGTACTCATTCTACGGGTTCTGTTCCTCCAGATATCCCTAGTTATAACATCCATGTCTGTATGAGTAGTGGACACTTGATGTGGAGAAAAGATCTACAGTGAAACAGTCTGAACATTGGCTAGGAAGTTCCAGGAACACATGTTTGGGTGTGGTGCACCGTGATATAGTTGCCCTGGAGTCACCCATGCCCCTGTGGGTAGCCCTCACCCATGCACCTGTGGGTAGCTCCTCACCCATGCTCCTGGGGGTAGCCCCTCATCCATGCCCCTGTGGATAGCCCTCATCCATGCCCCTGTGGGTAGCCCTCACCCATGCCCCTGTGGGTAGCTCCTCGCCCATGCTCCTGTGACTCCAATAAACACAATGGTTCACCAAGCTAGACCTGAGTGAAACTGATGTCCTATCTGGGATGGCTAGAGCTTTGTTCACATTTCCTCATGAAAAGTCACACAATGTTACCTATATGGTCACTTTTGAACTCTTAAGAGCTAGCGTAGATAACACTGGTTGCATTTTCTAGATGTAGAAACAAAAACAGATGACATGGCTTGCCCAGGTCTCTCTCCAACTTTTAGAAGTCCCGTTTGTGCTGCACAAAGCCTCATCACACTGAGTGGGAAAAAAATAGGAGGCACAGTCAAGGGTGGGGAGATCTTTCCCCTCGGAATCAGATAGGTTCACAGTAATTCAGAGGTGGGGAGACCATTCCCTCAGAATCTCTTTTTATCCCAGCCTTATCCTACCATTTTATCAAGTTGGAAAGCAGGCTAATATAAACAACACCAAGAAGCTATAATCACAGCATCTGCAAAGGCTGAAGGGAACATAAAATGGCGAGAATTGCTAACACCTTAAAAGCACGTTTACATCCTCAACTCTGTGTGACCTGGACACTCATCACTGGGTGATACACACACACACACACACACACACACACACACACACACCACAAAGTTTCCCATCATTTTCCTTCATTGGCTGCTACATGGAGGACAATAAATAACGCCAACAGAGAAATTCAGTGTTAACTAGAGGGATAAAAACTATTCGAATTTAATTTAATTTAATTTAATTTAAGATATAATATTTAATTTATTAGGAGTTATCAGCTACTTTTGTCTGAATTCCACTCAATAGATGAAGAACCAGAACAAAACCATCTGTTTGGTTTCTATTCTTTTTTTTTTTTTCAACTTTTAAAATTTGAATTAGAAACAGGATTGCTCCACATGACAATCCCAGCTCCCCTCTCCCACCTGTCCTCTCCTACCACCCCCCGCCCCCTATTCTTGTTTCTATTCTTGTTTGTCCTTCCTTTGGCAGTAGCAAATATTGGAGAGAATTTCACATTGCCAGGAAACCGAATATTTAATTTTCAGTGGAAGATCAAAAAATATAGACTATGCAGCTAGAAATGCAGCCATCAGATGTTGAAGCCACCTACCATTGTAGGGCCATGTCTACACGCTAAAGGCTGTTTCTGCCACCACATTCACTAATACTAATGTTTTATGTGGCACCGAGAAGTAGGAAGAAGTAGTAGGATTTCTGTTAGAGCCACACCAGGGGGTTAACCAAATAATTCTTGAGAAATGGAGCCTGAAAGATACTGACCTGGTATTCAAGGGTCCCCAACTCCAATCTCAACTCCATCTTTCATTTTGTGATATGTACAGTATGTCTAAATGTCCGATGCCTCAGTTTCCCAACTTGTAAAACATAGTAACTAAAAAGTGCTGTGACAGATGGCCTCATATCTAATTTCATAAATTCTTGCATTTGTACATGGACTCAAGTTCTACAGAGGCTACCCTCATGAATTTCCAATTCTTTTTTCTCATTTGCTGAATATATATACATATGTACATACTCAATATATATATATATATATATACATATGAATGTATATTTGGTGTGTACATATACATACTCAATGTATATATACATAATGGAAGTGATTTGGGGGCAGAAGAGACACTATATGTGGGTAATATATAATATATACCAGGAAAATTTAACTGACCTAATAATGTCATGTATCTATGGAGTATGGTGTGGTATTTCTATACATGTATACAAGTAATGATCATGTTAATATAATTAGCACATCCATCATTTCAAACATTGTTTCTTTATGAAGAAAAATGTAAAATCCTTGTGTCTCTTTTGCCATATACATTATTGTTAACTAAAGTTGTTCTTGTGATTTGAATATGAAGATCCTTCCATATATTAAAGGGTTGGTGTAGCATGCTTTTTTCCTCGGCTGCCAGCTCACAAATAGCAACATGGAGACTTCTTATTAATTATAAAAGCTTGGCCATTAGCTTAGGCTGGTCCCACTAGCTCTTATAACTTAAATTTATCCATTTTTATTAATCTACTTTCTGCCACATGGCGTCACCTCTCTTCCATCTTGTACCTCCTGTTTCCTCTCCATGTCTGGCTGGCGACTCTGCCTTTCTTTTTCCCAGAGTCCTCTCTGTCCCCAGAGGTCCTGCCTAGCCTCTTCCTGCCTAGCTATTGGCCATTCAGCTCTTCATTAAGCCAATCCAAGGTGCCTTGGCTAAGACAGATCCTCACAGTGTTAAGGAATATTCTGCTTGCTCTGTAGTGCAGACAGCGTTCCCGGGCGGGGCTTGGAGAAGGGAACAGCTCCTGAGTGCTCCTCCTTCATCAATGGAGTAGCCCACTGATGAATCTGAACTTCAGACAGAGTTAGAACTGTGGCCTGATGTGTGGAAGTACATTAATGGGGCATGGCTTAGAAGGGGGTGCCTTTCTCTTTCCCTCTCTACCTCTACAAGGCGGGTGACTTAGCTCTTCCTGATGTGATGTTTGGTCCCACTACAGGCGCACAGTAATGGAGCAAGCTGACGATAGAGTGACACCTCAAAACTATGAGTCGAGATAAATTTATTCTCCGTAGAATGTTCTCTCCGGTATTTGTCACAGTGGCAAAAGAAAATAAAAGGGTATCTGCACTGGGGAGGGCCTAGCCCTGCTCCAAAGGATGTGACAGACTTTGAAGATTCCCCATGGAAGGTCTCACTCTCCCTGGGGAGCAGAAAAGGGTTGAGATGGGGGTCTGTGGGGGCCAGGGGAGGGAGAGGGAACTGGGATTGACATGTAAAAGAAGCTTGTTTCTAATTTAATTTTTTTAAAAAAAAAAAGAAAAG
This sequence comes from Cricetulus griseus, assembly GCF_003668045.3. Taxonomy (NCBI): domain Eukaryota; kingdom Metazoa; phylum Chordata; class Mammalia; order Rodentia; family Cricetidae; genus Cricetulus; species Cricetulus griseus. The sequence goes on along the minus strand of NC_048601.1, from coordinate 90,435,939 downwards.
AAAAAAGTGTCTGGTTAATACAGTCACACTACTGCTCTGTAGATCCCACAGCTTTTCCGTGCTGTCTAGGTGTAGTCTTGTAGCTGTCACCCAATATTTCCCTCGGTTCCTCTCTCCCTGTCCTTTCTGACTAGAGAGCCACCATTCTACCTTCTACTCCTATGATGTCAACCTATGTATCTCCCAACCCTTCTAGTTGAGCCAAGTGTTAGAAACAAGGCAAGCTCCATTTTTCTTCCATGTTACATATACTAGATTTTTAATTTTTCCTTCTAAAATAAGGTTACAGGGGAAATGTGAACAAGTTAATTTAGAATCATTTTCTCAACTTTTTAAAGCAATAATCATAATTCTGATTGCCACTCACAGATTTGGGGAGCACTCTCGGGCTCCACATGCTCTTTTTCATGTATACATGCGTGTAATGCGCAATGTGATTCCTGTTATGCTCCCTGTGAAATGAAGACATTGAATTTTTTTTTTTTTTTTTTTTTTTGGTTTTCAGAGACAGGGTTTCCCTGTGCCTTTGGAGGCTGTCCTGGAACTACCTCTTGTAGACCAAGCTGGTCTCGAACTTACAGAGATCCACCTGCCTCTGCCTCCCGAGTGCTGGAATTAAAGGCGTGCACCACCAACGCCCGGCAAGACATTGAATCTTTAAAGATTATAGCTTCAGTGGATCACACAACTCTTTAAAGTCTAAGACCATGGGAATTAGAGCTCTCACTAGCCATGGCTATCTCCTTGGGTGTGGGAGCTAGTTCTTGAAAACACACTGTAAAACTATTTAGCACAGAAGCTGTAGATCAATAAATGTGAGCAAGACATTCACCCATGCTATCAATTCATTGCGCACTTACTTTCATCATATTTTCATTGCCATCTGATCGTCCAGTTATTTCACAGTGATAATAGAGGGAGCTAAAATATTGTGCTCTGTGTTTCAAGTAGAAAAGGGAGGCAATGGTTGAGTCCATTTGGATTCAATTCTGCTGCAGCTGATCTTTTATAGAAATGAGGTTATAATGGAAATGAATGTACACTTGTACTAGAGGGAAACATATAGAGCCTTTGAAGTGATTCGATTTATATTGCTATTCAGTTGTTAAAGTGTTGGTGAAGCAGCGTGTATATAAATATGACACCAGTGACAGCTATAAAGATAAAGCTTGTTCCTTGTAACTTCTCAATTTAAGCACATAAGACTAAATTTTGGGAATACATCATGATAACAGGCAGACACTACATTTATATGAAAATGAATAAATGTCTTGTACTGTCAGTTTATTAACCTGTAATGAGTAGATACTTTCTCATTGCTCTGTAGATTTCTATTGGAATACCCTAACACATTGGGCTACAAATAGTGCAGACTCCATCTGGTTGTTAAAAGTTAATTTTATTACCTGAGAAATGGATTTCCTCAGCACCCAATAATAAGTAGGCTTTGCTGGAAGAGTGTGTGACTGATCCCAACACACTGGGCAACCATGTGACAAACACAGTGGGAAAATGTTCAGTTTCTTTATCATGTGGGGAGAAGATTACATACAGATGACAGGTGGGATTAAAGACAGTAAGACACTCAGGGCATAGTGGGTCAGGAGCCTTTGGATGATTCCTAGGCCTCTGCCATGTAATAAACACTATGGGAGCTAGCTGCCTGGGAGCAAAGGCACAGCAAGGGGGTGCCGGCTGGCCCCACACTGTGCGTGGTGATGCCACTTCCGCAACATGCCATTAGAGGTATCACAAGAACCTTTGGATCTGTATTTCCTACTAGGCCCTTGTTCCTTGATTCCTCCTCAGTTGCTCTAGAATGAAAGCTTTGATCTTTAGGACACCCTGGCTCCACAGTGCAAAGTGCAGAGCAGAGGAGAACAAGTGTCCACAGAACAGCCTCAGAACTTCTCTGGTGGTGTGGCAACTAACCAGTGGCCAGTCTCCTCCCTCTAACTGGAGCCACTGCTCAGTCGATCAAGTATCTAAGAAACAGTGGGAACCAAGATCCCTAAGTGCTGTCAAGTGCTCTGCTAAAAACTGGTACCTGAGCACAGACTGGCAACAAAGCCTAAACTTTCCTGACCAGACAGTAAGTACCACATTCAACTCACTAAAAGGAAATCAAAGAGGAGACACCATCAAGTACACAGCACCTCCAGCCCACCCCTCAATACCTCTCAGTAGCCCAGAAAGTAAGAGCCACGGATGTGTCCCCAAATTCCCACCATCATCAGGTGACATCAGTGCAGCTTGTCTACACTTTTCATATAACATTTCAAGAATGTCAGAGCTTCAGGAACTTTGGAATGTGTAGACCAAGCCAGAGAAGGACACAGTGATGAGTTCAAAGTCACTCTACAGAATGGGCACAAGAGTCTAAGTCTTCTGTTTCCCATGAAGGAAGCACATGCTGGTGCTGCCAGGCTTCTACAATCTAACAGTCAATTCCTGGGTCTGCAGTGAAAAGAACTGAGACTAGGGACACAAACATAAATGCGTACACATATGCTCATAGCATCATGGTCACAAGGGCAAAAGGGCAGAAACAACTGAAATACATACCAGTGAGTGAATGAGTAAATACTATTTTGTGTTCAACAATGGAATATTATTCAGCCTTAAAAAGGAAGGGAATTTATTTTTCATGCTGCCAAATAGGTGAATCTTGAAATTATGCTAAGTGGCAGAAGCCAGACCAAAGGATAGTTGGTCCTTATATGAGGGGCAAAGAACAGTTAAATTCACAGAAAGATAATAAAGAAGAAAAGTAATTGCCAGGGGCTAGGTGGGGGAAAGAAAGGGTCAATAGTGATCTTGCTTTTTCTTTTAGATGATGGAGAGTTCCAGAGGTAGAGAGGGTGGTGGCTCTGTAGCATTGTAAATATATTAAATACCATAGAACTCTAAACCTAGAACTTTGCAGATGTAATAACAAAAACGAAGAAGAAGTAAATGAAGTAGAGCATTTCCCATTTCCTACGATGATCCTACCATTCTTCACGAGTAACTCTCAAATCTCTGAGCCATCTTTAACTCCTTACTCTCTTTGCCCTGCCTGGTCTTGTTCTCTCACTAGTACTTTTGTGTGTGGAGAAAAAGCAGGCTCTTTGTCTATCTCCAAGTGTGTTAAATATTTATCCTATGGGCGTGTTTGTGTACAGATACCATAAAAGCCAGAAAAGACTGTGCTTGGGAACGGTCTCACTCTGCTGTCCGACTGAGGAGTGATTGTGGCTCCGAGAACTGAGGGTGATGTCAGAAGGAAATGTGTCTGCAACAGAGAGGTTAGAAAATTATAGGACTGAATCCAAGAATGGTGTTGATTAGGAGCAAAGGCACCAATCGGGTCCCAGTGTTGGCCCTCGGGCACTGCCACATATGAAACCACAGACAAGCTGCTTTACCTTGTGAACCTGAATTTCTTCTGCATAAAATGAGAATGTCCCTGTATTGATTTCAGGGTTGTAGTGATTATATTAAGCCTTAGCATAGAATAAGCATTGGTTCCCATTACAGTTCACTTGTTATTTGTTTTCATTACTTCTTGAAAGTTCCAGTTAATATTAGTCCTCTGTTCACAGGCTCCAATGGGTGTATGCATGCACACAAGTGAGTTAATGTGTGTAGAGGCCAGAGATCAATCTCAGATGTTATTTTTCTGTTGCTGAATATTTGCACAATGTGTGAAGACGTGTTGTCATGATTGGTGTAATAAAGAGCTGGATGACCAATAGCTAAACAGGAGGTATACACAAGACTTCTGGGGACAGAGGAGACTCTGGGGAAAAGAGAGGCAGAGACGCCAGGAGACACAGAGCAAGCAGGAGATACAGGAGGAAAGGTAAAAGCCACGAATCACACAACAGCATGTAGATTAATAGAAATGGGTTAATTTAAACTTTAAGAGCTTGTTAGAAGCAAGCCTAAGCTAAGACCGAGCTTTCATAATTAAGAATAAGTCATTATTTGGGGGCTAGTGGTCCAAGAAAGTCTGCTACACTTCTCAGGAGCTGTCCATCATTTTTTACCCTCTCACCCTCCCTCCTGCCATCCTTCCCTCCCTTCCATACTGTATATTTGCTTTATTGTTTTGAGACAAGGTTTCTCACTGGCTTGCAGCTTACCAGCAAGCCCTAGAGTCTTCTCTCTGCTTCCCCAGAAAGAGTATTTCAAATATGCACCACCATGCTTGGCTGTTTATGTGGGTGACAGGGATCAGGCTTAGTTCTCATGCTTGCTCTTTGAGTACTTCACGAACTGAGCTATCTCCCCAGGTCTTGGCCTGTCCATGTTTAAAGTGCAACTGTCTGCAGAGCTGCTCCACCTCCATTCAGCACACTGTTGTTCTGATTTCATCAAAGACATTAAAGACATTTGTGAGTAAAGCCGCATCTCCTGCCCTTACTGCTAGTTTGTCTACTCTAGACTTCCTTGCTTGCTAATGTTCCAAGCCATTGTTATTATTGCCTTCTGTCTGGAGGATGTCTCCAGATAGGGTCAATGTGTAGGGACAGATCTCTTGGCTTTCCTTCATGTGGAACACCTCTACTTCTCCCTCACATCTGAAGGGACACCTGATCAACAGATAGTTCCTCTTGGTGCTTTCAACACAGAGATGAGGAACCTCTATCAAGGCATGGTAGCTGCATCTATCAAGCGCATGTGTACAAGCCTGGTGACTTGAGTTCAATCCCTGGAACCCACGTAAAGGTGGAAGGGAACAACCATCTCCACAAGCTTGTTCTTTGCCCTCTACATGTATGTGCCTACATTCACAACAATGGTAATAAAGTATTTTTATTTAAAATATTGTCATTCAAACCATTTTTCTCCTACAGGTTATATGTCATTCTCTTTGCTGTCTTTTCATCATTTTCTTGAATAATTCAGCCCCATGATCATTTTTCTCTGCTGGGGAGCTCTGTCAATACAAATACTTGATTTTTTTGTCTTTGTGATTGTCTCACAGGTCCCTGAGGCCTGCTCTTTTTTAATTATTTATTTTATTCTGTTGTTGACATCATGTAAATTATATTACTCTGTCCTTCAGTTCTGTGATTGTATTTCTTTGTCATATCCATCTAGTGACATTTTAGGTTTGGGTTTTTCTTTTTTTTGGTCAGGTTGGCTGGGTTTGTTTATTTTCAATCTTATAATTTCTATTCTGATCTTCCTGTGGCTTTTATTTCCTGACTAGTCTTTTTTTTATCTTTCATTGATTCAAGCAACTTCACTATTATGTGTTGTAGTAACTTAATGGCGGCCACTCTGAACTCCCTTTCAGTGAATTATGTTCATGCCAGTTTTGGCATGCTGCTGGCACCCAGGCTTAAGGCCTCCTCTGCTCCTATATGGAGGGGAGGGAGAGGAATCTGCTTACAGGGGTGGCTTCTGCTGCAGATGTATGTATGGGTCTCTTGCTGCTCAAGGGCCACCTGTCCTCCTGACTCTGTTGCAGAAGACGGAGCCCACTAAGGCTCCTACTTAGCTACTTGTTCAGGGCTTCAGCTGGGGGAACAAGCTTTTCTTGCATTTTCTTTCTTTGTGTTTCTGCTGTTTCATGATCCAGCCTGCAGCCCCTCTGCATCTGGTTTAGATAAATAAGAGATAAACAGAAAGCCCAGGGAAGATAAAGGTTCTTTCCCTTATCTTTCTAAATGTTTATAATCCTTGGATTCCACTGTACTTAGAGGGAAAGAGGCTGGAAGTGTGATGCACTGTATGACTCCTGACTAAAAAAGCCTTTGCCTTCCATGCTTGAAGTGAAGGTGGCAATAAAGTGACTGCTTGAGGGCACCGCCTCCCTGACTCTGCTATGCTCACTTAAACTCCGCTCTCCCTCCCTGATCCAACTTGGACAATTTCCTTTAGCCTGTGATTTAGAGTGATTTGAAAAATTGAGTATAGGAAACATAGAAATCCCAGGCTTAGCATTCTCTTTGAGCAAGGTATTGTAGGGGAGAAAAGAATTCAGCAACAAGCCTGAAAACCTTCATCCCTTCTTAAAATTCAAAGAGAGTGCAGATAGTGACGTTACTACATAATATTCTCTTTTTCAAACCCATCCAAGCAAGGTCTCTTCACTCAGGAATAACTGTCTTAAAAGTAACCTCTTCTAAGAAGAGTGTGATGCAATGTCTGTTGGGATCTTCTTCTTTACACCAGGAATTAAAGATGCTCTGAGGCAGATGTGTGATCCTCCATCCTGCCTCAAACAAATGTGTATGACTCTGTGACACATATTTTGTGTATTGTTTCTTACTTGAATTTTTCCTTCTGTCTTTTCCATTTTTATTTTATGACCTATTTTTAATAGTCATTTTGGGAAATAGTGGCATAAAAAGAATCAAAATAGGTATTTAACTTTGCAGGTATGTAAGACAAGAGGGTCCCATCACAGTTCTTTATGAAGTAGATGCCCCTCCCCACTCCAGCAACATTAAGATCAAGTGGATTCAGGCAGGCAAGGGGCAGGTCAAGCTCAGGACAGGGAAGAAAGAAGAACAGACCAAAGACTAGCAGCTCTGGGCAACATAAGAGGGGACCCATTCCATATCCACACTGCAGCCCTGTGCCTATAGTGAGTGCCCAGGAAGTCTGGTGAGTTCAACTGAAACCGTAGGGAGGAGGAAGTAGGGTGTGCAAAGCAGCCTGGCTTCCTCTCAAGCTCTCCTGTCACCTTTCACACTAAGTTACATACATTCTCCTTTGCAGACTAAACAGTCTAGTGACTTGCAAAAAGCAGCAATGTTGGACCTTACAGGCAGTGACAAAACAAAATAGCAAGTTTTGAGAGCACAGACTTCAGTCACTAACCCATCAGCTGAAAGGGTGGTCCGCAACTCCTTCAGTCATCCGCAGACCTGTGCTGTGATGGTCCATAGCTCCTTCAGTCATCCACAGACCTGTGCTGTGACTCATCGCAACCAACCACCCGACCATGTCTGAGTGTTTTCCACATCAAATTTGGAGACAGCCCCTCATTGAAGACTAAAGCAGAAGGCCTCTTTCCGAATGCTTCCTGCCTGGGTTTCCCAGCTGATGAAGGACGGCTTAGAAAACAAGCCATGCCTCTGTGATATCAAGTATGCTCCATCTCTGCCCACTGCAGCCGGCAGAATTCAGCTGTGTAAGCACAGTCAGAGGTCACTGCCAATCAACCATCTCTGTACAGACGTTGCTGCTCCTGGCAGACATCCACATCTATCCAAATGGATCTGCAGACAACATGAATGACACCTCCTGCTGCCCTCTAAAACGCTTCGGTGCCAGCGCTCTCAGCATCCCCACTTAAGCCACTCAGGTACCTAAGTGTCAGTCAGCAGTTCAATTAGGGGATGGGAAAAGAAATGGGTAATCCTTCTCCCGGATGGCCCTGGTGTGAGGAGTGGCACGGTTCTCATTAATAGATTTTGCCAATCTCTGGACAAGAAACCAGGCAGGCACAGAGCACCCATTAAGGGCAAGCTGGCCTTATGGCTGACAGTCTCTCTTCAAAACAGTTCGCTCACACAGCATCAAGTAGCTCAGTAGCAAGCTTGTTTACTGAGTTCCCATCCTTTATTTTTATTGCTGACAAACAAGGCCTGGGGCAAGCCAGTGAAATTATCTGCAACCGGTGATCAGAATCCTGCTGTTTCCCCCAAGTCTTCCACTTTGCAAAGATTTGTCTGTGAGGTGATACCCAGGGAAGATTTGAGCAGCCATGCCAATTAGCAATGACCTTCAGCCCTGGGAACACAGAGGAAGCACGCTCTGGGTAAGAGGAAAATGGTTTATCACAATGGAAAACACATCTCATAGATCAAATGGAGTCACTTTGGGCAAGTTAATATTCCATAAATAGAGATCACACATCCTCAGATGAACGAGGAAAGAAGCCCCATCACAGCCACAAAAGCCTCTCCCTAATTCATTCACCGAGACCAAGCTACCTTAACCTTTTGTGGAGCAGGAAGGACAAGGGAGGGGGGAGAAAAAGAACTTTGTTACATATGATAGTCAGCATCTCTGTCACACACTTTCTAGACTTTGTGGCTTTAACTAGCGCCAATTGATGACGTTTCCCAAGTTTTGGCATCCTGTTATTGGTTCTGCTGGCAACCTGTGGCTTCATGGATCTCAGTGGGATTTGCTCAGGCTTCTGTGACCAACTACTGTGCTGGCTGACAGGTTCCCTGGCCTAAATGGCTGCTGCTGGAAGGACTCTGCACTCTCATCGTCCATCAGGCCAGCCATTGGGGTAGCGCCCAAGCCGGGTGAGTGAAACCAAAGGCTGGGTTTGAACCCACAGGCCAGAACTCCTCCAATATCCTGCTGAGCAAGTGAGCTATGTGACCAAGCCAGACCAGGAGAAGGAGAAAGAGACTCCCACTCTTGATGTTGCAAAGTGACACAGCCAAGGACACAGATGGAAGATGGTTGGAGAATTGGGAATGCTGGTGAAGTCTGTCAGCCATGGTGTGAGAGCACTGGGAGCACTGGCCCGGGAGGAAGACCAATGGGCTTCAGGAACATTTGGCCATGTCTGGAGACCCAGGGGTCTTTTCACCATGGGCAAACCATTCAGATAGTGAACACCTTGGCAGAAGAACAAGATGAGCCATTTCCTTATGAGCAATTAAAAATTCCGGCTGGTTATGCAGTCAGAGAAAGGATGCCCCAAGGTCTTAGTTCTAGGGATGGTGGTGTTTCTAATCTACATCTTCCTTTTTGTCTTCCGAAACTACGGTGCTATTATCAAACTAAATATCAAAATCTCCCACATGTCTTTATGTCCAGCGGTTCTGCCTGTACTTTAGAAAGACCACACCTTGAAGCTCTCACTGTGATCAGATGATTTGATGGGCACGGCACAGTCTGTCATTATGTGTTATGAAGGTAGAGAAAGAAAAGGGAACCACATAATGCCACACAGACACCAGGCAGGGACCAAGGCTTTGTCATTGCTGCTAATGGGATTCTGGGTTCTCTGCTCTTCTACTGCATTCTCTTGGCAATCATTACCACAGCCCACTTTTTTCCGACTTAGTAGTAAATGACAAAGTCAGAAAGAATCCATGCAAAGGAACTTTCTCCTCTATTCTGGGTACTCAACACTACTAATAACTCATCGCCTGGGACCTGTGGTTCCTTCATGTTACTGTGGCTCATGCTCCCAGAAGGATTCATGCTTCATGGTGAATAGGTGTATCAGAGACACTTACAACACAGTGGCCAGGAAGCAGGAAGAGAGGATACCATGTTGTAATTTTAAAAGTGGTGCGTGAGAGAAAGATGCCATGTGACAAAGCTTGGGTGGGGGTTCTTTTTATTGGGGGGAAGTGAATGGGAAAAGGGGGAGGGGAGACCAGCCTCTGGGGACAGGAACGGCAGAAGAGAAGAGAGAGAGGCAGAGAGAGAGGAAGAGAGAAGGAGAGACAGAGAGGCAGGCAGAGAAGCAGGGAAGCAAAGAGAGAGAAGGGAGAAGAGAGAGAGAGAAGAGAGAAGAGGAGAGAGACACACAGAGAGCGACAGAGACACACACACACACACACAGAGAGAGAGAGAGAGAGAGAGAGAGAGAGAGAGAGAGAGAGGAGATGGGCAGGACCCTCTTAAAGGAACATAGTGAATGTGCACAGGTGGTGCTCTTAGTGACTGCAGCTGAGGGTGTATCCTGTCAGAATCCCAAGGGCAGGCCAGTATAGATGCCTGAATACTAACAAACAGCATTCTGCTGGATTTCCCTTCTTTCCCCTTTTCAGTAAGCCTAGGCCTCTGCCCCATGAAGATGGCACTGCCTCTATTTGGGGCGGGTCTTCCCTTATGTCCATTAATCCTTACTGGAAGAGCCCTCACAGACATGTGCAGACATCTCACTGGTCTGCTAGATGATTCTAAGTCCACCCAGTCAAGCTGATAATGTGGGTAACTACAGCAGAGCTCTGATCCCACACAGACTCCATTCTTTCTCATGTAAAGACCTTTGGGAAGCTGGGCTGAGGATAGGATATCTAGCAGCCAGCTGTGGAGGGGGTGAGTGGAGGAGGATCTCACAAACCTTGAGGTTATTGAATTAAGCTCTAATGTTTAGACGATATTCCAGTTAATAGCTATGGTGTTGGGAACCAAGAGTCAACATATGAATTTGGTGATGGTGGAATCACAAACATGCAAACCACAGCCTCAGGAAAAAGAAGTTCTTTGCTTAGGTTTTTGACATTTGGACACAGGTCATGTCATCTGGGAAGACGGAACCTCAACTGAGAAAAGACCTCCATCAGATGGGCCTGTAGGCAACCCTGTGGAGTATTTTCTTGATTAATGGTTGATATGGAAGGACGCAGTTCACTGAGGGTGGTGCCACCCCAGGACAGGTTTATCTAGGAGATATGAGAAAGCAGAGTGAGCAAGCCATGAAGAGCAATCCAGTAGGCCCTATTCCTCCATGGTTTTTGCTTTAGTCCCTGCTACCAGGTCCCTGCTTTGGCTCCCCTCCCCTCAATCATGAACTGTAAGCTTTAAGAGGAAATAAAACCTTTCTTCCCCAAGTTTCTTTTGGTCATGGTGTTTTTCACAGCAACAGGAAGCAAACCTGGATGGAAGTGCTAGGGTGTGTGCTCAATCTCAAAACAGAAGACAGGCTTGCTCTGCCAGGACTCAGTGGCTGACAATAGGGGAGGAGAAGGTTCTTAGAAGAAAAAGAAATACCCTGCCCAACAAAAGAGGGAACGTATCAAGACAGACAAAAAATGGTAGATCTTTACTACAAATTGATGGCGTCTGTAGCTTCATTCTCTGGATAAGGACACTGAAACTCAGGAAGAGGACACAGCAAAATTCAGATCACACATCAGTAGGTTGGAAATTTAAATGCAGGTCTGGTTACAAATGACACTAGATAGTGACCATTCTCAGTTGCCTGCTAGACATCTCTACTGCTAGTATAATAATATGAATGTATGGCAAAAGTATAACATGAGTTTTTGATACATACAGCAAATCAATGAAATCAACAGTAGTTCTGATCATTATGTTTAAAGTGTGGTGAAACTGTTTTATACCATCTACATCTTCTGACCAAGCTTTAAAAGCCACAATGAATTTTTAAAATTTATAACCTCATTTAGAAAAATTAAAAGATGGAAATGAGTTAACTGATAAATACAAATTCTTTTTTTAAAAAATGATACAGAATTAATATAAAATAATTGCCCCATATGACTGATTTACCTTGAGCCTGACTGCATTTAAATTATCTCTTGCGCTTTATCAAACCTCATCTGAGGAAATAAATGAACCTTCCATTCTGGAAAGAGATAGAATAGAGAGTACCCCATGAGAAGACAGAGGAGAAATAGTCTGAGTTCTTAAAAGATGGATGGAGATCTCTTTCCTACTAGTTGGTAGGAGGGTGTACATATCCACCTGCAATCAATCCTGAGTCTTTCAAAACCATCCCTTCAAATGCCATTCTCCCAGGTCCAGGAGTTCACCAAGCTGTGTTATCTATGGCCCCCTCCCACCAGAGCCCATGGAGGATGATGTGCTTTGTAGTCTAAACAGACAGACAACATCTTGCTCATTTCCCAGAGCACTATCTAGAACTTGAATAGGGCTGCCACAAGCTCTTAGTCATTCACATCCTTCAAGAACAAACAAGGGATATAGATGTAGCTTAGTGGCAGATTTGAGCCTGATGTGTGCCATGTGTAACCATCCAGATTTGCCAAACAGTTGCCCATATTTTTACTTAGATAGTTCAACTGTCTTGTAAAGTTAAGTCATACCAAGTAGGGTCCCACATGCAGAGGAATCAAATCTGGGGAACATTTGGGGAATATTTTTCCCCTTCTCTTGGGAAGCCTGAGTGGTTTGCTGTTCAGAAGAGCCTCAGTAGAACCAAACGGTTAAGCAAACCTGAGGCTGGACAGGTCATCACTGAAACCCCTACAGTGTTCACTGGTATCTTGACTGGAGCTACTCCCACAGAGCAGGATAGGTGAATCCCTGGTCAGAATGGACTCAGAGGGGGAAAAGAGTCAAAGGAGAGAGACCAGGGACATCAGTTTCATGGGGGGTTGCCATAAGCAGAGATGGTAAATCGTGCCATGAGTAGAGAATGATGTGAGGTCAAGAAAATGTTCTGCCCAGCTTCCTGTGGGGAATTACAGTAGGTTTGCATGGGAATGGGATGCAGCTGGATGCAGGAGAGCTAGCTTAAGAAGAGAGAGGCAGTCACAGAAGTGTGTTTTTGAGTGGGAGAGAAGGCTAAGACCCATCACCCAACCACTGTAGGGTTGACCTCAGACTGCTCACTCACGCCAACCAGGGACATGTGGCACCTTGTCCAGGTGCATTAAGTGGTAGTTCACAGCCATGAAGGCTTGTGCAGGTTCAGGAGCTCAATTTTAGTAATGAAATAAACATTCAGCTGAGATGAGGACTGAGGAGTGTGAGTGTGCAAACTAACCATCGAGTTGAGTGGCAAGATGGACACTCAAAAAGCACAACTCGAAAATGCTATTTCTGGACTGTGACATGATATACTTAAACTTGACTCCACAGACTCTAGCTGTCAGTTCAAGCTTTGAATTCTGATTGGATTGTCAGGTGGTGATGACGTAATGCTTTCTTCACACTGGCAAAGTCTGTAGTCAGTGAGTACAAGTTCATAGCCTTTCAAATATTGGTCTACAGAACAAAACTATTTTCAATAAAATGAAATCGTTCTCCTGAGCTGAGGACAGACCTAACACTACAACCCTTCAAAAATGCTTTGCAAATGTTTCTGCTGAAAGATGGTGTTTCCTTCAAAGCAAGAAGTGAAACCTAAATTAGACACAATTAAAATGCTAGAAACACAGCTCTTCGAGAACAGTTTTTGTAATATAATGTTAGCGGCATAAAAGGCATTCATATCTAAATCAGGATTCGTGAAGCAGCATTTAGATGGAGTGACCTGACTTTTGTGCTCCCAGGTGGCCCACAACCTCCCTGAAGTTGTACCTCAGGGGGTGCTTTTTTGTGAATAAGTGTGTGTGCTTCCAGAAGAAATCACACAACTTTCACTGAATTCTCAAAATAGCCCGTGATTTCAAAGGCATTAAGGACGAATTCAGAAAAAAAATAACTACCCACAGTGGACACAGTGAAATAACTCGCACAGGTAATTTGTGAAACAAAGGCCAGTCTTGAAACAGCACCACCAGATGCAGAGTTTGGATTCTGCAGTGTGGCTCCAGAACACACAGTCCTTTTCTTGCTCTTGCCTTGGGCTCATTCTGAAAGGATTCTGTGTTTCTGTGCTGAGGAGGCATGGCCTTCAACATGAGATGTTTCTGAAGGAATGTGTGAGATGGGCCAACATCCCTGGTGAGATGTAGGACATTTGATATAGAACATCAAAGTCCCATGTGTCCCGGATAATGTGTGGTGGCTGAGTGGGGAGAGATGGGAACACACAGCAAGAAAACACTGTCAAAGGGGTCCACAGGGGACTCCCAGCTGGATTCTCAGTAGGAATAGCTCTCAAGGTGTCAAGATAGACAAAAGGAAGGTTCTCTGCTTCACAGCTCTTTCTCACTACCCTGCTCTAATTTCCATGACATTCCATTGCCCTGTCTCCTATGGTTCCCCTCCACCCACCATCTTCCCAGTGAGAACCAACATGACAAAAAGTCTATGAAAAGGGACCAGACAGGACACTGCCCTAATCCATAACTTGAACCAAGGAAATAGCTCAAGTGCAACTACAACAAATGTGTTGTGTCTTCATAGCAGCCACCAGACCCTTTGTAGTCACTTCCCATGCCACGCTGCGGTCCAATGCTCTCTCTCTTCACTCTCTTGACCTAAGGGTCCTGGCTCTTAAAATAGGATGCTGGTAATGGTAGCAGGGATGGCTTCTTTTGATTTGTTTTCTTTGGTTTTTGATCTAAGCACGGAGAAAGGGGTGGAACAGGAAGGCTCTCAAACCACTGTGGAGCCACCACAGCCCAAGGCTCTGCCTCCCAGCCTTTTCTTGTGGAAAGGTTGTCCTTTGGAAGGCGACTGTTCTTTTCACCCACAGTTCAACTGTTTTACACACTGGCAAGAAAACAGCTCTGGAGTGGCAGCTGCTGATTGCTCTAAACAGCAGATCAACAAGGGCATGCACTGATGTTGAGCCAGTCCCCTCTAGATATGCTGGGCCCCAGGAGCTGTCCTAATGGTCGCTCAGACCAAAAGGGCCAACACATTGACCTGTGACTGAGTAACTTGGCAGGTGGTCTTGCCCAGCAGGCTCTTTATACACTCAGAAAGCTAGCAGCTAAGGGAACAACCAAGCCTGGGTATGGGTATTCACCATAGCCCCGTGCAAGCAAGCTCACATATTTTGTGAGTATGCCAAGGAAATAGAGACAAACAAAAACTGACTGAGGAGGAACAGGGCAAAAGATTTTATCATTTATAACTAAACAGTGCCATGAAGAAAAAAAGAAATTGTGACATCAATGGCTGAATTTAGTAGTATATGGTCTATTTTAACTTTTTTTTTTTTTTGGCAAGTTCCCCCATGGGGAACTTATTTTGCTGAAAAGGCACAGAAAGGGGTTAGGAAAATTAGCATTAATTAGACTTTATTTCTCTTGGCCACTGGCCACAAAGTTCAAATAAAGTTCAGCCTCTGGCCAAGTTCTGTCACAAGCAAAATGCAAAATACTCAGATTGATTCATTTGCCTTTTTTTTCTGACAAGAAAAGGGTAATAGAGCTAGAGGGAAAAGAAGAATAAGAAGTACATGCTCTTATTCTTTGTCTTCCTTTCATTTTCTTTTTGAGAAAACAAGTGGGAAGTATAAGAAAAAGGCAAAATACAATGGCATATATCAACTAGGTAAATTGTGACCATTTGGTTATAGCCAACATAGTACATGCCTATGAACTGAAGCTCCATTCTCTCAGTTCAAGACCTCTGCATCCCACATTCCTCCAGTCCCTGCTTTCTTTACTTAAAAAAATGCAAACACACACACACACACACACACACACACACACACACACACACACACACACTCACACACACACACTCACACACACACACACACTCACACACACACACACTCACACACACACACACTCACACACACACTCACACACACTCACTCACACACACTCACACACACACACACTCACACACTCACTCACACACACACACTCACACACACTCACACACACACACTCACACACACACTCACACACACACTCACACACACACACACTCACACACACACACACTCACACACACACTCACACACACACTCACACACACACTCACACACACACACACTCACACACACTCACACACACACACTCACACACTCACTCACACACACACTCACACACACACTCACACACACTCACACACACACTCACACACACACACACACACACACTCACACACACACACACACACACACACACACACACACACACACCGTGGCAGGCCTATGGGAGTCAGTGAACATCTTGCAGGAGTTGGTTTTCCCTTTCTATTTTATGGGTCTCCTGGATCCAACTCAGGTTGGGCTTGCTAGCAAGCATCATAACCCACAGTCATTGCACTGGCCTCCAGCCCTGCTTTCAAAACACACAGGGATTCAATTTCTTCCCAGCCCTTCTACTGCAGCTCCACCAGAACAGGCCACTGTAACCTCTGGACTGAACATACAAACAGTCCTCAAGATGGTCTGCATGCTTCTTTCCCAGAAAAGTTCTCTGCTCAGTCAGCTTCCTGGCAGCTCCAATGTCTCCTTGCTTGAGCTTCCTTTTCCAGCCACAAGACACTATAAACCTATGAAGCATTCCCTCATCCAGGCATGGATAAACGCACATCCCTCTGCCTGAACCTGTTTTACTTGGATAAACATCCTGGCTTGATCCGTTTTCTTTTGGACCAGTACCGAATGTCTCAGATTCTCAGGGGGGTCCTTCTACACCACTGTATGAAGAAATGTAAATCTTCATCTAAGCACACCATAGCGCCCTTGACCATTTTAATTTTTCTCCATAGTGTAAATCCAAGTCCTACATACATTGCTTTGCTTGCAGTTGCCATCTTCACAATAGAATTTCCCCCACCCAATATGCTTTTTTGTTTATATTGCCAGAATCCCTCCTGTTAAAATGCACACTCTTTGAGGTGTGGTTTTGTTGGTTTGGTTATAGACCGCCCCCCCAGTACCTGACATAAAGTTTCTGTCAAATAAATGTCGACAGAACAAATGGACAGGTGAATACACATGAGAAAAAAGGGAAAGAAGATGAGAGGACACAAAGGAAGGAAGGGAAAAAGAAAACAGCAAGCTAATTATTTGTTGAGTTCTAAAGCTGTGGATTAGTGGATAAATATGTAAAATGCATTGGGTAGTGAAGGTAGAAAAGTCAATGTGAGGCTCCATAGCTTCCATTTGACTACTCTAACTATACAGAAGTTCACTGAGTTATATAGTCTTTGGGTCTGGTTAATTTCACTGTGTGTTTATTTTTAAATTGATTTTTTGTAATAAACTTTAAAATAAAAAAGAAAACAGCCATCAAATACATGTATCTCAAGTAATCGTATGGCTAATATTTTGTAGTTTTCTTGGCTTTCCTGAATGTGTCATATAAAGATGTGTTATTCCCTCCATTCAGAGAAACTATGACACTTACATGATTTTTGTAAAATTTAAGATCTAGGCAGAATTTAATAACTTATGCTTTTTTTGGTCAGGTCTTGAGGTGAAAGTCCAAATTGTCTTCATGGTACTGTCACCCAGAGTCAACCAGGGTCACCCCACAGGCTCCTGGCCACCTCCCCATATCCTCTAGTCTGTCCCTCAACAGCGAGCTCTGCATCCTCCCCAGCATGATCCTTCCTTTGCACCCAGGAGCCAGTTTTCCTCCTCTCTTAGGTCCCACAGCCCATCTAAGACTCTTCTTCACGATCTTCTCAACCCCCGCCGCCCCCCCCCCCCCCGTCTCATGTCCCCGTCATTCCCACCTCCAATCCAATTCTCCGTTTCTAACCTCTCCCCTTCATCCAACTTACCCATCTGGAAATTTTCTGGAGCCCAGACCTAATCCTCTCCTTCACTAATCTAGAATCTCTCATCTAGAACGCTTCTGGACCCTGACAGACTTATCCCAGCCCATCTCATCTCCAGCTCCTCAGCCACCTATTGCCCCATGTGTGTTGAGTGAGTTAACACCTATCTTCAAAACTCAGCTCTAGCCGCTTCCTCTAGAAGGTTCTCCCTCATTCCCGTTAGATTGGATGTTGCTTCTTGGGGTCCTCAGAGGAAGTTAGACCGTGTTTCAGTCCCCGTATCATTCACTGCAATCTTAGATTGCACTGTTAGCTCCCTGGGGGTGGGGCCTCCCGTTAAAATGCACACTCGTTGAGGTGCATTTCAGCATGACATTGAACTCAACATTTGACGTTCAGTAGAAATGTCCTAAACACTTCTAAAAAGAAAGAGAACAAAAGAAGAGGAGAGCCAGCTTGATAATTAGATAGAGCAGGGCTATAAATACGTTTCGGGGAAAGTACATTAAGGTCTGGGGCTGTGCACACTTGATTTCTGGATGTTGCAAGCCTTGGGGCTGAGCTATTGGAAGAGAGCAGAATGTGGCGGTTAATGAGAGACCACATGCATCTGAATTCAGCGAACCACTTTGTAGCTGACCACCCCAAGCACACAGCTGAGCCAATCTGATCCTCAGTTTCCTCATCGGTAAGCAACAAGTGTGATCCTGTCAGGCTGCCGGAGTGGGCGTGAGATTTAAACAGGATAATTCACCTGAAGGGTTGGTTCAGCGCAGTGTGCCAGTGTGCGGCAGCGGCAAATGTTCTGTAAACGTCACTAACGTTAATGTTGATGATAATCACCAGGAAACAAGACACCGAAGTGTTTTTAGCCAAACAGCAAAGGGAGGTCCAATAATTCAGTTCTCCACCGTCTCATATGAATAACTCGCATCCATGCAATTTCAAAGACCAGCCCTTGCTCTGGCAACCTCCTTTGGGGAAGCCAAGCAGCTGCTCTTCATAGCACACCAGCCACACCACAGGGACAGTGAGCCGGGTCTTCACCTTTCCCTTGATTTAGCTGCAGTTTCAGAACTGTGCTCAGCACCATTCCACAGGCCGGTAATGTGCGTTACGTGGAAACAAGCGCTCTGTGACTCCACAGGGCCGTAAGACGCCGTAAACCCACTCCAAGGGTGTTGTACATTGGCTGTAAGATTTCTTTGGGAGTCCCCGGGAAGCAGATGGCAGGATTCACCCTGTGTTTCTCATTAGAACTTTCTATGGTTTTCAGATCATCTCCCAGGACTTCTGCAAGCATCCCGACTCGAGGGCAGCTCCAAGGTCAGCATGTACATTCCAGGTAACTGGAGAAGAGGGACCGGAATGTAGAAGAAAGAACGCAATCTCCAGATACAGATTTCTACGGGGATAGTACACGTGAGTGTCGTGTGTTCAGCAATCTTTTTGAACGCATAAAAAAGCATTCTATGATAAAAATAGATTGCAATTTTTCTGATAATTGTCATATTTGAAATTTGAGAACATGAAAGTTACCACTTAAACAATCTTTTTAGGAAGAAAAATCTGCTGTGTGTTGTGGGCTATTAGACAGACAGGTGAAACGAAACAGAATTTCAACAGCTCGACAGTGAGGACCTTCATTCCCTACCCCACCCCCACTCCAGTCCCTGACACCCCCATCACGGGGTGGGGCACCTAAGGTCTCACCAGGCAGATCTCCAAGAGTTGTGTTTGCCCTGGGCTTCTCTAGCCTTCTTGAATCTGCCTCTCCATCCTGAGCGTACCTGAGGCCTGGAACAGCCCAGCTCGGCTGGGCCAGTAATGTCAGATCAGCTTCAACCAACCACACTGATCCCAAGCCTGAGATTTTTTTTCCTTTGGGAGTCATTAGGATTCACCGTATTTGTGATTTTTTACACAAGTTTCAAAACTGTTTTCAAAGTTGTGCTCAAAATTAGTTTCCTGTCATTTTTATGAAAAGGAATTTATACACACTCCTGTGAGTGTGTGTGTGTGTGTGTGTGTGTGTGTGTGTGTGTTACCTACATCCCTCCCTAACCACCTAGGGTCTCTACTTGTTTGCTTTTGTTTGTTTCATTTTTCTTAAGTCTTTGTTGAACCCAACTCAAAGGTCCTTACATCAGTGACAGGTTGGAGTAGAGCAGGGTAGAGGCAAGCCGATAATGGAGCAGCAAGGTTTGTTAACTGTCCCCTTGGGCATTTGCTGAGACTCTTAACCTCAGCAGCTCATCCCACCGCCTCTGTGAATAAAGCAGGTCCATGTACAGAACCATCATCCACACAAAATGCTACAACCTGCCCCGTAGCTTCTGAGATAGCAGACACAATCAATCCCTTCAGCAGGGTTAGAAGAAAATACCAGCTTGATACGTAGCCAAGAAGGCAGAGAGGCTGCTTAGTCATACTCTCGGGGTACTCACTCTGTGCTCTGGGCCAAGAGCACATCAAAATCCAGGTATGCCACCCTCAGTGCTAGGCCAGAAGCCTCCAGTGGACCAAATCAGGATATAACCCCGTATCAGGGGCAAGATGTTGACAGAGAAGTGATGGAGGTCTTGGAATTGGGTACCATCCAGTAAGAAATGCCCAGTCTGATCTTTCTCCCTCAGGAGTATATTAGTCAGGGCTCTCTAGAGGAACAGAATTTATACTATCTATCTATATCTATAGCTATCTATCTATAGATAGATAGATAGATAGATAGATAGATAGATAGATATAAATACTATATATAGGTATAGAGGTACTATATGTGTATATAGATAGATATAGGTTGTATTTATAGATAGATATAGTACCCATAGGTATCTATCTATCTGCAGATAGATTAGATAGATATGGTTGGCTATAAACAGTATTTATTACTGTGGCTCACAGGTGTGGTCCAGCTAGTCCAACAATGATGTCTACCAAAAGCAGGTCCAAGAATCCAATTGGTTTTCAGTATACACCAGAATCCGAAAGAAGTAGCTCTAATGCCAGCGACAGGATGGATTTGTCAGCAAGAGTGAGGGCAAACAGGCAAAGAAAGCAAGCTTCCTTCTTTTATGTCCTTTAGGTAGGCTGTCAGAAGAAGGTGTAGCCCAGATTATAGGTGGAGCTTCCGTCTTCATTAGATCTGGATTAGAGGTGTATTTTCTCAACAGATGCAAATTAAAAGTGGGTCTTCCCATTTAAAATGGCTTCATTGAGGAAAAAAAAAAAGCCTCACAGGTGTGCCCAGATGCTTGGGTTTTAGTTAATTCCAGTTTAGTTGAGAGCCAAGAATAGCCATCACAAGGAGGAACTGTCATAATTTCAGGAGGTGGTGTGGAGGTACTCTGTGGTTTACACTTGGACCACACTTGGCAACCAAGGGAAATGCCTTCTGGGAACTCAAGTGGAAGACAGGGCTGTACAATGCTCTCATATCATGTTTTGAATTACGTTAATAAAAAAAAAAAGATTGCCATAAGATACAGAAACCATGGGCATGAATGAAGTGGACAGGTTTTCCCTTTTAATGAGTTTCTTGGTGGTTTTCCTTTTATGAACTCTTTCATTTTCTAATTTTTCCTTCAATCAATAGTGTCACTTTTAACAACAGAAAAGTCGCTACATCATTTGTTCAACATCTGTGTTTAAATATCTCTTTAGAGTCTCAATTATGAACATAACAACTTGTTTGTGCTTGTTTGTGTGTGAGCAAACACCATTGGTTACACATGAATAGACTCGAGTACATATGTGTGCCTGTAACTGCATTAATATACATATACATCTTATTTCATTTAACTTGGGAGAGTGACTAGAGAATTGGTCTTCTGTAAACCTGTGGAGGTATATCATATCAGCAGGCCAACAACAAATAAAACAGGGATGCCCACCAGATTAATGACTGTTACAATAATGTGTTTACTCTTTAGAGGCCAGCTGTCACTATGGTGACTGTGATCTTCATGGACGTCTGTGCCCAGGAGAAGTTTTTTCTCGACTTTTCCCAGTTGGGAAACTGCTCTATACACAGATGGACCATAGGCAAGAGGAAGCTCTCTCTCAGAACTAGACAGACCCATGGCCACGACTTGACTCTGAAGTCAAGAGATTTCTTCTTGTGTGCTCTGCTGTCATACCTGCCCCACCAGGCTTCCTGCCAGCCATCAACCAGGGCTCCTCTCTCTGGGCTCAGGACTCACCCTAAAAGGACGTCTTTAGACAGGCTTCAGAGCCTTAGGCTCTACAACTCCACAATTCCACAGCCTCCAACTACAATACTGTAAAAAATTAAAGTATTGTGGGTGACTCTAGGGCTTTGCACATTCTCAGTGCATCTCTTACATCAAGCCACACCTCAGCCCCTGGTATTTTACTATGGCTCTGTCATTTCTTATTATTTACTCCCTCCAAAGGCAAGAACTGGCCAGGGTGACAGCATGGCACTGCACCCTATTTTGCATGGTGAGATCTTTGTGTTCCTCAAACACAATGAAATAGAATAGTGTATGCTTGCATGGTTAGCAAAATGAATCATTCAAAGAAGTTATTTCCATAACAGAAGCTCCCAGTGGGGTTGGAAGATATGTGGAAGGCTTTTGGTCTATGTGTCTGTTTAGTTATTTTTCCAAAGCATAGGACATGGCAGCTGTTGTCAATAGGATGACTGGTGGACCTGGAAATGTGGTTCATAATCAGATGTGTCTTCTCGCTGGCATAGAACAGGCAGCACCGTATCCCTCTGTGAATGGCACAGGCATCTCTGTAAATGTTTTGCTTTCACAAATCAACACTACTAAAATTGAAAAGAAACTAAAGAAGACTCAGCGAAATCTGTCTTAGTTGGGACCTCTTAGATTTTAAGGATTGTGACAGTAACTCAAGAGTTGTAGCTTGAATAAGAATGGCCCCCATAGGCTTATGTATTTGAATGCTTGGTCACTAGGGAGTGGTGCTATTTGAAAGGATTAGAAGGATTAAAGGTGTGGCCTTGCTAAAGGAAGTATGTTTCTGAGTGTGTGGGCTTTGAGGTTTTAAAACCCATGCCAGACTCTCTCTCTCTCTCTCTCTCTCTCTCTCTCTCTCTCTCTCTCTCTCTGTCTCTCTCTCACTTTGTCTCTTTGCTTACAGATTAGGATGTAGCTCTCAGCTACTCTTCAGCGTCCTGCCTATCTGCTGCCATGTTCTCTGCCATGATGGTAATGGACTAAGCCTCTGAAATGTAGGCCTCTAAATGTTTTCTTTAGTATGAGTTGCTGTGGTCATGGTGTCTCTTCACAGCAGTAAAACACTCACCAACACACTGTGTTTGTCTGGCTTGCAGACCAGGAGGAAATTCATTGGTACCCATAACTGGGAAATCCAGGTTATGAATAATAAAGCCAGGTCCTAATGGAATTAAGGAGTTTGGGTGGCATTATATTCTCTCTCTCTCTCCTTCCCCATCTTAGAAAAGTATATATAATCTAAAACTACATTCTCACAGCCATTGTTACAAATTAAAAAGACACCAATGTCACTCATCTTCCATAAATCAAATTCCAGCAAAGTCGACCACTGTCTTCGTTAGAATCATAACTACTTCAAGGCTAATAACTCTGGCTTTGGGATGCAGGGTTTGGACTGGCCTGGCAGGATCACATTCCCTGTCTGTATCCTGGATCAGGAATAGCTTTTGTGGGGTGCTGCTTAGAGGACCCTGGCATAGGAGAAGCACAGGTCATGGAAGAAACACAGAGCATGGGATGAGCACAAGAAGCCTGGGGCGTGAGAGAAGCACGGGGCCCTGCGGTGGATGGACCTTCACAAGGAAGAGCAATGTCAGACCCAACGACTGTCACACATAACATCACTGGGAAGTGTACCTGGAAGCAAAAGGGAACCAGTTCTACTGCAAATCCAGAAACTAAAAGGAAACCAGACCGAAAGCCAAGCTACGTCACACTGCAGCATCCAGTGTTATCAAGAACACTTGGCTCCCCAAAATTCCTTCACAGAAAATCCAGAAAGTGCCTCCAGTCATGATCAGACATGTTTGTTTTCATAAAATAGAATCCAAATAGCTTGGGGGGTCAAACAAATTTTCCAGGAACTGAGGTATTTTAGTTACCCCCAAAGAAGCCCAAATTTAATTAAGATGGGATTAAGCACATCTGGACATCCCAGCTTGCATTTTACATGATTTAGCCTCCCAGGCAGGAGGTTCTGCTCTGGACACACCCTGCCTTTCTTGCAGTGGACTCTCTCCTTAAGTGGCAGGGTACATGGGGATGGGATTCAAGACATCCCAACCTGCATGGCACAGAGGTACCAAAGGCTCTTTAAAGTCACAGGAACTCTGGGTGGGAATGTCGGTCACCAAGGACTTAGTTTTTGACTTCTAATCTACCTCCATCAGTTACAAGATGAATTGCTCACTTGCTGGCTCTCTCTTTCTCTCACTGTCCCTTTCCTCCCTCTCTCTTCCTCTGTCCACCCCTCTCTCATTTGCTCTTTCGATTTAGAGTGCCCATGGCATCTGTAAACCAAAACACTCATCCTGCAGCACACACCCTCACTGATCTTGTGTGGCCACACCCAGTAAGTTCCACAGTGACTCTGAATGCCACAGCCTGTCAGTTTCATCTAAGATTCAAGGCAACTGTTTCTCTCAGGTGTAGCCTTTCTTCTTTAACAAGGCCTGTCTGTTTTGAGTTCACAGGGCAATTTCCCCTAGTGCCGAAGGCCTGTAGCTCAGTGACTTCATTTCTCTGAGTTCATCTGCAAGGTAAGCAGTTTGGCTTGATTGCTGTGGCTCCAGGGCCTGGCACCTATGATGCTAGAGTCCACAGACACCCTGGGTCCTTCTAGGGTAGTTTCTCTGACTGACTTTTCCTGGTGGCCTTTATTTGAAGTCTGGGTCCTAATCCCACCCCTGAAGAGGATGCCCAAAGGGAAAAGCCAGGCTAGATGGAGGGGACAGGCATCAGATATCCAGATTCAAACTGGTAAAATTAAATCAGTAGCTTTGGTGATAGCACGGCTCTTCCTTTCTACTTCTCCCCTCCGGGACTGAAGCCTGTGTGCTGACTGTTGAAAATCAGTCATTAACAGCCAGGAAATGGCTTTCCCATCCATCAGAGCCCTGCTCAGCCATGTTCCAGCCTCTCCCCTCTCCCTGTGTGATTATTCTCATCCACCCCTGATTACGGTTTATAATAGCTGTAATTCTTTTCAAATCAATCATGGCTTTACCACAGGATTACCAGGAGAAAGGAGAGGGAATGCAGACGACCCGGCTGGCCTTCAGATTTGGAAATTGCTCCTTTTCATCTGGGTCTCATTGAATCATTTGGGTGTTCAAAGAAGAGCTAAGGGTTTTTCACTCTAAGGCATATTTTGAAAACTCTCTCTTCCCTTTGGGTTTTTAAGAAAGGAAATTGTGGTTCCTTGAAGCTGATACTGTGCAAAAGCCCAGGGAAGCTGTCTAAACAGACCAGCGGGGACTTTTGGGATTGTTATCACGAGTTGGTATTCCTTTGTCACTTTACCCACCCGAGTCCTGAGTAAATTGTTCATTTTCTGTGGTTTCTGTGAGGTGTAATGGTTGCCTTTTCTCTGGACTGATCAGACAAAACCTCCCACCCTGGACATAAACATTGCTCTTAATAAGAACTCATGAAGAAGTGTGACTGTCAGTCACTTACTGAGTTTATGCAATTTAATTTTATTTAACATTTGTTGAATTTACTGTGTGCTGGTGGTTTGATAATTTTTTTAAAAAAAATAGATAGTATCTAGTTACTGCATCTGAGAGTTCATTAGGTAGGCATGGCAGGAAAAGAGATACATAAATTCTGGAATTCATTATGGCTGCCTTGGAGTGTGCCACTATGAAGAACAGTAAGAGCGTAGCAAGGAAAACTATTTACATCTCCAGATCTTAGAATTCACAGAAGAAAAGAGGTTGGAAAGAAATGCTGCTGAAGGTCTTGAGTGAGCACCATCCCAGTGGTAGAAGAGGTGAATTACAAAGCCTTCTGGAAGGAGACTAAGGCCAGGATGAAGCAATTTGGCAGTGGCATGTCCCTGGGCCAAAGGAGGACAGGAGACTACACTGTCAGGGCATCCCCAGGAAGCTGTAGAGAACGACAGTAGTTGCTCTGTGAAAGTTCTAGAAACCCCGAGGTGGCCATGGCAAGCCACCCAACAAGACACAGTATGTTACTGCAGATGTCAGCTCCCAGGCAGGGCCAGCAACTGAAAGGGGTGGCATTACAACACCGGATTCCCCACCACTACAAACACAATCTTGAAGCTGACGTTTTTTGTAAGACTTCATAAACAACTGAATTCATGTTTTGCAAGCACACCCACCCAAACGGACACAGGCTGGTTTATTGGATGACCTTCAAACTTCCCTAAGGCCTTCGCAGCCCCATTTGCCAGGGTCATCACCTATAAGACATGCAGTCATTCAGGACCAGAGGTCTGCAGTCTGGGAAAATGTCCTAGGTAAGTTCTAATCTGGAAATTATTTTCTTTCTCAAACGACCAGGGTGGTCCACAGCAGCGGTTTCCAGGACCCTCCCCCTTAAAATTTCACGAGGCAGTAAAGAATCGTTTTTAAAGTTCTGTGGTAATAGGATGAAAAACATGAGTTTTTAGTTTTCTATCTTTTATTTTGCCATGTATTAAAATTAACAACTATACTTTAATGGTTTTTAATACAAAAATTTAAGCAAAGTTAATCTCAGCATAAATAAGAGTCCTTCCAGTCAAAAACTTCACTGAAGATAGCCATTCCATTGTTCTTACTTTCCTTCTTGTTTTGACTCGTTTCATTTTATCATTTATTCATTTGTATGTATGTTTGTCTGTGTGTGTCTCTTTGGCCTGCAGAAGCCAGAAGAGGGTGTCAGATCCCCAGAGCTGGAGTCACAGGTGGTTGTGAATTGCCTATGGGTGCTGAGAACTGAGCTTAGGTCCTCTGCAAGAGCAGCCAGCCTTTTAAGCCCTGAGTGGTCTTTCCAGCCCCCACTTTGTTTTCTGAGGGGAGGGTCTCTGCATAAATATCTCAGAATAGCTCTGTGCTCCCAATCACTTTGCCTCAACCTCCCCAGCTCTGCAGCTAAAGCTATGTACTACCATGGCTAGTTCAAGGACACAGTCCCTTGAGAGGTTCTGGCCCAGGTGGTCCTGCTTCTCTACCTATGATAGACATCCTGGAGAGGTATAGCCCAAGGTTCCTTCTCCAAACACACTAGAATAAATGGAAAGAATTGTCTTTCCCACATTGCACAAACCACCAAGAAGCAGCTAGACTAGAGTATTCAAAGTGGACAATTGAAAAGCATGAGGTGGAGGCCAATATAGCCGTCTTTTAAGTGAGTGGTTTATCCATGCTGTGGGGAGGTGCCTAGCCTGTTGGGCTTTATTTGTATAAGAACCCAAAGGACAAAGATCAGCCAATAATACAGACTCAAGACAGGAGAGAGTTGATGATTTAGATTAGGACATGCCCAGAAATAACTCTTGGTTTAACATTTTCATTAACCCCCAATGTAGGGGCACTAAAAGGCCTATGGACCAATAATAATTCCATATAGGCTCCAATGTGAAGTTAGCCCTGCTCCCTACACAGCCTAAACCATACACTCTGCCCTGTAACCACCTGAGCATTGAACTTGCATCAAGGTACTGCAAAGGCCAGGGGCTAAAGATCCCAGATGCAAATTAATTTCACGATCTTGGGTCTGTCCCTTTATCCTCCTGACCCCCAGCTGCCTTGTCAATCTATGTGCTAGACTTCACTTGGAAAAGGAGCCAGAATCCCAGAATCACTGTTTCTTGGAGATTTGTTTGGAATCCTCAGCTGATTCTGAAGATATTCAGATGTGAAGTCCATGCTTGGATGATTGCTAGATCTGCACACATTCTTTTCAGAAGTCCTATTCATTTCTTTCGGAATTGTTAAAATTCATGTGACTGCTGTTTTCCAGTCTGTGATACAGTCATGCATGTTTTAATTCGAAACTAACATTTTAAACTTGCTATTGTCTAGTGAAAATTGATGATTCAGGAATACATGTCATGTTCAATTTGTCCAGAACTCATTGGCTTAGTGCTGCTTCTACGTACACATGGCTCACTCTGAGAATCTCAGGACTGCCTTGGCACTGACCTGATTCGTCAATATTCCTATTACCTGACAACAGAGAGCCCTGTTCCTGTGAGAAACGAATTCCTTGCTCACCATGTGAGCCAGGGGACTGACCACGAAGACTGCTGGACCATTCATGCCAACCTCTGTTCTGGGGTTACTCTAGAAAAGACACAGGTATAAAAATTCTGTCCTGCTTCTCCCATATACTCTGAAGGACGCCCTGAAAGCTCAACATGTACAAACTGTTCTGTGTTTCTCATGCCAGGCCCACCTTTCAGAAGCTTAGTTCTTGTGTATTAGAGATCCCTTCCAGGGGAAATGGCTCGGTTGGTAAAGTGCTTGCTGAGAGAGCGTGGGGCTCCTGAGTTTAAATTTCCAGAACCCCTGTAAACGTTGAGGAGGAACATGATGATCCACCCATATTTCCAGCACCCAGGAGGGAGAGACAGGGACTCCTTACAGCAATCTGGCTCTCTGTGCTGGCTGAATCAGTGAGCTTTGGAGTAAATAGATAATGTGGAGAGCAATTGAGAAAGACAATCAATACCAACCTGTGGACTCCACATACATGTATACACACAGACACACATGCATACAGGACACACACACACACACACACACACACACACACACACACACACACACACAAAACAAAGAGCCTCTGCCTTCTCTCACATGGTTGCCCTTAGAATAGGATTTTAATGAAACCATTCTCACTAGAATGTCAATTGTATCTGTATCTGTCATTGGCATCCTAGACAGACACAGTATACTTAGATGGGTCTACATGTGTTATATTGCAAGAGGATGGCACTGACTGATCCCAAAGAAAATGACTTAAAGGTAGAATTTCAGACATGAGCATCCATCAATGGAGAGAGGGGTCATTTACAACTAACGTGGGCTTCCTGAGCTCCCTCTAATGACAAACTTCCTCTTGTAGCTGGCGATGTGTTTATCATTTCTCAGCAACAGAGGTTCTTTGAGCATGGGAAAGCATATATTTTTTTTAAAAAAAAATCAACCAACCAAATAAATAAGCAAAAACCCAAAAAATGTCACTAGAATTCCTACTTGTATTGTTCAAAGTCATAAAGATGAATTAAGGAGGCTTCAGTCAAGCCTGGCAGATAAAGAGGATGGTGGTCTAGAATGTTAGGTTAGATCCTAACAAGAGCAAACAAAGAAGAGTGAATTGCAGTCAGGAGGAGCCTGGGCCCAAAGGACAAACCTGAGGGTTCCCAGAAATACACTGGACTCAAGGAACAGGGAAAGAGAGAGAAGGGAGAGAGGAAGGAGAGAGAGAGAGAGAGAGAGAGAGAGAGAGAGAGAGACAGAGACAGAGACAGAGACAGAGACAGAGAGACAGGGAGAAAGGGAGAGAGGGAGGAGGGAGAGAGGGAGGAAAGAAGGGGGAGAGGATGATAAAAGTGACCAGAGTGTCCCCTCTGGAGGGAGGAGTGGGTGCTAATAGCACCCTTACCCCCTGCTGAACCCTGAATCATCCAAAGGGGATGTCTGTCATAAGGACTTGCTCCCAATTTCCCAGATTCCTATGACCCTGTGGTACCCCATAGACTCATAGGAAAAGATCTCAAAAGCAGAGATAACCAGACGAAGCAGAATCTCAGGAATGCTGGCTTTGATCCAACAGTTAAGGAGCCTACCCACCCACCCACTCACTGGTTATGGGATTGGGTCACCTCTTGTGTCTCTGTCTGGACAGACAGACAGACAGACAGACAGACAGACAGACAGACAGACAAACCAACAAACATAAGCACTCTCTCTTCCCTGAGAGAATCGGTTTGTGCTGCAGGAAGCATGTGAAGCAGACCCCTGAAGCCCACGGCCATGAAGCTGCCTTGCTCACCTTGTTCATGTGAAAACGGAACGGGTCCCCTTAAAACCCGACTGCCGAGCTTTGCTGGGAAGGTGATGTTCGCAGGGCAAGAAGGGTAGGAAGCCATTAGTCCAGCCTGCTAGCGTTCAGAGAGAGCAGAATGAGGTGGATGGCAAGTATGACACTGGGATACTGTCTTCCTTTCTCTGCATGGTAGGATGGACATCAGGGTTGTGGCAGAGCAGGTTGGAAAAGTCATGGTTCATGCTTCGTCTTCCACAGAAAAGCATCTAGGCCCATTCCATAAGCCGTCCTGCCCAAAGGGCTCATGTAATGCAGGGGCTCGGTCGTGGGCTTGAGCTTTGTGGCCAGCGTGATGGGGAGTATGGGAGAGAAAGGAGGGCTGAAGTGAGTGGAAGCCAGTGGACTCGGTGCTGTGCCCAGCAGTGAGGGAGTGGAGCGAGACTCACCCTTTCTCTGTGTGTGTGGGAGTGGGAAGCAGTGGACCAGTGAGGAATTTAATTTCTCTGAGTAAATAGTTATTTGTTGCTCCAATAGCTTCTGATAGTAGCTAACATGTACTGTTATAAAAGGCAGGAGTAAAATCCAGGTTAAGAGGCAGGCTCAACCCTTGAGTGGACCGCCATGCAACGCAATGCTTCTGGCTTCTGTCTGAGGGCAGACGGCCAGTCTTCGCCTCCTTATTTTTTGAAGCTTATAGAAACAGGCTCTTGTGGGGTGCTGACAGGTTAACATGACAGATGAGAACTCATTTGGAATAGTAGACCAAGACTCTTAGAGTAGCCCTTGAATTGATCTCAAGGAAGCACATAGCAACACACTGAAAGATTTCTGTTGACTGTACTGTCTTCTGTGATGAGCCTGGCCCAGGATAGTTTAGATGATTGCCAAAATTATGAAAAGATAATTGGATAGAGAGGGGGTATCTTATTCTAAACCATTTACCACACCCACCCAAGTCATGTAAGAGCCCCAAGCTAGGTCTAGATTGTTGAGCAGCTATGAATAGATGGAACTGGAAATATGATGGTGTTTGATGGGGCAGTTTCTATATCAAGTCACGTGTAGCTGAGTGTAAGCAAAGGGTTATGCAAAACAATACAGCAGGGCCTGGAATGAGGGCATAGACATGGTGAGAAGCTGGAATGAGTTAGCCACAGTCCACCCTCATCTCTGCATTGAAAAACATGTAGGAGCCAAGACAGAAAAAGGACTTGATGAAATGGATGCACCGTAAGGCATGTGTGTTGTCTATTCATAATATGTGAAGTGTTATGTATCCATGAAAGGTAACAAAGCACTGGTCCATGATCCAACAGGGTGGACCTTAGCGAAAGTCATTAAGGGAAAGAAGCCAATCAAGAAAGGCCACTTATTACAGCATTCCATTCTTAAGTTATGTCTACAAAAAGTAGATCACAGCTGTCAAGTCCAGAGGAGAGATGGTTGTGACTATGAACACAGAGTTTTCTTTTGGGGAGGCTAAATCATAGACGGTGGTGATGGCTACAGAACTTAACATGCGAAAACCTGCAAACTGTTCAGTGTAGTAAATTTTACATTATATGAGTTTTGTTTTAACTTTAAAAATATGATATAGATTTTTCCCCTCTTTGCCAGCAGGTATCAGTTGCAAATAGCTTCTTGGTTGGGGGGGGGAATCAACTTCAAAATAAATGGTATGAACACAACACTTTTAAATAAGGAAATAGAAAAAGACCAAAAATATATGTTTTTTAGGAAGGCAAATTAATAAGTGTTAGCGGGCTCTGAGGTGAGGGCTCCTCGTCCGGAGGCTGCACTCCACTCAGGCCTCCTGTCAGAATCACATTTTTAATATAACAGCCCTGAAATTGCAAAGGGGATTAATTACAGTAAAACACAGCTACCATATTTAAACTAAGTTTATAATGTGGCAATAGGTTTGCTTCTGCAATAGTGTGTTAAATAGCAAGAACTAGCCACCAAGTGAGGATCGCACCATATCCGAGCTGTGACCAGTGCAGGTGACTCTGCCAAGACCAGCTTCATGGATGCTGCCAACCATAGCTCCTTACCAGTATCCATGGTTGAAAGAAAGGGTGCATTTTTCAATTAAAAGTTAGTGAAGACATTAAACATATCACAATCCCTCAGACTCCATATATAGACCATTTTGAGAGTGCAGGTTAAGAATTCCTCCATTCAGGGCTAAAGAGATGGCTCAGTGGTTAAGAGCACTGACTGTTCTTCCAGAGGATCAGGGTTCAATTCCCAGCACCCACATGGCAGCTCACAATTGTCTGTCACCCCATGATCCAACAACTTCACACAGACATATATGCAGGGAAAACACCAATGCACGCAAAATAAAAATAAATTATATTTTTAAAAAAGAATTCCTTCATTTAAGGCTTGAGAGATGGCTCAGTCCATAAATCAGTTGTCACACAAGCTTTAGGCATCTAATTTGGTGCCCAGAATCCAGGTAAAAAGCCAGGTATGTAAGCATGCACCCGTATTGCCAGCGCTGAAGCAGAGAATGGGGATCCCTGGGGCTCTGTTCCCAGCTGGCTTAGCCTGGTGAGAACTCAAGTCCAGAGAGAAGCCAGGTCTCTAAAAACAAGGTGGGCAGCTCCTGAGGAAAAGTAGCCAATATTAGCCCCTGACCTCCACCCCAACCTCCACAAACACAAAGAATTCTTAAGTTGAACCATTTGGTGGGGGGCAATGGGGGGAAACACAAAGGATTTAACATCCTAATACATTGTTACTCCCCCAGTTACAGTACTTTCCAAACCCAGCAGCCAATGAGTAGAAAGTAATATATCAAGTCCAATTCTTGTCATTCCGTGGAGCACAGACAACAACACCGTTCTTGGTAACCAGACAAGTCCCTTAGATGCACACAGAGCGCGTGGTGTTTGTGTGATCAGACAAAAGGGAAAGTCTGGACTCTGTCTTGAGAACAATCTGCTGTGGAAAGGACGGTGACATCTGCAGAGAATGAACTTGATTATGACCTTCCAGACTGCAATGGAAAGAACGCGACGATCGAGCCTGCCCATCGTCTACAAGGTGGGCCGCCGGTCACTTCATGCCTCTGTGGTCACCAGGTGCTGCTGCTTAGCCAAGGCAGTCCAGGTAGGTGAGTGGTGAGTGTGGGATGTTGACAAGAAAAGTAAATCAAGAAACATAGACTTTCGGTGCAGCTTTTCCTTGGAAACGCCTATCTATTTGTATTAAAACATGCTACTAGTGAAATACAGGTTCTTAGGAGGGGTTTTTTGGAGAAAGAATGAAGAATAAGAACTGAAAAGCAACATTCATTTCTGTTTAGTGGCACAAGACGTTGAACCCAGGGCTTTGTTTAGGGGTCAAATGTCAGGACTTTGGCTCGTCTTTAGTGCCCTCCAATTCCCTGGCTTGGAACTTCCTAGACAATTTACTTGGCCCTCTGTCTCCGACCTCACCTTCCTTCCTCTCCACAGCTGTACTAGAAGTGAACTTGACTCCAAGGCCTCCAAAGCCTAACGCACCAGCGAGGCTGTGTTTCGAAGCTGTCCTCCAGCCATACCATTTCCCTCTTGTATGTCTGCACCCCCTTGTTCTTTGACACTACAGGCAATTCCTCTCCTCGCTGGGTGCAGAAGGACCGGTGACCTTCTCACACCAGTCTGATGTCATTTGCTGGATGCAAATGGCCTGGAATCCCCATGCGCCTCTGCTGGGATTTCCGATGTGTGCTGTCACACCTGGCACAATTAGTGCTTTGGTAAAGTGTCCCCTGACAATAAAATCCCCTTCCCTTCCCTCCCCTGCCCCCATCTCTCTTGACTACATTTCTGCTCACACAGTCAAACTCTGGAAGGTGTGTTCTTGTTGAGAGGATGTGTCGATGAACCTGGGTCTAGCCTCAGAGCCCTTTCAGACCAGGGAGCTAATACACCTCAAGTGGCAGACACACGAGGCAAAGCCTTTTGCATCCCTGTATTAGATCTTTGGCAACAAGCTTCAAAGAGCAGTTAAGCAAACACTGATGGAGGGGTAGGTCCATGGTCAATAACGGCTGTCCCTCCATGCCCAGCTAGTGCTGGGAGGCCAATGTGCCTCTTAAGTAGCCATAGACAATTCATGTCAACCTTTGATTTATGTGGGGATGTCTGGCGCTGAGACCCACTAGTGGAAGAGAAGCTGGGCAATGTATGTCACCCTGCCCCAGGAGAGAGTCACCATTCTCCTGGCATGTCAATCAGGCCTTGGTCCAGTGTGCAGAGGCTGGGCTGCCCAGGGGTCTTTCTTATTAATTGCCAAGCCTCCTGTCCTCGGCAGTTCATATACTTCCCAGGCCCCACCAGTCCTCGGCATCACCTTTCCCATTGTCCCTTGGGCTTTGCTGCCTTTTCCCTTGTTCACTTCACATGAACCTCGTTACTTCCCACCCTTGAATCTCTGATATCCTAGTTCCTGAGCGCATTCAGTGTCATTTAGCTTTTAGACATTTGTTTTAAGTTTATTTTTAGTTAACCTTTTTCAGACATAGCTTCGACACATAGTTCAGGTTGGCCTTGAACTCACAAGTCACCTGCTTCTGCCACTTGAGCACGAGATCACTGGTCTGTGCTGCCACGCCCTGCGTGATCTGTGTTTTACTATATTGCCCCCCCACAACAGAAAGTCCCCCGCCCCCGTCTCACTGATAGTTTTTACTCACACAGTCAGCAGCTGGAAGGTGTGTCCCTGCTGAGTAGAGCTGTCTACTCGTGTCCTTAAGAGGCCTTTGTCAAGAGCCAACTTCTGCAATGGCTTTTCCCTGCAATCTCAACCTGTACTACAGCCCGGTCCCAGGTGTAAGAATGAAATCCTGGCCAGCAGGTGTAGCAGTATGAGCAGGCCCTGATGTGGGGTCAGCCCTTCTACCAAGCTGGTCTTGGCAGCTACTGCAACAACTTCTCCTCCAGAGTCTCCTCCCGATACAAGTGTATCAACTTGGAAGAGCCCAAGGAGGATCACCCAAAGGGATCAGCTCCCGCTGCCCTCAGCACAGTTTCTAGAAAACAGCCCCAGAAGAGGTGTGGGCAGTTAGAATGAGGAAGGCTAGTCCCGAGTGCCACATCTCCATAACTTGATGAACACAGCAGAGGACCTGCTGGGCCATGGAAATTTCCCTGGGTTTGGAATGGGAAGACTGAGCGGAGCCCGGGTAGAGAAACCCTGTGACTGAGACAGGAAGCCAGCTCCATTTCCACAGGAAGACTCTTCCCTCAGCTCAACAGCTCAGTCCCCTCTCCTCTTCTCCCAGTGTCCCTGCTTCACTGTTCTCAGCCTTTGCGAGGTCACCCACAGTCTGAGAGTGGGGTGCTCAGCACTGTGAGTGGGGGGTGAGCTCCCCATGCCTCAAGCTCGCCTCTGCAGATGGATTCACAGCTGATTAATGCCATTCTGAGCTGCCGCAGTGCTCATCTGCTTAACAATCGGATTTCTAGGACGTTTTGGAAATTGTTAGCTGACTGCCAAAAATGAGGATCATTAAAAATAGATTCACAGCTGTTGAGGAAGCCAGAGATATAATTTTACCTTCATTATGCCTTATTGCAGATGTTATTGATTTAATCTCAGTGCATTTTACTGTGTAATATCAATTGGCACTGCCTTTGCCATAGAAACGGGGAACTGTGTTTGTTCTTCCTGTCCTCACGGCAGAAGGTATACTTAATCGGACAGTCCAAGTCTCCCCCTACTCCTGAACCGGGTAGGTGAGACCTGTGTGTGTGGCCTTCAGAGACGGCTCAGCATAGCTGGGTGACAGAACGGTCATCTAAGAATGGGGCTTCCAGGTCTTTTAAGATCATGTTCGAGACTGTGAGCCACCAGCATCAGATGCCCAGTCTCACTTGGGCATCACCGAGGTGTCGGGTGCAAATCCTTCCCTTTTGTGTCAGTTCTGTTCTCTGAAAATCTTATGCTGAAAATTGTTAATTTAATCCAAGAAAATTAGGACACATTGTCTTTCAGAGTGTTTCTCTGAAGACTCCTTCTGAGATGTCCCATGGTTTAAAATCATGGCTTCTGAACCCCCAAGTTTGAGGATGCTGCATTAAAGAAGTTTGGGAAGCACTAACCCTGGCTTCTCTTCTTAAGGAATTAAAATTGTAGCATAGTAAAGGCTCCTGGTATTACAGAAATTTAATTGATAAATTAAAAGTGTTTTCCTAGAAAATTAATTAACGAAGCATTTTCTAAGCTAATTTGATGCAATGACCATGTACTGACACTCCTCGGTGGTTATCAGCAACAGCCTTTGGAAGCCCTGGGTTTAAGTAGAAGGCTCATCAGCACCTACTGGGGAATCCCGACATTTCTGTGTGCTGCTGCTGTGGGCTCCATCTTGCATCTGCATGGACTTGCAAAGATTCCGTTGTGAACTTTTGCACCTTAGTGGCCTTGGCAGAGTCCCTAGCCATGTATGTCCCTGGTTCACCACCTCAATTTCCAAATTCTGAAGAGCCCATCACTCAGTTTCCATCTCCTGCCTCCCCATCTCATGCCCTGAGCAAAGAGCCTTCTTGTTCCCATCACTAGCATTTGAAAGGGCTCTATAGATACCGTTTAGGGTGGTGAGTGCACATGGGGAGAGTCACCAACTCTAGGGAATGTTGTCAAGGATGGTGTCTGGTGTCTTCTTCCCTCTTTGTGCCCACTGAAGACTTTTAGACATTGTTAATGCTAGTGAACTGCTGTATTGTGTGTGTGTGTGTGTGTGTGTGTGTGTGTGTGTGTGTGAGAGAGAGAGAGAGAGAGAGAGAGAGAGAGAGAGAGAGAGAGAGAGGAGACTCTATGCTGCTTCATAGAAAGTCTAGCTAGCACTTTGATCACGAGGTCTAACATCTGCTATCAGCTAGCAAGGAATGTGAAATGTCTCTCCTTAGCTCTCAGCTCTTTTGTGTAATAACTCGGAGGATTCTGCAAAATAAAATAAAATAAAATTCAGCCGTTTCCCTTCTGCTCCTTGCTCCCCCTCCCATGGTGACTTAACTGTGGGTAAAATTCAGGCAGGAATCAGATCACAGCTACCATCCCATTTCATTCTGCAACTACTCCTAATTTTTCTTGAATCTCCAACAGCAGACAACTCATTGCCCTCTGCAATTCTGAGGTACCAGTGCCTGGCTGTGTATCTCTCCGCATAGCCAGCGCTGTGTTTAACACTAAGCACAGTTCCCATCTGATAACTAGCAGATTAGTATTTCTCAGGCAGGAAAGGATGGAGCAAATCTCTCCTCTTGTTCAGACTATTCTCAGATGGTCTACAGGCACAGAAGATGGGTTGAAAACTAGCTGCACTTGCCACTTACATGTGCTACGCCCCGGAGAACCATCTAGACTTTTTAGATGGCATCCATTACTAGACACCCTAAAGAACTGTGTTTAGGAAAGACAGGGGACCTGGCTATGCTTATTCATGACCTCATGGCCTTCCAAGGTGGGAAGACTTCTTGAAGGATACTGAGAGGAGCCAAACGCCAGGCAGTGAATAACTCAGAGATGTAGCCCTACTCCACTAAGGAGTGATGCTGGACCACCTTTGTTCCCCACAACTCCACCCAGGATCCAATCCCCAGCTCCTCTAACGATGCCTGTTCCCTTCTGCTTCCAACACATTTTGTAGCTCCGATTGAATTTAGAATGCTGTCTCTTAAAGATCATGCCGAATGAAAATTCCAGAAAACTCTAAAGAATATGAGCCAGTGTAAGACCAAAAAGGAAAACGTCATCTGGGATATGCTTGAATGCCCTCAAAACCACACACATGCTAACTCATCTGCATGCTGTGGAGAAGGTATGTTAAGACAAATAATGACTTCCCTCTTTTATCAGACTTTCAGAAAAGAAAGGCACAGACATATTAGTCAGAGACTAGGAAAATAGAAACGTGTTTTACACAGCTATAACTAGCCCATTAACTTCTCTGCTAAACAAAGGAATGAAAATTGAATTAAAACCAGACTGAAGGAAAATGGCTGAGTGGCGCCACCTAGTGTCTGTTTTCTTTTACAACAATTGGTGTTTTGTGCGCCCTCTGGTGGTGCAAGGTAAACAGGGAAACCGGTCCGCGATGCCGGTTCCTTTGCTTTGTGCTGGTTGTGCAGGTAAAAAATAGTCCCTCGGTGTATCTGCTAAGCAAGACAGACATGCAGAACAATCGAAACACACTATTTCCCTTTTATTGCAGAGCAAAGTCTTCCTTTTGGTGTATTTCAAGTGAACCCTAACTTTTAGGATCTAAATAATGATGCTTTTAAAACTGCCTCCATAAAATCTATTGAGGAGGTAGTCAGATTTTTAGTTCAGTACCTGTGCTAATATTTTGTTAACTTTAAAAAAATAAAAATAAACTCTGATTTGAGTCAGAAACGAGCCCCATTCCCGTATGTCTCAGTTTACCCTTCCTTCTTGGGGCAAAGCAAGTTGCTGTAGTCAAGAACAAATGGGACAACTGTTTATGGAAGCTCTGGGGGAATTGGATGTGCATTATTTGCACAAAACAGAGGTGCTATTGTGTGTGTGGTTTTTTAATTGAGTTGAGCTCCAGCCCAAATATTTATGGCTCCAGAATGTTTAATTGGTTAACTGTAGAAAAGTCTATGAATGAGGAAATTAAAAAGACCCAGTGTAGTGCCAAGATTTAGTCTGAAACACATCATTTATGTCTGCAAGTCATTGCTTCTGTAAAATGGGGACAGTTGGAGGATATGGCCATAATGCCTGTTCTGCTTCTAAAATCCTGTGTTCTTTCTTGCCACTGTCCCTGAAAGTCTCTGTAATACTACCGGTGTTTCTAACAGGTCTCTCACAGCTCAAATCCATCCTGACAGATTAGCCAGGGATGGCTGGTGTTTCCAAAGTGCCTCTTGGTAAGTGTGAGTCTATTTGCCTTCTTGTTCTGGCCTGAACTATCGACTTCCCGGCTCTACTTCTCAGGGCAGCCAGCGTCTACCACAACCGCTCTGTGCCAGGCAGCATATTCCACACTTTCTGGGCTCAGGGTCATTCCACTTATGCAGTGACACTTAAGAGAGGCAGGACAGGTCCTGATTTCATGAAACAACAAGCCAAGACCTAGAGTACTCCTAGCCTGTGCTCTCCTCTCCCCAGTGAGTGAATGCAGACTCTGGAAAATGAACCCAGGACTGTCTGGTTGCAAAACATGTAGTCTTTGTGATTTAAAAGGCAGATATAAGAACCAGAGATACTGGATCTGGAATCCAGGTTTGTCACATGTTATATATCTTCTTGCCTCTAGCTCCCCATCTGTGAAATGGGTATCTTATTAGTTCCTATTTCAATCTGAGGCCACATCCAGTAAACACTGGGGATCTCTGCCCCAGATGCCGAGTATTTGTTACTCTTCCTGCAGCTGCTCAGGAAGAGTAACAAACAGAGTTCAAGGCACAAGAGTTCAGGGCACTTCTGAACTTGACCCTAATGTGCCTTCTTGACATTTCCTCTTTCATTTTCCTAGGAGTCCAGCAAGCATTCATTGCAAGCCCCACCCCAAATATAGATTTCTTCAACATACATTGGTTTGACTTTACAAGGTCCTGAAGTAAAGAGCCGGGACCATGGGCCTGTATTTTAGTTGTGATTCAGTACCAGGACATTCTATGAACTGGATAGCTCAAAAACAAGCTGGAGCCTCACTGCTGATGTTTCAAAGCTTCATTTGTCAAATGTAACTTTGGCTCATGGTATTTTCTATCTACAATGGTTTTGCTGGGGACATAGTTCCACCATAAACTGAGAAGCATCTGTGCTTGAAAACACCTCCTACAGTCCTCTGCTGCTGCTGTTTGCTTTCAAAAATTTCTCCTCTTCTCTACTGCCCCCTGGTGTCCAACATGGAAATGAACGTGGATACTGTTCTCAGTACCGTTTCTCAAGGTCAGGCCCCAAAGCCACTCACTCGTGAGGTTTTGACATGCCACATATGTCTTAGAGAACGTCCTCCTCCGATCTCCCTCACACTGCTGTCTCACCTACACTAGTTCCTTCTCATACTCTAAAGATACTTGCCAACCATTCAATAGCTACTGGCTACGTGCAGCTACAGCATACTTAGTATGTGGCTGGTTCAGATGATATTGTCTTGAGAAATGCATGCCGATTCCAAAGACATCACATAGAGAGAAGCATAAAATATGAAACATGTGTTTTAGTGCTTTAACTTGTATTGGTTATATATTGAAATAATACTTGGGACGTACTAGATAAAACAAAAATATTATTAAAATTAACTTGAAATATGTAAAAGTACAGGATAAAGATGGTCCTTGGCATCTCTCCACTCAGGAAGAAATGCAGTGCGTGTCTTACAGGACTTTTATTGCTAGAGATGTGTCCAGGCTCATGACTCAGGCACTTTGTCATCTACTTTGTTCATATAATACTTTCTTTCCTGTGGTATTTCTCGTCTTTAGGATGGGGTCTGGCTATGCATCCCAGGCTGATCTAGAACTTACATCCTCCTGAGTGCGGGGGATGTAAGTGTGTACAGTTCCCCTCTTTCCAGTCTTGGTGCCTTGTGCATGATAAGCAAGGGCTCTGCCCCGAGCTACATCCAAGTCCACTTTTACAAAAGAATTTGAGCAGGGTCTCACTAGACTGACCAAAATTGGCCTGATCTCACTTTGCAGCCCAAGCAGGCCTAAAATTGGAGATCCTCCTGCCTCAACCTTCAGGGTAGCTATGATTATGGACCTTTACCACTAAGTTGCTTTATAGCTTCCTATTTCTGTTGATCAATGTTCTGCATTGAAGATTTCATTCATGCATAGAATGTAGCCTAAGTCCTTTCTCCAACAGCCTTCTCTTACCTTCAGCCCACGCCACCAATCTTCCCATTTCTTATTTCTCCTGGTCCCCATCGCGGCCTCATGACTTTTGGTTTAGTTTTGTGACCCTTTTTAGTTTAGCCAGTCATCTGCATGAGCATTGGATTAGAACTCCCACTGAGCCCAGTGGGGTCATGAGTGGAAGCACACCTGAAGGCAATGTCTCCCCTCTTTCTGAATCTCTCAGAATCTCATGGTTTAGCAGTAAGGGTGGAAAGCATTCCCCGCCCACACCTGGAGGTTGACTAACCCCTTCTTGCATTGGGTCTGTCCAGCCATCCACTGCTACTGGGAGTTTGTGACTGCAATAGCAACATCTTTACAGAAGATGGCGCTCCATAGCCCTCCTCCTTCTATTATAGCTCTTATGTTCTTTCTTCCCTGTCTTTCACAACACTCCATGAACTTGAGAGGAAATGGAATGCATGTCTTGCTTAGGATCTATCGCTTATCCGTAGGGCCTTGTGCAGCTGCAAATCTCTGCACCCATTACCATTCACTGGAGAGGAAGGCTTCTCTGCTTGGTCCTGAGAGTAGCGTTCATCTGTGGCTGTAAACATAAACCGAGGGCATGGATTCCCTCTTGTGGAGTGAGTTTCCAATCCAGTTAGAGAGCACTTGGCAGCCCCCATAATAGGAATGCCACTATTGCATATCTTGCCTGGCAGGTTGATCTTGAACCTTACAGGTTTCACATTTGGCTGAGAGCTTTGATAACTTATCCCCTAGCAGCCTGGGCAGCACTGCCTAGCCTGTGAAAGCTAGCTGGCTGGGAGAACTTAGTTTTTCACGGCTTCATAAATGTCAGGTGTTTGGATGTATATCCTCTATTCAGGCAATCTGTGAATAAGCCGCAGAAAAGCAAAGTTAAGGATAATACTTCAAAGCCTCCTTTGAAGTTTCTGTGGCTAAATTACCAGCTTCTGCCGCCGCCCCCCCCCAAGTAGTCATAATTGGGTGAGCTGCACCCATAGTGGATTCAGTCATTTGTTTTTGTTCTCTCTTCTCGTTCATCAGCTAGATGGATGCACGGAGTCCACAGGAGGATTCTGATACTCAGAGAGTAGAACGACAAGATAAAGTGAGTTGGGTTTCTTAAATCACATGTGGAAACTAAGCATTGTACCTTGAATTGTGGCGTAGGTTAAAAATAAATAATGGCTGCATTAAGCCATTCACATGGTACTTTCAAAGGTTTGTTTTATTATTTATTTACATGTGTCTGTGTCTGGGTATGAACGTGGATGTGCATATGTCTTTGGAGGCCAGAAAAGGGCACCAGCTAGAGCTGCCAGACATGAGTGCTAGCAGTCAAACTCAGGTCCCCTGGAGGAGCAGTGCAGACTCTGAGGCATCTCCCCAGCCCCTGGTATAAGGTAGTACTTATAAAGGCAAGGCAATGTTAATTATCTTAACGAATGATATTGGATATTTAGTTAATAACCGTGTTTTTGAGATAAGTTCCTAGAAGCAGAATTGCAAGGTCAAAGGGTGTATACATTTTTAGGACTTTTCAAAACTATCAGCCAAATGCTGTCCAGAAAATTGAAATGGTCTTTCTAGAGTTACATACCTTACATGAGAGGCCATGTCAGGCATTGCACTTTAGTCACTTCTGGATACTCTGAGGATGGCAGGTCTGTGCGGATGAATAATTCAGCTCACAAAGTATGCAAAAGAAGACGCTGCATTTAGGAATAATGGCTTTGGGGTAGACGTTTCAGAAACCACGTGACATGTGTAGGCACTTTCAAGAAATAAGGATTATAGGGAAAAGGCAGCAAGTAACCTGTGTGTGCTCTGAAGGACGTTGGTTGTTACTGCGGTGGTGAAGCCATGATCTATCCAGTCTGTCAGGGATATAAGTCACACAATGGTGATGGGCCGCTTGGACCTGGCAGACGGCTGCATCTTTGTCTGTGGATTCTTTCTGTAAATCTCACTACATACAGTCCAGCCAGGCCCTTTTCATCTATTGCAAACCAGTGCCTTTTTGATAACTACATTTGGTCCTTTAAGAGACACAGATGTTAGATGGGGAAAGGCTGAAGATAAGAAGACATAACTTTTAAGATTCCTCCCTTAAAACTCTGAGCTTCCTTCCAGATGAGAGGCTCTGTAAGGAAGTGAGTGAGTTTGCCTGGTGTACAACAAGTCTGTTCTGGAAGAGATCACAGTGGCCTGCAAGCCACATTGCAATCCACAGGGAACAGGGCTCTCTGGAAGCCTAAGCAAAGTATCTCTGGACTTTCGGCTATAAGCTAGAGCTCTTTCATATCATATTTTGACTATATCCAAAAGAGGAAGACAGAAATGGTATCTGCAACCAAGCTGTGTGCCTGTTGAACTAGCCAAGAAAAGATGGGCTTTGTGGGGTACAAAGCTGCAAGTCAAGGCATTTTTCTTCCCTTGGACCTTTCTGCTCTCCTGTGGCTATGTGGTCATCCTTAAACTATAAGCCCTCCACCTTCACAGAGTTCCAGGTGGGTGGTGGCATCACCAACTGCTTCTTTTGAGATCTCTCGTGTGTATGTATACTTTATATATTATGCAAATACTCCCAAGCAGACCAGAGAATCAGAGCTTAAACAAGACAGCAGAGTTCATGGGGGCCTAGAAGATGCCTGACATTGAGGGTGCTCAAATATAGTAAAAGCACTAAATCTCTGGGGGGGGGGCTGCCATTTCTCCCACTAGGGAGGAGGTCAACGTTTATCGACTACCTATATGTTAAATGCATCCTAGCCTTGCCTCCCCCACCTTTCCCGGGTCAGAATGTGGGGTTCTAGCTTATATCAACTACACTTTTGAGAAACTGATCTCCAAAAGGAACAGGAAAATACTACTCAGCACTGAAGTGGACCTTACGGCTTCTGTTGGGAGGGTACCTTGCTTTTCTGCTTGAGGTGTGCTTCCGATCTCTGCGTTCACATTTGGTGTGGGAATGTTTGCCCAGAGTTGTATCAGGTGACACACTACACACTCTAAATTGCTTGTCTTCTACTGTACATTTTCAGTAACACAGCAACAAGACTGCTTTAAATAATGAAAGTGTCTGGAGGCGCCATTTTGTATTGTGTTCTTCATGGGTGGTTGACGGCCGTGGCTTGGTAGGACAAAAGAATGGAGAGAAAACAAAATATTTCTCCTTTTTATTGGAGAAGAGTTTTTAGTCACAAAAATGACACTGCTGCTCTTGCCATTTACATCATTGGGATTGTTCCTCCTCTGTGGCAAAGTGCTAATGTGGCCCTTGGAGCGATGGATCCAATCAGCACAAGACTTCAGCTCCATAATATCTCCTTCCTCAAGGATGAGTGGGTTTCTCTAAAATGCCTTCCTTACTCTCCGTCATGAAGCCTATTGCACTTCTGGCCTTTTCTTTGTCCCAGACCCCTTCCTTTTGGCTTTAGCTACACTACACAAGGTACTCGGGGAAATGACTGCCCTAATCATAATCTCTGAGATCACCACATAAGGTGTCCATAACTGGA
The DNA here is from genome assembly GCF_003668045.3 of Cricetulus griseus. Taxonomy (NCBI): domain Eukaryota; kingdom Metazoa; phylum Chordata; class Mammalia; order Rodentia; family Cricetidae; genus Cricetulus; species Cricetulus griseus. The sequence continues at coordinate 90,392,511 of NC_048601.1, read as the reverse complement.
ATTTCCTCATTACTTTAATGTCCTTCTAGTCACAGCTCCACGGACCTATTATGTGTAAATTAGAAACACATTATTGCACCGGCAAAGCTTTTCTTTCAAATGCATAGAATTTTATAACCTGTCACAATCTATTAAATTCTGGATTGTCTGTACTGAAACTGACTTTTTTCTGTACAGAGATGTCAAAGGATCTTAATTTCAGCTAATTCTGGCATCAAAATGAGCTCCTCTACTTAATAGCTGGCACTGGTCTCTGCAGCAAAGTGCTTCCAGGGACAACTGGAAATTGCAGAGATAATAGTGTGTTTCTTTGGTTAGTATCACCTCTGAAATACAGGGTGTTTGCCAACTCAAAACTGCTCTGCTGTCTTTTTTAAAACTGAGTTTCCTGAAAAGGCCTTAAATATTAAGACACCTTGACGTAAGTAGACAGCAGGATGGGAACGGAAGGCTGGGAGACAGAATGTGCGTGACCTGCTCAGAGTTCTAGAATTCCATAAGGGCTCCTCTCTGATAGGGGACCTTGGCAGACGTGGCTTTGGGGTCTTGTTTAGAATGTGCCTCTTTGCAGAGCCGGACACATGTTTATGACTGGGCTTTTGGGCTTCATGGTCATACTGCCATCAACTGCCACACTTCCAAGGATGACACATACTTGGGTGAGAAACCCGTTGTTTCCTTCAAAACCAGCCCAGCTGGGAGAGTTCTCTGTCAGGCGTCTCCACTAGGGTCTCTGACCTTGACTTTGGGTGATCATGCTAAAGAAACTTTATTGAGTGAGGTGTTTGATGAAGACCGACTAACAATGATCGCAGCTACTATGCTGCCTTCAAGGTTAGTCCTTTAAATGTCTGTGGGGTTAACTTAATTGCTATTCCTATCTACAGAGAGCTGGGACTAAAGAGAGAGTGAGTCAAGACTTGAACTCAGGTCAACCTTGGCATCCCCCCACCCATCCCCTTTCTCTCAATGTTTGACAAAGAGTGGAAAAGAAAGGGACGTGGCAAGGAACACCTCTAAAATAGTCACTCACTCTTAAATCTGTTAAAGATTAACTTTGAAAATCCAAGTTGTGGGTTTGGTTAAGATGAGTACATACATAAATTCCTGTGGGTGCTGCACATTGCTTTCAAGACTAATAGAGTTCAAAGTTTAAAGAAAGAGTTCAATGAGTTTTTAAGACAGATGTGACCATCGCCTTTGACTGGTACTTATGGCTCTAATAGAAGAAACCCCACAGCCCCGGTGTCAGCTCTTCTGGGCCAGCTGTGTGAAAGCAGTTCTCCAACATGGCAGACTCCTGGGGATGCTAGAAGGCCAGCGGAAGTTCAGAGTGCTAAAACTCAGCTTCCAAGTTCCTGATTCCTTCAGTTCCGCTTAGGGACTGAGAATTTGCATTTGGACCAAGTTCCCAAATGATGCTGGTGCTGCTGGTTTGAAAAACCCTCCAAGAGGCACTGATAGCAGATGGGAGCCGTTTCCTACCGGTTGGTGGCAAGGCAAGTACAGAAACTGAAAAAACTCATGTGGCAGTTCTGCATTTGACACTGCCATGACATCCAATGCATGATCATCAGGCAACTGGCACATGTGGTGGGAGGTGCTGCGGGAGCCTGGGCCTCATTCTGTGACAGACTGAAAACACAAAGCCTCCATCATTCAACACAGACAGTCTGAATACAGCCTTCTAAATGGTGATGCCATAATGACATATTTTGGGGAAGGGTACATGTGCAAATGAGTTAGGTCCAACCTTTCTCATGCAGTGAGCAACACCTGGGAAGAGAGAGAAGTGACAGGTCCTGGGCTATAGACACAGAGCTGAGTGTTACAGTCCACGTCAAGGAGATGGATCATCCCAGGGACCAAAGTGGCTTCTTAGATGTTGGAAGACTGGAGGAAGAAATGGACCAGTCAGAATTTAAGAGGACAAAACTTCTGCTGAGGACCAAACTGGGTCAGTGGATGGCCAACCAGTGGGGTCTAGGGAGACTCTCACTCACAGACATCGTAGGAGACTGAAGACAGTACAGGAAGTTCTCTATTGTCAGAGTCATCCAAGCTTCGGGTGCGAGTAAAAGACTTAGTATCCAGGTCTGAAAACTTTGACGTGGTTTAGGGGGCAAGAAAGATCAAGAACCGTCCCAGGCCACACAAAGTATACTCAGAAGGGCAATGCCCAGGAGGAGGGGGTTATTTAAAACTATCCCTTATTGTACTCAGGAGAGCAAGTCTAAGAAGCTACTTGGACTGCCATTTTGTTTTAGCTTCTTAAACATTTTTATTAAAATTCCCAAGGATCTCATAGCTAATTATCAGGATTCAGCTGTTCCCTGCCTTAAATTGCAGGAGCCTCTCGGGCTGACTGGAAAGCCCACGTGAATGGCCCTTCCCCAGGATTTCAAAACTTGATGGATGCGCCTCAAACTTACTTTGCTAACTGTCTTTCCAAATGGATCTCCTGGTAGTGCTACGATTTTACTAGCTGTGATTTATTTTTTAATATTTTGCACTTCAAGCTCTGATAAATCCAGTGTTCTTGCTAAGCACTTTACAAATTAGATTGCAGGCAGAGGAGTTTAGCGTTCCTACATGTTCAATACATCAGCACTGAGAAGTGTTGGAGGTGCCTGGAATCTCTCTGCTCCCCACGGAAGTTGAACTCTTTGCAAAGCCCCCCTTGTCCCGAGCCATTCAAGGAGAGGTTCTCTTAGACCCACAGACTCAATTCTGCAGTTTCTGCCACCTACAGCCAATGCCAGTCCAAAAATAATGAATGGAAAATTCCATAGACGAAGACTGTGTAAGTTTTAAAGTGTATGTCATTCTCTGTAATGTACTCTCCCACCTTCCCACTCCATCCTATCTGTGAGATAGAATCACCCAATGTATCCACACTGTATACACCACCCACACCACAGCTATTGCAATTAACAGACACATTGTCTGAAAGAATCACAGTAAAATTTGTTTTACTTAACAACAGGCCCAAGTGCAGGTAGGAAAAAGTTACTGGTTGCTTCCTTCAGGTAAAAGGATAACAAGCTACCCAGAAGCCTGCTCTGCCTGTGGTCCAGTATGAGGCAAAGAGCTTTTCTCCCCATTCTGCTGGCCCACCTTCATCCTGAGACAATGTTCACAGTTCCCTTCAGGGCTGCAGGGTGGCTGCAGGAAGCAGTAAGAGCTATTGGCTTCCTTTTAAGGAACCAGAGGAAGAGTCAGTGACTTCAATATGATTAGCCAAATGAATGCCCCGAGCTGGTGGGCTAAGCCCCAGAGTATCTGAACTAAGCACTGTCCAACATACGACCAGGAATGGCTTAAATCCCTGGATTTGGAAGTGGACACAAAGTATGTTGTTCCTGAAGGAAGGCATGGGTCTCCGGAAGGTGCCACACTGTTCACGACACTGCCTCTCCTGTACCTCCTCTGACATCTCCCAGCCTCTGTTTTCTCATCTATAACTGATTGCCGATAATCCGCTCCTCTGGAGCTCTATGCTCGGCCTAGCACATTGTAAGTGCTCAGTACACCTTTTAAGAGGGAAGACAGGTCCACGGAGGCACCCACCACATTTAGATGCTCTGTTCCTTTAGGTCCTTTCCCTTGCTGCAGGACAGCTATGTCTAAAAGAGAACAATGAAAACTTGGCTCAGCCAGGTCACTTATATGATGCTCTACTGGGGCACGAGTTAGGTGGAAAACACAAGCTGGTGGCTCAAATCCACTGGAAGGAAGTCTCTGGCTGGCGCTGTCACTGTGATAGAATGCTTGCCTAGTGGACACAGGCCCAGGCCAACACTGAAATAAAGAAAAAGGAATATTTCTGAGTAGCGATGTTCACATGTTTATGTATTAATGTACTTGTATAGATGTGATTATTATTATATTAAAACAAATGTGAGATGAAGACAGCAGAGGGGAAGTCACAGGGCGTGGAGCGTGGCAGGGTATTGTAAGGGCACTTTAGCAGATGGAAGCCCTCAACATGGCTTTTGTGATGCTCACTTATACACGAGGAACTGGAATTTATAGGAAAGCCAGTGAGTTATAAATAACAAAATTGTATTTGAACTCAAACTATTATGATCTTGAATTTTATTTCCTGTTCTCTTTACTAAAAGTACTTGCAAAGGAGGGTGCCCCAATTCATTCATTCATCATTTCCTCACCTGTGCTCCCAGTGGGGATGGTCTGGAATCCTGCCAGGGTCCCACAGTTCTTTGAGTTTGGGGAAGGATCCTGTAGGAACCAGGTCTTAGGACTATGCTTTAGAAGGTCTCTGGGCAAGGTTTGTGAAGAGCAGGGCTGTGTTCTCTTTCCTAGCTCCTGCCCCAATGTCATGGTAGCCATCTATTTAATTGGTTTGCATCTTAGCCGACCCAGTTATCAGACATTTTGAGTGACATCTACAAATAAAGGGTAGCCTATGTGATTCCTGAACACAGAAGAATGAGGAAGAAAACTTGGATGCAACTAGAAGGTGAACACGTTTTGGTAGACCATCCAGTGTTCCCTAAGACCTCTGCACATTCTACCATGCTGCCCAGAACTTCCCCCAAATTATTCTCCCTCTACTCATCCTGCAATCATCCTACCTGAGCCCCTAGCCATCACTTTCTTCTGAAGTCAGCCCAAGTTGCCAAGATGGACTCTCAATAGGGAGGTCCCAATGTGCTTCAGTGTCTTTTGTGTGTGTGTTTATGGGAAACAAACAAGAGTAAGTGGCTGGGGTTCTTTCAACTTCTGACAAGAGCTCTATCCATTAAGACAACCTTTGGCTGCAAGTTTAAAATAATAACAACCTCTTAAATATTAGAACTGACTTGAACATAATGGAGCAACAGAAGGATGAGGGGTCTGGGTCCCAGGCACGCTTCTGCCTCTCGGTAATATCAAGATGCTTTTGCCACTCAAGTTTGTGCTGGCTCAACCCTGGCATGAGTGCCAGCCTCAGGCAGGCCTTCTTGTTGCAAGCTGGCAGGAATGGCACAATTGTTTTGAGTCCTTTTCGGTGTTTGTGTGTGGAGAGCTGTGATGCACCACGTCTTAAAGATGGCGCCGGTTTCCACCTTCCACCATCCCGAGGGTGAGTGCTCTCTGGAATAAACAATTCCTTATTTGGCTTGGTCTAAGATTCAAACTTGCATCAGCAAATGCGAGCCTATCTGCCTTAGCCACGTGGCGTTCTGGGGTTGGCTGGCAAGAGTGCTTTTAAGCTGTGGGCAGGCTTTCTCCGGGGTCAGAAGATTGTTCAAGTTTCCTGAGTAAGCTGCTTAAGGAAGAGTCTCAGCGTTGCGTCTTCCTCGCTGGTCGAGGCGGTCTCGACATTTGTGTCCTTAGCAAGAAGAGCTCTTTTCCAGAAAGACACTCAGTTGTGCCATCCATCTCAGTCAGAGACTGGTCTCAAGGTCACCCTAGACAATGTCTGATGACGGTCCTGCAGCCACCACTGCTGCCCTTTTCAATTTTGGGATTTTTCCTGGAGTGGGGATAGGGTTCCTATGTCTCAGAGGTTCTGTCAGAAGGTGAATACCATGGGCAACCAGAAATATTTGCTATGAGAACCTGCCAGGAAAAGACAGGCAGAATCGGCACGTGTGGTATTGGTGAAGAACATATAAACATGAGGGCGTGTATTCAGTAGTCAAGCTGAGAGGCAAGGGACTTTTGGAGTAGAATGCTTTTTTTTTTTTTTTGGTTGCTGAGTAACAACTATCCCATACCTTGGTAGCTTAGAACTATACTCCGGCTCGTTGTATACTGGGCAGGAAACTCACTGGAGGTTTTGCCAGTGTGGCTGGGCCAAGCTCACCTGAGTATGTCTGGGCCGTAAGTTCTCAACCTGTGGGTCATGAGCCCTTTGGCAAACCTTTACCTCCAAAAAATATTTACATTGCAATTCATAACAGTAGCAAAATTACAGCTGTGAAGTAGCAACAAAAATAATTTTATGGTTGAGGATGGTCACCCACAACATGAGGGTTCCAGCATTAGGAAGGTTGAGAACCACTGGTCTAGACTCTCCCATGAGGCCACAGGCACTGGCTGGAGAAGAATGGCCTCCCTTGGGGCAGCACATATCTCTTCCATGTGGCCTGTAATCCTTTAGCAGGCCACACCAGGCATATGCACCCAACAGGGTTCCAAGGACAGGAGCAGTGTGTAGGAGCATCTTGAGATCTGGTGACAGAATAAGGACACCGCCAAGCAAGTCATCAAGCTAGCCAAGAGCTGCAAAATCACATTAGAGGCATCTCCCGGAGAGAATGAAGAGTAGGGACCATTTAGGCTGTCAATCTACCCCAGTGGCCATGGAGGGACATCTTTCTCTGCACACAGCCCCTTTCACTACCGAAGCAAAACTAGCATCAGCATTCATCTGAATGCATAGCTTCCTATAAGTACTTAGCACAGTTCTAGGCACACAGTGAGCATTAGCTTTCAATTTGCCTGATTTTATGATGAGAACCAGTACTGTTAATAGTCATTACTAAGTTTAGTAATCACTGTGATAATGTGGAGACTCTCTCTGCTGGGTTATGATTCCTCTGGGATCTGAGCCTCCAAACCAGCCAGACCTGCTGGTGACTGGCTGCTGATCTGAACATTGCCTTCTCTGTCCCCTGACACCTCCTATGCCATTCTCCCCGGGCTGCCTGCCCCTTCTCTGTGTGCCCAGAGTGCCTCTTCAGTGAGATCTTGCCAAGGAGCATCTTTAACTGTTATTTCAGCTAAATCTGGCCAGCAGAGCACAGCAGAGAAGGAAGGAAGCTGGCATCCTTTCCCCGATATCCAGATTGATACTCCTTCCTGTTGCCCAACCTATGCCCAGTCCAAAACTATCAACATAATGACATAATTCAGGATTGCCAGAGTGGGTAGCAAGTGATAAGTAGAAACTCCCCCCAACACAAACAAACACACACACACATACACACACACTCATGCACACACACACACACACACACTTCAACCCAGGTACCAAGAATTTAAACCAGTTAACAACTTGAGTCTTAAGTGTGCAGACAACAGGCTGTTTTGAAAGTGGCTGTTTTGTTTTCAATGATGCTGGCCTTGGTACCCAGGCAGCCTCTACCCACGCCAAGGAGGGAAGGGACAGCAGCTTGCTAACTTCATGTCATCTGCCACCACGGCCTTCCCATCTGCTCAGAGACACGGCCGGACAATTTTCCACATATAATTGCAGTCCTTTGTAATTTAGACTGAAACAGAATCAACAGCTTGATCACAACCCCACGGCAGGGACTTCAAGGGCAACACTGCAATTTTCTGCCCTCACTCAAAGCCAAAGCGGGCCTTCCCTTGTGCACACATCCCCCTGCCTGTCCATCTCAGGGGGTTCTGTTTATCTCTCTGACTACCATGTTTGCTGGCCACTCACGATTTTTCTTTGTCCTTTCCCTTTATCAGGCTCTGTATTTCTGCCTTGCAAATGTGCTGGTTGTAACTGGACACCTCCCATAGATTATGTGGCCACAATAACCATTGTCAGGTCTCCCTAGCTAATTGTAGCCCCACCCCGCCTCATCTGGCTGGGGTTAAGATGGATGTTCAATTTGCATTATTTATGTCTTTTGCTCTGTGTTTCGGTGATGTGCTTTTGCATAACATATGTAAAATTCTGCTGATGTGGAGAATTCATCTGGCTTGAGACGCTCAAAAGAATCGGGGGCGGAAGGTGGGGGACTCTGTAAATTCAAAAGCCATCAGACAGCTTTGCAGTCATCTGGTTCTGAGAGTGGGGGTGGGGGAGCAGGTTTGCTCCTAGTATTGAAGTATCTGTGTGTGTGTGTGTGTGTGTGTGTGTGTGTGTGTGTGTGTGTGTGTGTGTTTAGTCCAGTGAGCTCTTTTGCTCTTAAGAGCTAAGGTTCTATCTGGGATTGAGAAGATCAAGGCAAACAAACCGTCCAGATTCAGGTCCACGCTAGGTTCGAATGCAAGCCTGTTGCTATAATTAAAGCTTCACTTTGAAGAGGATGAAGCTGAGACATCCTTAATGTTACACAGAGTAAGTCGTGGAGCTGGGATCAGAAGTCCCAGATGAAGGGAATGGACTATAGTGTCCTACTCACCTCGCATGTGTGAGGCCCCAGTTTCCATCTCTACCCCCACAACAAATAAATAAAAGGATTAGGGAGATAGTCTGTGATCTGAGCAGCCTGAGTCACAGCCTCTTTGAACTGCTCTGTTTCTAATCTTGCCCCTCCTGACTCTCAACATTTCTACATCTCCTTAGCATGGAATCTGCCGTTAGAAAAAGCAAAACAAGTTTCATACTGGTCACTGTTCCATCACTGTTTGGCCGCACAGAATGTACTTTGGTCCCCAAACACTTCCTAGCCAAGTGTTGAGAACATGTACAGCCAGTGCTAGGCTTGTCACCTTCTGTGAAATATATGCTTGACTCTGCGAGCATACCTTTGTTCTGCTAGGTGCATGCATCAATCTAAGGCTTGTTCCCTGACTTCTAGAATCCAGAACCCCAGGTAGGGGAGAAGTTCTGTGGCTAAGGAGTGGGATGCTGCTGTGCAGTTGTACACACTCCCTGTAGAGTGGATGCTGCTGTACAGTTGTACACGCTCCCTGTAGAGTGGATGATGCTGTACAGTTGTACACGCTCCCTGTAGAGTGGATGCTGCTGTACAGTTGTACACGCTCCCTGTAGAGTGAATGCTGCTGTACAGTTGTACACGCTCCCTGTAGAGTGGATGCTGCTGTACAGTTGTACACGCTCCCTGTAGAGTGGATGCTGCTGTACAGTTGTACACGCTCCCTGTAGAGTGGATGCTGCTGTATAGCTGTACACGCTCCCTGTAGAGTGAATGCTGCTGTACAGTTGTACACACTCCCTGTAGAGTGGATGCTGCTGTACAGTTGTACACGCTCCCTGTAGAGTGGATGCTGCTGTATAGCTGTACATACTCCCTGTAGAGTGGATGCTGCTGTATAGCTGTACATGCTCCCTGTAGAGTGGATGCTGCTGTATAGCTGTACACGCTCCCTGTAGAGTGGATGCTGCTGTATAGCTGTACACGCTCCCTGTAGAGTGGATGCTGCTGTATAGCTGTACATACTCCCCATAGCATGGATAGTATGGGCATGGGATCTTGGAAGTATCTCTCCAAACCAGATCTCACACACTCTCTTCCTCATTAACCTGTGCACAGGAGACTGGTGCACCTGTGTCTGTTCCTAGCCACTCCAGTGGTGCCCTAATCTCTTCACTGGTGACATTCATTTACTTTTTAACCTCAGCAACAATGAGGTTTTACTCTGTTCTGTTCGCTCAGTTCTGTTCCATTTTACTGCTCAGCTCCACCATCCACTAGGCTCTCCAGTGAGCAGGGGATGAAACCTGGTGTGGTGGGAACTGTTTGTTGGCTGTCCATGTGCTCTTCATTCATGCTCCTTTGGGGTTGACACTGATTTTCTTTTGTAGAATCTTGAAGGGACGTGTGACTCGGGATACATCAATTAGGTCAACTAGAGCATCCCATGCCATTAAGAGCCAGACACATGAAAGCATCAGTCATCAGCTAAAGAAAAAAGAGTAGGAGGTTGCTTTTACTACAGAGAACAAAGGGAATTTCCTAGGGGACAGAAGACAGGAGTTACAGCAGCCATTTTAAAAATTATTATTATTATTATTATTTTATGTGTATGGATGTGTCTGTACCATATGTACCACTTCATCCTTGGTACCTGAGGAGACCAGAAGAGGATGTTGGATCCTGTGATAGTTTGAAAGGAATTGGCCCCCATAAGCTCATAGGGAAGCTCATAGGGACTGGCACTATTGGGAGGTGTGGCCTTGAAGTCAGATAGCCCCGTTGAAGGAGCTGTGTCACTGGGGGCAGGCTTTGGGGTTTCTTTTGTTCAGTGTCACAGTGCACTCCCTGTTGCCTTCTGATTAAGATGTAGCCATCACCGTGTCTACCTGCATGTCATCATGCTTCCTGCCATGATGACAATGGACTGAACCTCTGAACTGTAAGCAAGCCACCCCAGTTAAATGTTTTCCTTTATAAGAGTTGCCGTGGTCATGGTGTCTCTTCACAGCAATAGAAACCCTAACTAAGACAGATCCTCTAGAACTGGAGTTACATATAGTTATGAGTCACCATGTGGGTGCTGGGAATCAAACCCAGGTCCTCTGGAAGAGTAGTGCATGCTCTTAACCATGGAGCCATCTCTCCAGCCCCATCAGCAGCCACCTGGTTACTGTAGAAACCAAGAATGAGGTCATATGGGTGGGATAAAATGCAAGGGTGGGGGAGACACCAGGTCCTGTTGAAGCTGCCTGTATTATACTCCAGTTTAGGCTGTACTCAGAGCCTTGTCCCTCTCTGTGGCTGTGTTCTGTATGCTTTTTGCTCAATTACTTTAACTTGTGTGTCTTTCTTGCAATGGAAACTACAGACTGAGTCTTGGGCTATGCCCCACCCAAACTCTTCCAACCATACTGTGTTGTCTCCAAGGTTCTCAACTTTGAACTCCCTCCCCGCTCACCCTGAAGTGACAAGATGACAATGTCTTATTTCCCAGAGAGTTACTCTCCATACAGGGTGTGTGTTATGCTCTCTAAGGGAACTACTGTTTGTCTTGGGTGATGTGTGCATTTAGGACAACAGATATACCTGTGACGTGCACTGGAGAGAAGACTCTAACAAATGAGACTGTCCCTGCCATGTCTAGTTTGCTTCTGGAATGGCTTTATAAGATTGTGTGTAGATTTCTTGGTCCTCTTTATGCCACACTGGGGGGGGGGGCACAGTGACAGAAGCTCTGGGAAGTGGGACCTAGGAAGGAAAGTAGGCCTAAGAAAAGTTTCTCTGGAAGCATGAATGGGGATCCCAGGCCTTGTCTCTTCTTGCTTCTAAGCTTCTGCAGCTTCCTCTGCCATATGCTCCTACGTGCAGGAGAGAGTGAGCAAGAGATTGAAATTTAAATATCAAAGGACAGAGGCAGAAAGCACACAAGTTCAAGGCCATCCTGGGGTAAATAGTGAGTTCAGGTCAGCTTGGGCTACATAGTGAGACCCCATCTCCATGATAAACAAACACAGAAACAAAGACTGAGAGGCGACCAGAGGATGTAAGAGCCAGTCATTGTCTCATATGGACTTTATTTGGGTCCTGACTGATTAGAACAAAAACCTTCTTTCATCCCATTAGGAGGCAAATATCCAGTAATTTCTACTTCTCACTTGATATTATCATTATGGCTCAGAATTGATTGCTATTAAACATTAGTGGTAGAATTTTTAATACTGATCATTTAGGTTTAATGAGTAAAAATATTAATTTCTGCTTATATGCATATTTTTGAGCAGGCAAGTAAAATGAAGTGTTCAATAAAATATTTTAGGCATAAAAATACATTCCAGCAGATTGAAATAATATGAGAAAAGTAGAATATAAATAATTCATTTATGGAAACGAGGAAACACTATAAAATTTCAAGTTTTTTTTTTTTTTTAAAAAAAAAGCAAGTAAGTAAGTATTGGGACTGGGAAGACATCTCAGTGGGCAAAGTGTTAAGGGCCAGAGTTTGGGCATCTAGTATCCATGTAAATGCCGGGTAGGCAGAGTAGCTCACCTATAATTCTGAGACGGGAGTTCTCAGAGCCAACTGGCTAGGTAGATGAGCTGAAATGGCAAGGTTCAGGCTCACTTGAGAGGCTCTGCCTTAGAGAATAAGATGGATATCGTTCAAGAAAGACTCCCGATGTCGGCCTCAGCGATCCCCCCACGAAATCACATGCGTGCACACTAGCATATGCATCCTCACCCTTGTAAACACATGTATAGCGCACACACATGCAAACACATGCAAGAAATAGAAAGCATCAAATTGGAGAGATTCTGTGACTACATTTGAAAAAGCCATATAATGTTTTAATGTCAGTATCTAAAGCATGGTAAACATTATGTTCAGAATAGCTGTTGCAACTCATGATGAAAAGTGTAGATTCTAACCTTAAAAAGGATCAGGGAGAATGGTTTCAAATCCTCCTAGGGCTACACAAGCAAAAGAGTTTGAAAATGACTTTCCCTCTGCTCAATAAATTTTAATTTAAATGCCTTTCTTACCCCATATTTACCACCATTTATGGTTTTGGTCATCTGTGATTCAATCACAGTCTGAAAAAGTCAATGGAAAATTCTCTAAACAATTTACAAGTTTTACATTGTACACCCTTCTGAGTCGCCTGGTGATCTCACAGCACTCCACTCCTACCTGGGATGGACATCACCTCTTTATCCAGTGGATCCACGCTGTGTATGCTACCCTCTGGAATTAGTAACACAGTAGTCTTGATTATCAGGTTGCCTATATGAGCAGAGCAGTGCTGTATTCAAGAAATTCCTGTTTTACTTAATAACAAACCCAATGTTCAAGAGTGCAGAGAAGGCCCCAGAACAGACAAAGAAGGAGAAATAAATGTCTGCTACCTTGTGTCGGTGCTGCAGGGCATATAGGAAAAATATAATGGAGAGGACTTCATACTGTCCTGGCTTCAGACTTCCACTGGGGATCTTTGAAGGTGCCCTCTTTGAACAGGAGAGACAGCTCTTCTTACCCACATCCTTCAAAACGAATTGCATGAAACCAAATTTAGATAACTCCAAAACCTGAGTGTTGCACCGAGGGGTGTGGGCTTCTAGCATCACTCATGTTGGTCGTTCATCTGCCGAATTAGATAAGTAGGTGACAGATTCAAAGCCCCATGTGTGGACCTAAGGAAGCGCCCCTGGAGGTGTGCACACATCTGTTCACAAACTACACGGTGATCAGATTCTGAAGCTGCCTTAGCTGGCATGCCTGGAGGAGAATAGCAAATGCAATCCTTGCCGGGTTCTTGCAGAAACAGAAATGCTCCAGGGAGGATCTACATGACGCTCAAATATCAAGGGTGCATCCCCATTATAAAACTCTCATTCTGCTCTTAAAATGGCATCTCAGTTTTTCTGTAGCCCCATGAAAAGATGAGCTAGACGCTGTGTCACAGGGGAGTCAGAGGATTCATCCCAACAAACTCAAGGACAGTCGATGAAGGGACATCACTATCGAGCTGTCACTCTGGGTCCCTCAGTTTTCAAATGTTTAGTAGATTCTGTGTTCAGACTTCAGCTGAGGGTAGTTTACCAGTGGTGATGTGACCAGCTCTGCCAGGCAGAGTCAGCAATATGGGGGTGGGGTTGAGAAGATGGCATTAATAATGCCCATATCTATTACAACCTGCCCGGCCCCAGTGACCCTGGCAGGAGGCAGCTCTGTAAGATGGCTTTCCTGTTTACCCTTTGCTTTTAGCAATCAGAGAAGCCCTGACCTTTCACTCACTGATTACCCAGGACATCAAAGACAGACCTGGAGGAGCAGCAGCAATCTGGCTCAGAGGGCAAGGTCGAATACAGGGCAAGCCTAAAGACCGGAGTTTAATCTCCAGAAGCCACATAAGTGTGGGGGAGAGAACCAGCCCCATAAGGTTGTCCTCTGATATCCACACGTGAACACTTACACACCTGAATTCAATTGCCTCTCTCACACATACATAATAGATGATAGATAGATAGATAGATAGATAGATAGATAGATAGATAGATAACCATAGTGACATGAGAACAAATCCCGGCACTTGAGAAGCTGAGGCAGGAAGATGATAAATTCAAGGTCAGCCTAGACTACTCGATGTGACCCAGTCTCAGACAAAAAAAGAATCCAGGAGACTGTTCATATAGACTTTCTTAGGCATTTGAAAAACAGCTTGCAGAATTCTGCTTGTCGTGTTATTTCACCCATTCAACAGATATTACTGGGCTGTCCGTGGTGGGCAAAGCTCTTGGGCCCATCTTCTTTTTATGGGAGTTTGGGGCACTGAAGGCAGCTTGAGGTCCACAGCAAAGCAGGAAACTCTACCGTGGAGGAAGTCTAGCCTCCTCCCTCCTCCCTGCAGGGGCCTGCCGCTGGGCCTCAGGCTGCCATATTGCTCCAGCATGGTGGCATGTGTAGCTACAGGAATGGAGGGACATGCAGCCCCATTCACCTGGATTCCCACAAGATCTTTCATCCACCTCCCATCCACATGGCATGGAGTCATCAGAAAAGAACGTTGAGTCCCCTCTGGCTTATGAGTGACTATTCTATTTTTAGTAACAGATTCTTTGAAAAAAAAAATCAGTTTGTTGACAGCTCAACATCACCTTCAGCCCCCTGCCCTGGCGTGCCTTCCAGGAGAGCTTATGGGCTAGCACCACCACACACAGATGTCAGAATAAAAGGGGCAGGAGTGAATACTTCCTCCATGCAGTCCCTGGAAACAGTCCTGTTTTCATCTCTTAACCCATAATATCTGCAAACAATGGCAAACAAAGAACCATCAGCAACATAAAGAGAAAATTCACATATTATGTGTGTGTGCCTGTTTATTAAACACACACACACACACACACACACACAACAACAACAACAACAACAACAACAACAAAGCCTAGATAGGTTGTCAAGCATATTTCCTCTACCTACTTCTTAGACCCTCATGTCTCAAGGCTTTAAAGTCTCAGTTTACAAACCAACACACTGCCTTCTCCAAGGGACACAACACATGTGTGGTAGATCTGAAACTCCAATTACACTGGGTGTCTGTATTATATCTGGCAGTCTTATCCCTAACTACCATTGCTGGTGATTCACCAAATACTTTATGGCTATGACTTCTTCTGATCAAAGGGATTTCAAGAAATAACTACCTAGTAATGATATCAACTCCAGGATTGGGCAGCCTATCAAAGAAGCGCTAGAGGACCTCCCAGCGTCTCAGAAGTCATAAGACAGACAGAGGCCGTACATGTCTCTGTGGAAGGAGACCTTCGCGGTCAGTGGAGAAGAGGCTGCCAGCAGCAAACTGAAAATCGCCAAGGAACAACCCATCTTCAAGACCCAGGGGACAGTGTATTGTGTCTCTCTGTACTAGGTCATCCTGTACCAACCTTGGGGAACACTGGCCAGCATTTTCTGCCCAGTCTCTGAGAAAGCGGAGACTGAGACCTAGTTTGGCATTTTGGAAACCATACCATCATGCCAGAGGCCCAACTTGTTTTCCATTTTCTTTCCTTTGTATCCCAGCCAGGACTTTCACCTACTTTCTCATAAGGGGAGCTAATATTTACAGGTGGGAAACAGTATGGGGTGCCTTGATAAGCTCAGATCAATGCTTAAATATGTGTGTGGACCACTTAATCACAAGATCTGGGATGTATAAACAGCCACATATTATCCCCCTCCCACATTTGGGGCCTCAAAATTCGATCCAAGTCTGGGAGTTTAAAAGTCTCATTTTGTGTAATCAGGTGCTGGTTGAACATGATTGCTGAATTATTTTAAATTGAAGACACATGTCTGGGGGTTGAGCTATATGTATTATTTCAGGATGGTGTCCATTAGGCCTTATCCACAGGGGCTATCTTCAACTTTTGCCACATTCAATGCATTCTTCATACATCAGCATTTGCAAAATAGTGAATCATATATAAGGGAAAATTGGAGGAATATGGTCCTCGTTAAAGGGTGATTTTTTAAAAAAAATTATCTTGAATACATTATTCAGGCCCAATTCTAGTCTGTCCTGCTAAGGGTCCCAATGCTTGTTGGGAAAGTTCTAGGGGGAGAAGAATATTTTACAGACAGTAACGTTGCATAAATAAATAGAACTATACAGCCATTATGCAAAGCCCTTGTTCAAGGCTACGTCTTTGAAGACTTTACAACTGAATCAACATTTGTGTTAACTTCTTGTCGGTCCCAAACACTTTAAATGTCTTAATTGCAGATCCAAATTGCTGCTGCTACCATCAGCTTTTCACCGAAATGTGTTTGTCCCTGAATCAAGGCTCCAACAGACTTCACCTTGTTGCAGCCTGACTGCTCTGCAAATTGTTGCATCAATGGGGCACTGGCCTGACTTGAAGGCCACTTGCTTCCTGTGGGGGACAGTTAGGGTAAGGGGACCTGAAAGACTGAACCAAGTGGGTGCTCAAGAACTCCAAAGATGTCCCCCATTCTGGGAGATGGGACATCTGTCCTGTGGATGCTCTTTGGACAACATTAGGAGGAATACTGCATATACCAGAAACATTTCACCCAGCATATCTAGTTCTGAAACTTGTAATGAACTTAGAGAGTTGGGGAGCCACCATAGCAGTCTATGTTTAGGTCTGATTCACCCCCCAGAAGAAGCCCCTCACTCACTCACAATCCCCCTGTTATTTCCTTGACAATCACCAATCTACTCTCTGCCCCTAGTTTTGCCTTGTAGGGCCTTTCCGAGAAATGGAATCCCTCAGACTGTGGTCTGTTTTGTCTGATTTTGTTCCATGTTTCAGATGGATCACTACTTTGTCTTCATTGCTGGGTACCAATTCACTGAGTCAGAGGTTTACTTCTCCCAGGCATCAGTTGATGGGATTTATTTGTGTTGTTCTTACTTTGCAGCTACTGTGAAGGATGCTGCATAAACATTTCTGTAAAACAGAAAGTAGGTGAGCTTGAGGTAAGATGTCTGTTGGCATCCACAGTAATCCCTGAGTTGGGTTTAATTTGTTTAAATTTGTTGGTTATGTTCTTAAGGCTGTCTATTGAGTCAGAACATCCCAGAATAAAGGAGGCCTGTAAAGATTTCAAAAAACAACCTTAGTGATTCCAGGGCACAAAGTGGTTAAAAATAAGAAAGGGAATCTTTGGAAGGAAGTTTCGGGACCAAGGGAACTTGAGGAGCCTCAAAGCCCCTTCTGTGCCCATCACACCCGGGACCTTCAAGCACTTAAAGCCACCAGCACCCCACTGTGCAAATATTCCTTCTGGCAGCCTGGGCACTGGCTGCCTGTTGCCGGGAAGTCCCTGCAGACTTGAATAACGGGAGGCTTCTCAGAAGAAGTCAAGTTGGAAGTGGCAGGAGAGGTGAACAGGTCACAACTCGGGAACCGCATTGTCAGGCTTTGTTTATTTCCGTTTTCTGCCGCTTTGGAAGCTGATAGGAGACTTGGCAGCCCTTGTCATCAAGAAATGAACTTTCTACCTGTTGGGATGCAGCTAGATCCCAAAAGGCCGTTACACACTGCCCCGGTCATCCACGTAGGGCCAGGGGAACCTCACGTCATGAGAAGCCCCTCCTCGGGGACCGTGATGGGAATCGGGCATATGGGAAGAAGCGTGATACCGATCTATGCTGAAGCCCAGTATCTCGTTCACTTTTCTGTGGCCCTGGCTGTGACCTTGGTTGGGTCACTCACCTCTCTGGGCCTTGAAGTCTTTCTTGAAAAGTGAGGTGTGGATGTCACGATTCTTTGAGCTTTTTCCCGACATCCACCACTCTGCAACTCAGATGACTTTGAAAGTTCTACTCTTTGGGAATGCACATTTAGATTTTAAACTGGCGTCATGATACTGCAAGCACTCAGCTCACTGACACCAAGGGACACAGTCTGGAACAGCAACTGGTGAATAATTAGCATTTGGAACCGTTTTTTGTTTTGTTTTTTAAATATCACCCTGTGTCTCAGCGGCAACTATTTTGCAGATGGGAAAATTGTTGATTTTTCTACACATCCTCTCACAGGTTGTTCAGCTCCGTAGTGTGTCAGCGTTGGGAATTGGACCCACATTTTAGGGCTTTCAGACCTTTATTGTATCAATTAATCCAAATTGCCTGAGAACAGAGAAAATAATCATTCAAGAGTAGTGTGACTCAGGCCCTAGGAAGTCTGACTCATTGGCCAAATCAAAGTCTTTTTTCTTCCTGGTTTTGCCTTCTGGCTTAGGCTCTTAATGGAGGTCATGAGAACACCCTGGAGAAAGAAGAAGCTGGGCAGTCATAGTGTGATCATGATGAGGTTAGTGATCTCCCAAGAATAAAGAACATTCTCAGAGAGAAGAATGACAAGACCTCCTTCCCCTCCTTTGTTGTCTGTGCCCCCCCACACACACATGGAACCATGTGGTGGCTCCCTTCCGGTTCACAAATGCACAGCCAGTGCTTGAGAGCTTGGCATACTTTTATTGAGATAGTCAGGTCCATCTCTCGCAGGCAGCCAGCAGTCTCTATCCACTTCATGTGGTAAGAAGAAGCAGTGGCATCGGTGGGCATACCTGCTTCTTTGAACTCCACACAGAGCGTTCTAGAGCCCGGGTATCCTGCCTATCCTCCAAAGCTTGGTATTTGAAAGAAATCTGGGGTAGATGGTATGAAATTGAAATCGCACAATCACTACCTTCCCACAAATGCTGGCCTATTTGATGAATCTCCACAAAGTGCCACGGCACTCGTGCTGGGCTTGTTGGAGATCCACAACTGAAAACATAGATGCCTGAACCTCAGGGCTGGTGGAGAGGGAGCGGTCAAGAAGAAACTTCAGTGGTCCCTCCCTGACAAACAGAAGCACATGTCTTTAAAGACACTGGTCAAACAGTAACTTTCCATATACATACCAATCTGTTATTGAGAGAAAATCCTGTATCCGTGAGAATTATTGAGAGAAAATCCTGTATCCGTGAGAATTAATTCTCTGACAGGCAGCTTGGTACTTAAGAAAAAGAAAGCTGCAAAAGCTCTTTTCTGTATTTTTTTTCTTCTGAGTTCACCTAAAAGGCTGTTCCAAAAAAAAAAAAAAAAAAAAAAGCCACGTGGAGTCATAGGAAGAGCCTGACATCTTCCTTTGATTTTGTTTTTCCTTTTGGATGTCGGACAATCTTTCTTTGCTTCATTTTTCTTGTTTGTAAACTAGAAGTGGTCGTTAGTTATGTTACAAACCAGGAGTTGGCTGTCCTAGCTGAATTCTTGTCAAAGCTCCTAAGTAGCAATGGGATAAAGTGAGGCAGGAGGTACCTCTTAGGACACCCAGGGGTAAGCATTGATCCCAGGTACAACATAGATGATGCTGAGACCTTCTCCCACTAGCCAGCTTCCATATGCCAGCATTGGTGTATGGAACAATCAAGATGCTCTGGCTGGCACCGGTTCCTTGCCTGCTGTTGTTAGTTTATTCCATGGCAAAGAATTATATTTCCCCTATTCCTGAATATTTCAAAACAGTGCAAATAATGTATAAGTCCATAAACATAAAAGTGCTTTGGATTCTTCACAGATTAATTTTGAGAAAACAGAAAAGCACATTACATTTCTCTAACCTCCCATTTGGAAAGACAAACACAGTGGGCAAACCCATGTATCCTAGTCTAACCCACTGTCATTCAAACACAGAAGAGCAAAGAATTTGGAGTTTGATGGTTTGTGTTTTAAAATTCCTGCTCTGAGGCTTCTGTCTCTGACGATTAAAAAGAACTCAGCTTTAGTTTTATTATCTGTGCAAATGAGTCCGTTCACAGCAGTAAGGGCAACTTTACAGAACTGGGAAAGTTAGATGTTACACTTTTAAAATAAAAAAAAGTCTTCATTGAAAACTAGTTGTTATTATCAATTGGTGGTGTGGCAGTAAATTCACCAAAACATCTGGGAAAGACTTGACTGTCATTTGTTGTCAGCATTGTCACTGAGGGGTGATGCAAAGACAAATGCGTAGCTCTGTAATTACATCTCCATGAGCTCCTCATTGCCTGAGCAGATTTCCATGTGCTCCTGATCTGGGAGATGGTGCTGTCAAAGGACTCCAAACTGTGTTAGAGAAGAATCTTCTACCACCTTTTCTCCATCCTACACCTCCCCCTTAGAAATCAGGCTCATCTCCCCAGTGTATTCGTGGTTCCTAGGTTGCTTTGCAGTCTATTCAACCTCTGCTTGCCTGCAAGCAAGGCTTTGATTTAGGAACCATGGATCACTTCATGAAAAGGGAAAGTAGAAAGTGTAGATTCCAGCAAGAATAGGCTTTGATAATGCCATCTCCATCATGGTTAATTGGAAGCAACACATCATTTTCTTACTCCTATTGCTAGAAATCCTAGGGTCTGAGCTTGTAAATTGTCAACAGCACACTACTTTAAAAATTGACTCTTAATACTGATGCATTGTAAGAAAAGACATTGATCACATTCTTAGCTAGATCACAGCACTGCCATTCTGCCCATGGGGTTGAGTAGCTTTATTCCTTTATATGACAAAAGTACCATGGTTTTCCTTGGCTAACTCAGAAGGAAAGCCTGGAGGCTAAAACGCAAGATAGCATGACACTAAAGAGAAAGGGAGCCTTATATTCAAATATCCCTGAACTGGTATGTGGGCTTCTGTACACTGTAGCATGTCTGCCTGAAAGCTGTCATCTTCGGATTGCAGTCCATGACCTTCTAGGAACCAAACAGGATGTTTCTTAAAATATGTTTCTTAATATCATCACTTCATCTAGAAATTACAGAGACAAATAGCAAGCTTATCAATCGTGTGGCCCACACAGCTCTGAACTCCTCCTGGGGAAATGACCAAAGGTATTGAAGCCTTGACAAACACCCATCATCTAAAACAAAAAGCTAGAATGAAACATTGCCAAACAACTCCAGGTACTTACAAAAACCCGAAGCAGTCTATACCTCCTGAATTCACCCTTCCATATGAATAATGGGCATGTTGACATGGGAGACTCTGCTGGCATATGAAGCTGTACATCATAACAGCATGTGCTAACATTCACATGGCCAGCAGCACTGATGAATGGCAGACTCGGGTGATGAATGTTCCTTCCTGAACAGCAAGAGACAAAGATACCACCCTCTAATTAGGATTTTCAATACCTTCAGGTTAATAAAAAAGTAAAGCTGTTTTCTAGAAAAGATTTCATAATTCTTGACTCTCCAGAAACAATCTATAGTTCGCCTTCTTTCTATTTATTTAGGCACAGACACTCTCTAAGAGAATGAAACATGTGATATCTACTTGAGAGAAAAATCCCAATTAAAAAGATCATAAAGAAATGGTGATTTGTTTTGTGAAAAATGGGTTAAATTAAATCTCTCTGATAGGAAGTAAATTTTCCATGCAGACAAAGTCCTGTTCCTTACTTTTAGAGCATGCCAGTTCATGATAGGAGATATACTATGCTAGTTATTCTGTCCCCATCTTGAGAACTAAACTTTTTTATAAGATACATCAGAAGCTCATAAAGATCTTTCTAATTTTATCATAGATTTTCATTTAATTAAATCAACTTCTTGGAATACAATGCTATCTTAATCTGAAACAAATAGTAGCATAAATTCTTTTTGGTTAGCAACTTTAAAAGTATTTAATATAAAAAATCTAAGGCACCCCTAGCCAAGTTAAATGTTTTATCATTTCCAATTGTTTTAAATTAATTTTAATGTTTAAGTTAGCTATAAAAGCTTTGATTTTTATATTAAAATAGCCTTTAGTTTTTTGTGTGTTGGGCCATTAAAGTAAATTGTGTTATTAAAATATTGAATTGTTTCTCTAAAGAAACAAGAAGTACTTATGATATTAATGGGTATGTTGTATCGCCGTGGGCTCTTCTGCATTTACACAGAGTCAGCTTCACTTTAAGAATTACAGACATATCAAAATCATACATCTTGGCATGTCAAAGGCCAGCAAGCTTGCTCATGGTGTGTGAAACCTAAATCAGGAGGCCAGTGCTCACAGCATTGAAAGGTGTTTCTAAAGGAACAAAAAATTAACTGCTCTTTTTTAAAATAAATGAAGAAACAAAACATACCACCTAAAGTGGAGATTTCTAAACTTTTTTCAGCATGTGAAATTATTGGCTTTATATTTTAATTTGATCCTTGCTTGGTTTTTTTTTTTTTTTTCACTCGATTCACAAGAACAAACGAAAATGTAAAATAGAAACTGGGGTGCCTGCCCTACCGTGTCTAATCTTGCTTTGATAAGGTCAGTTCTTGTTGGAAAAAGAAAATAACTCAGGGATCCAAACAAGGCTGTCAAAAAAGTTTATATCAACTTGTTTTCTTCTACATCTGTGTTACCATTGAGATGGAGTTTTCATATACTGGGCCCTAGATGGATATCCACAGAGAGCAGTTTCCATAGAGCAGGCTGCACTTATCTTTCAGTATTTGGGACTCAACACTTTGATTATTTGGGATTCTAAGGGGAAGCCCAAATAATGAAAAATTTCACCGAATAGGAAGATGATCTGACTGACTCAGAAAATTCAAAACAAGCCATAGCTGGGCTTGCTTGGTGGTGATAGGAGTGTCTGGTGGTGGTGATAGTCTGGAGGACACAGTTGCACCCTCTAGGTTTGTCTATCTTGGAGCTTGTTATATGGATCAGGTGGCTTTGAACCTGTTTCTGCTTCTCTGAGTGTTGGTATTATAGGCACAAGCCACAAAGCAAAGCAGAGCAATAATTAGTATTTAAACCATAACCAGCTCTTGCACAAAACACTTTCCATAAAAAAGCACTCTCTACTCCATCTTTGGGTGCTGAAGCTGCACTGATCTCAGAGCCAGAGGAGGGACTGCCCAGTTAGTTGCAGGGAGGAGGAAAGGACTGGAAAGTTAATTGAGACCATAACCAACCTCTAAATTTTCTAGTATTGCAAAACGAAGAAAGGAGAAGGGGGAAGGAAGGAAGGAAGGAAGGAAGGAAGGAAGAAAGGAAGGAAGGAAGGGATGGAGAGAAAGGTCAAACCATGATTCTTATATAAAAATAAAATGAGCTGGTATCCAGGGTTTTTAGCTTATTAACTAATAAGGAACAAGTAAGATGTTGTGATGGGGTCAAACCACACATATGTGCAATAAGAAGGTTGAAATGAATTTATGAAAAGATTTAAAGGGTTTTAGCCATAAGGCAATCATCAATTCTATCCTACCAGACACATATTTGCATTCCTATAAATAAGAGTTATTTTCATCATTATCAATCTCCTACAACTTATATAATCATAAAATAACTCTCTATTTAACAATAGAAGGTAAAAATAACTAGACAAATACCTTGGGCAGGCCACTCAGGAATTTTTCTTTCATCCGTGTTTTTTAACTTTCTCTGCCAACCTACACAGCAGGAGGATCAGCTCAGGCCAGTCACAGCCCAGTGCCATGGCTTGGGAAGGAGGTACTGAATCCCCGGTGGCACAAAGTCTACAAAAGCCATGCCTGTGTTATACGATGGAAAAAGCAATGCATGCCACAAATGCAACCACATCTGTAACTTTAAAGTTTCTGGTACCTGCATCTTAATATTTTATAATTAGTATCTGCAGAAATAGCAGATATTCAATTTAATAAATACAAATATGCAAAGTATTTCAACATGTAATAAATATTAAAGAACCGTCAATGAGATACTTCACTTTTTCTAAATTATAGGTCCTCAAAAGCCAATGTTTGTTTTAATTCAGACTAACTACATTTCAAAATGTTTCCCTGACCATATATGGCCAGGAAACTCAAACGCTGGTGCGCCAGTTAAGTTTAGCACTGTTTTGAATATTAATTAAAACATTTTGCATCTGTCTCAGCCCTTCTGTACACAGACAGCTATTTTCCAGACAGCCAGGTTCTAAGATTTCCTCATTTAAAAATGGAACATGCTCAATACCCAAGGAAACTATCATCCAAACAACTGTGCTGTGTGGCCCCAGCAACCTTCCCATTGGCAGACTGTGCCTTTGTCTTCTCCCGAGATCTTGTCTGCCCATTCATGGTTACAGAGAAGGATGTGCATACAGGGACATGGCAGGAGCCGGAATGATAAACATATCCGTGTCTGTAACCTGAGTATCACAGTGCCCATCAAAAACATTAGCTTTCTAATTTTCAAGTCCCTCTTGTGGTAAAGAGGGAAGACAAATTTCCCATAAGCTCTCTTTCACTGCAGTTTAGGAAGGGACCCAGGGTCTGAAACACTGACAAGGAACACTCCATGGAGGGCTAGCAATCCAACTTTAGACCCCACCTGTGAGAAGGGGAAAGCCCCCCCCCTTCCTGCAGCATGGCTACCATCATGCCCAGGACAGGTGGCTGGCTCAGCAGACAGCAGAGGAACAAGAAGGTCTAGGAAAGAGAGCCCTGCTCATCTGTAGGGACCCTCTCTTTAAACCAGCCTTTTCATAATATCTATATTCATGCATATGTATGTGTTTATGTGTTTTCCTTTACTTCGTCACTCTCAGGGTGTTCTAAGGTAATTTAAGTCCAGAGTAAGACAGTTCACAAGGATCCTTAATACAAAACTATTTATAAAGTGTGTGTGTGTGTGTGTGTGTGTGTGTGTGTGAGAGAGAGAGAGAGTGAGAGACAGAGAGAGAGAGAGAGAGAGAGAGAGAGAGACAGACAGACACACAGACACACAGACACACAGACACACAGACACAGAAAGAGAAGCAGGCTATCAGATAAAACATATCTTCCTCCCCTCATTTTCCCAGGACCCTGGCTAAAATCAGTATTCTAGGACCCGGTGGTCAACACAGTAGTTTTGGTGCCTTCCCCTACCCCTCACACTCTCTCTTGGAGTTTCAAAAGAGCATGGAACATCATGCTACCACCTCCTCCCCGAATCCAAGCAACCATTTTGACCCCAGTAATCACCATTTGCAGTCATCGAGTCCCTCATGTGAGTGGCACTTTCACCATACAAGAGACACAGGCATCCCATTCAAGTGGCAGGGTTCATCTGTGTTTAACATTAGCTGCTCAAAAATACCCCATTGAAGGACTTAGCCCTATAATGTTTGTGTAAGGAGGGGAACAAGGAAGAAAAGACTCCATGTGCTGAATTTGAGAGGGTGGGGAGCTTTCTTTCCCACTATAAACAGAAATGATTATAAAAACAGAGCCCAAAAAGAGCTCCTCGCCCTTCACTTTGGCAGGAGGGTTTGGGTTCTTGCAAGGCCTACTCTTTGCACAGTGACTTCTCCTACTTTTTACTACATTCCAGGCAGGGAGATAGAGACCAAACCAAATAAAGTGCCCCTCAAGTACATTCTCCTCCTAAGAGAGGCTCCTCTGTTTAATTTTCTGCAGCTTTTCAAACAGTCGCATGGGGACGTTTGACAGTCTGCGGTGGGAGAGAACGCTGGTGCTCTCTGTGGAAGCCACTTCGGGTAATCCCAGCTGGCAGTAGGACAGCAGAGCCACAGCTGGGCAAAGGGATCTTCTTGGCAGTCTCTTCTTGGCAGTCTGTCATCACAGAACTGTTTCCTACCCCTGAATAAGTAAAACGTGGGTTTGAAGCTGCTTGCTGGTGGAATACAGACCATACCTACTGCCGCAGAGCACCTGGGTCTAAGGCTCCAAGCATTTTTGTTTGTTTGTTTGTTTGTTTGTTTGTTTTTCTAGCATTGGTGCCTTTTGTGGGATCCTACCTTGAAACCAGTGTCCTTGAGTCCTGTAAACTTTCTTATTCACCCCATACTCAACTCCTGAGCAGGATTGCAGCTGTAAGACCATCAGGGAGGTGAGGAAATGGAATATCCATGGAATATCTTGAGCGGTCTTCCCGAGCATGCCTGGGGGAGTAGCGGCAAGGCAAGGGAATGTCCCACTGTGCCTGTGGCTCTGCTTGGTGTGTGAACTTGTGACTAAACCTTGCCAGCCACACGGTACATATTTCAGGGTCACCTGGTGAACACTGATTGTCCAGCTTCTCAGAGTTTCATCTGGCAGAAATGTCTTGATCTCAACCATGTCACACACCCTCTTATCCTCAAACCCCGTTCCCCGCCCAGTCAACAACTGCAGCAACCATGGACACCCTTCCCTTGGGAACACAGCACAACAGAATGGCTGTGGGCATCTCCGCTTCGCCCCACGCTGCCTTTGTACGGCTGTCTCCACATGCACGCGGCTTACTTTCAAAGGACCACAGGCAGATGGCTATAGAAAGAACTAGACCCAAATAACCTCACAGGGTTCCTAAGGACAGGGCCTGGAAACTGGGAAGGAAGTGCCAAACAAGCTGCAGGTGCGAAGGAGATGAGCCTGCTCCAGTGTGGTGGAGAGTCCGCCATGCAGATTTCAAAGTTATGTCGACCTCCTAAGGCTTCAGTCATTAAATCAAGAATTTAAATCTGTAGCCAAAATACCCTGTTTCCCAATACAGAGTCCTTTCTTGGCAAGACTGCTTATGAATGCCTCCTGCTCTTTCTTCCTCTTTCCAGCCTTTAGCTCTCAACTGAAGCCCATTTTCTATTAAAGGAGAAAGAAAGCAATAGAAATACAAAAGAACAAACGTGTCGGGGCCATTCTCTCATCCCATGATTTCTTATCAACTTTGAAGCCAATAAAATGTAAGTGCAATTCAGCCATGAACTTGGTACATAAACTGGGGGAATTTGGAGCTTATGTTTTCAATTAATCTATATTCAACTCATCAAAATATTTTTGCAGTTTTAAGAAGGGGGGACCTATTTGATGTTTAAGGAATTGTTTCCAGCTTTTAAAGTGAAGCTTGTAGATTTCTTCTCGTTTCAAAATAAGAAGCTGCGGGGTGCTTAAGAAAACAGCAACTCCAGTGTGGAGAGGTTCTGGGATGGCGTCGAGCTCAGAGCCATGAATGTGGCGAGGGTTCAAGAGTTGGCAAAGTGAACTCTCTCATCCCTGCCCACAAATAATAAATATCACAAGGAATGGGGGAGAGGGAAAGCCACTGGAAAGCCATAACTTATCCTGTCTCCAGCCTTACAGTTCTCTCTCATAAACCAGGAGTTCTTTGGAGAACTTGGGCTGTGCTGCCTGCAGGGAGCTGAGCTCACCTTAGGTCGTAAATTACCTTGCTTGCTTTAAGCTTTCCTCCAGGTCCAAGCAATGGATGGCTCTTCAAGACCCATCATCCAGCTCAGGGCTTCTTAAATTATCCTTCATCTGGTTGTGACATCTGAAAAGCTAGAGGGAGAAGGATCACCCCAAATCTGACCTTCCTGCACTGCTAGGTACACACACACACACACACACACACACACACACACACACACACACACACACAAAGAGTGCACACACGCCATTCAAGACAAAAAGATGCAACTACATTCCATTTATAAACACAAGTGTGGTGGGCAGAGCCTTCTTTGTGGGACTCCAAACGTACACTACAATGTGTATAAAGTCCTGATTTGTCTTTAATAGCAATGTGACCCTACATCTTTTCTCCAGCTAAGGTAGCCTTAGCCAGGGTTGAAATCTCCCCCTCATTCTCATTTCCTAATCAACACTTTGCAATCATTCATTTTCCGACTGCACTCAGATATGTAAACACACGGTCTGACACAGCACACAAACATCTCAGCACCCTGAGTATCTGAGAGGATGGCTGGGCTTCCTTGAAATGTGATCAAGACTGAAGAGTAGATACCCAGCCAAGAGAAACAACGCTTCTCCGCAAAAAGTTCCACAATAAATCAGAAAGCCTTCTCTTCCACATGTCACCTGACATGTTTAATTTGTCTGCTTTGACAGAATCATGGCAAGCCCAGCTAACTGTTGGCACAATTAGAATGGGCCTTTGTGATGAAGGCTAGGCTCTCCAGTATGGACTGCACTGTGGAAGGACTCACATAGTAGGCATTCTAGAAGCACTGAGGGCTAGTTCTGCATGGTGGGGCATGTAACCAAGATTTAGACTCTATGGATTTACAACACATCAGGCCAATGGGAAGATGCAATGCCTTTCACATTACCCAAAACTTTTAACTTCTCCCTCCCCTGCTTTGCATCTCCCTGGAATTCAGCTGTGTCATAAACTCTAGGGAGTGATAGAGACTTGCTCATTTTCACTTCAGAGTCATACTTACGGAACACAAGATTTACACCAAAGACAAGGAAGTGCTCTTCCGACTGTCTACACCTTCTGAGCCAAGGAAAGACTGTGGATTTATTAGTGTTGGTTGCTAATGCATCTGGTCATATGATTTGTTTAGAAAGAGCTTTCTACAGGGAGAAGGAATATACCTGGAACCTGCTAACAAAAGGCTTTTAAATGTCTACACTTTGTTTGGGAAAAAAGATTATAGTTGCCAGTCAATGATGGTGTCACCTACCCAGCCTGCACCAACAGGCACACCTAATTACCAAAACTTCCATGGCACCAACAGACTTTCTTCACGCCCAAATCCTTATATGAGTTAGCCCAATTCATCAAAGGACTAAACTATTCCTATTTTATAGATGAGTAGATTGAAACAGAGCGGACGTCATGTGATTTCCCCACAGTTACTCTGTGACAATATCTAGCCTCAAGCCCAGTCTGCCTGACTCCAGGACATCCTTCCACCACTCTGCCTGAGGCAAATTCCGTGAGTTAGAGGTAGTGTCAGCAGCAGATTCCTACCTGCTGAGTGCCGGGCAGGTAGTCAGCTAATTTGCACCTCATCTTCACATCCGTTCTTCTGTCGTTTGCTATTTTAATACAACTGAAGTATAATATACATATCTAAGAGAATAGAAATGCCCGGTTCTGTGACTTTTCTACAGTGGCATATGGATGTTCAGACTAAGAAATGCCATTTGGAACCCAGAAGCCCCACTTCATGCTGCCTTTAAATCATACCTCCCCACCCCACCCCCAAAAAACACTACAGTTCTTCCTTTGTAGAGGTGGAAGGGCAAAGCAGGGAACTTAAATGTTTGATTATAAGCAACTGCTTTGTAATCTTGTTCCTCCTTATATACATTGTGTTTCCTTGGACAAGTTCCTCACTTCCTCACGCCTCAGTTTCCCCGCTATTGAATGGAAACGCCAACAGAATCTGTATCATGAGGTTATGGTGAAGGTCTAAGGAGCGGGTGAGAGCAGATGGAAAATCCCAGGCTACACCTTCATCTCCTCCTGAGCTCGCAGAGATTGGCAGCAGAGATCAAGAAGATCAGGACACAATGGGAAAGCCAAGTAGACAGCAAGGAGAGGGAGAAAGTGACTTGCAACCCAAAGTGCTGGGTGTCATTAGAAAGCCAAATCCATCCTGAGGCTCAGGACATGCAAAGCTGAACAGCCAAAGAAGAGCTGGTTAGAGTATTCCATCCCACAGACCCAAGTGTGTAGGGTGAGTTTTTGTTTGAAGCATATTGTACTTTCTTCTTATTCCTACTCACAAGGCCATACACACACACACACACACAGAGAGAGAGAGAGAGAGAGAGAGAGAGAGAGAGAGAGAAAGAGAGACACACACACATGCACACACATACATACACCCAGACACATTCACACAGATACATACACACAGATACATACACACAGACACATACACACACATACACACACAGAGAGAGAGAGAAAGAGAGAGAGAGAGAGAGACATGCACACACACACACACACACAGAGAGAGAGAGAGAGAGAGAGACATGCACACACATACACACACATACATACACGCAGACACATACACACAGATACATACACACAGACACATACACACACATACACACACACAGAGGGAGAGAGAGAGAGACAGAGACAGAGACAGAGACAGAGAGAAAGAAAGAGACACACACACACACATGCAGACACATACACACACATACATACACACAGATACATACACACACATACACACACACAGACACACACAGAGACACACACACACACACCGATGATTCCAATTGCCTAGAATTGAAAGTATCATTTAAAACCTCCTAAGATAGCAAGGAAGAGTGTATTTCTTCCTACGCCATGGACAAATGAATTCTTCTTGACCTCATTAACCAGGCCATAGTGGCCACAAATGCAAAGCCACCGTTTCTTAGGTAGAAGAGACCCAACATCCCACAGACTTCTTCACACGTGTTTTACCCATTTCATTAGACTTCCCAGTACCCTCAGTGTAAATCAGAGGAAACAGCTGCTTAAAAGCACAGATCTGGGGGAGCAAGAAACCTCAGGAAAATATGAACACAAGCTCTAGAATGTGCTGGGTGAGTCTCTTTTCTTTCCCTGAAGAAGACATATTTATAGCAGCAGCTTTTTTATGTCTGCATATAAACGTCAAAATAATTAATGTTATTGAAGTTAAAAAAGAAAATAAAAATGCTTCAAGTAATATTAAAAATGATAAGCATGGGATACTATTTTGAATAACAAGTCGATTACAGTAAGGGACTAACAGACAAATTTAGATTCCCAACTGGTACCAACTAGAGTGAGGCGTGACATACAAAGCTGTCATATTACAACTGAGTTTAGAAAAACTCGATATGGATAAGAAAAGAGGCCTCCTCTCGGCCACCAGCCCGGCTGATGTCCTTACATACCCTCTCTTGCCTCTGTCATTTTTCTTTTCACATTTATTATGAGGTAAACAGACCAGAGATAAGGATGAAACCAACCACGCTGTAAGACTCAAGTTCTAATAGATCTTTTTAATGCAGTAGAGATAATATGACTTACAGGGCTTTTCAACAGTGTGGCCATATGGCCAACCAGGAACAACATGCTTCCTTCCTGGGTGGCTTGGCTGTGGGCTGGAACAGTACGGGATGTTCAAGATGAGAAAAACGGAAGCTCCCAGCACTGAGTGTGTAGTTTAAACAAATGAAGAAAATAAGAAACGGATAGCCGGTGGGAAGCTGCCTTGTTTGCAGCGTGTGTCAGAGCCAGTGTGGGGATTTGAAGTGGGATGCGCTCTCTCTCCAGCAGGCTTTGTCCCAGAAACTCAGTGGGGCAGAGACAGCAATGTGAGATGGATGGATGGCTACCTTTTAGGGATATTGTAAAGAGATCACGATAAGGTTGTTCTTGTGCCCTTGAACTTGCTGTGGGTGATAAAGATAGATGAAACTAGAGCGCCCTTTCCAGGGCTGGGGCTGTGTCCATCTATGTCCAAACCCAGTAGTCACTCTTTACCTCAGAGCTCCTTTTATCCTTCAAGATGCTGGCGATCACCTCAGTCATGACAGTAGCCTTCAGTCTTTACTGTGCATTACATGTCCAGCCCAAGAGACTGTTCATCCCCACAGCCTTCTTCTACAGGGCCTGCAGTTCCTTGTTAGCAGCATCAGCCACAATACTACATTTGGCCATATAGTGTGTTTCTTCAGTTTGGGCCCACAAAAAGACACCCAAAAGGTAAAAAGACATACCCAGCTATAATTAGCTATATGGCCCTCAGTGAGTTCCTTATCTCTCTGGTTCTCTGCATGGACATCTGTAAATGGGTCTCCTAAGACCAAACTTAAAATCAGTGACATGTAAGTCAACAAGTTCTTACTTCTGGTGACAGCTCTTATTTGACTCCCTATCAAACCCTTGTTATGGGAGACGGTGACATCCCTGGCTTTATCCTTGGACATATATGAGCTGTGTAATTCCAGTACTTAGTAGGTGGAGATGGAGGTTAATGAGTTCAAAGTTAACCTTGGATATATAGTGAAATGCAGTTTCAAAAACAAATCAAACAAAAACAGAAGGAATGGGAAAAGAAGGAATGGGGGAGGGAAGGAGAAAAGGAAGGAAGGAAGGAAGGAAGGAAGGAAGGAAGAAGGAAGGAGAAAACAAAACCTAACTATACTGTTAGGAGTTCCAGCCATATGTTCTTATATGTACATTTAAAACTGGCTTTGTACCATGTAAAAAATAAAGAGAAATGCTTGTGTTAATAATCCTAAATTTAATTTTTCTTTACTTAAAGGATCAGCAATTTAAAAAACACTAGCAAGTTAACAAAAAACACTTAACACTGTCAAGTAACTGGCTCTGCCCTGGCCATCCCACCAATCTCAGAACTGTCTTTAGGAGTGAGTCCACCCAGGGCCCCCCTCTACTGGAAAGAGGGAAGAATTTCCATTCTGCCTTAAGATCTGACCTCTTAAGCCATAGATAATCACAGTAAACATCAGCCTTCATTTTTCATTCACTCAATGAGTATTTTCAAAGTTAACTGACCTCAAACTTCAATAATATAAAGTCAAGCATTTCCTCACGAAGCACCCATTTTGTGCTGTGCCTAACACAGTCCAAAGATCATAGCCACAGAGACTTGAGGGCTGTGCTTTGAAGCAACTGGGCTCCAAATTCTTCACCATACCCAGAAGCTAATGACTTCCAGAGTCAGCCACCACAAAGAATGCACTGGAACACTGGTCACTATGTCAAGGGTCATGTCAGAAAGAGAAGGTCACCACTTTCAAGTATTTCAGAGGTGAAAAAGCCACTCTCCAAATGCCATGTCCTCCACACTGGCTCTCCACAGTCCACGCTTGTAACAGAGGAGGCCATAGTTGTCATCAAGGCAGACACAATCTGCATGAAACTCTTCAGCCTCCTGCAGCAAGGTGCCAATTTTCTGTCTTGGTTGACTCCTCTGGGACCTGGAGTGGATGAGTGTGTTGTCTCTGGAATGAGTGATGTCAGTGGTTTACAGTGCTGTGGAGGGACCAGGGGGGCCTCTGAGACCCTTCCAGGATTTGTGTATTTAAAATGTCTTCGTAACAGTGCTCAAATGTATTCCCTTCTCATCTATGGTGTGGTTTTTCTGGAGACAAGTCAGGACAATTCTAGAACTTTTTATGTATAATATGATTGATATTTATAAACATAACCCATATAAGCTAAGGGTAATCACTAATCATTAAGAATATGAAGACATTCCAAGACCAGCAAGTTTGAGAACCAATGGACTAAGTGAAGTGTCTATCTCCTATTCTGTATTTTCGAAGACAGGACTACCTTGTCGTTTTCCAGATGATTTTTCTTTTATTCCCCCCAAATTATTACTATGCTCCCTAATAAGTATGGCAGGTCAGTAGCCACTGTGCAGATCCCAGTAACTTAGGGCTGGTAATTTTGGCAAACAGAAAACTAAAGGAATGTGCTGCCTGTCACTTTGCAAAGTGACTCTTCATAGGATGTGAGTCATGGATTACATTTTGTGTACCCAGAGTCATATTAAGAATTTTTTTCTAAAGAAAGACTTAACATATATCAATTTTAAAAGCATTTCTTGCCTGTGGATAGAAAAGAAAAAGAAAGCAATCTGTTGAATTAATTGCATCAGACAAAGCATATCCTTGGAAAAGGAAAAGTCTACTGATTCCTAAAGAATGCTTTACACACACACACACACACACACACACACACACACACACCCTTCAAGAACACATATGGTATTTAATATATACCTGTTATGGAATGGCACACGGTTTTACCTTTTCATGAACTATGACTCTTTCTTTTGCCCAGGAAGTTCTGAGTTTCATAAATATTGACTTTTAACAGGTAGTTTCTACAAATATAAATGCTACTTGTCTGTTTCATCCTATAGTCATTTGCACTATAATTTCTGACTACCATGAAAAAAGAGTGATTCTGCATAGATAAACACTCCTGAAAACCCAAAGCTTAGCTTTTTCAAATCCTAATCCATTCATTCATTCATTCATCTATTGGTCTAAAAAACAGTTCTGAACTTTGAGTTAGGGACTGTACTGAGCCTTAAGAATCTCATAACAGTTAAGTGAAATTTATCCTCCAGATAGCAAATATTCTGAAATACATGGAATGGAGTTTATCCTAAATTTTATTCCTGTGGTCTTAAAGGTGAAATCTTAAAAAAAAAAAAAGACAAAATTAGGTAATCTGCATCTTTTGTGTTTTGTGATAGGAACAATATTTTATTAGCACATGTACATACTATAATCAAATAAAATGCCCATCCACAGGGGCTGTCCCCATTATCTCTGATAGACTGGGCAACTAAGAGACAGTAGACATGCTGATAGAACCGGCTCTGCCAAGTGTTTCCTTT
Source organism: Cricetulus griseus (assembly GCF_003668045.3). NCBI lineage: Eukaryota > Metazoa > Chordata > Mammalia > Rodentia > Cricetidae > Cricetulus > Cricetulus griseus. The sequence continues at coordinate 90,358,822 of NC_048601.1, read as the reverse complement.
ACTGTGATGATGACCAGATGCCCTTCATGAAATAGAAGATGTGGCAAGACCTAACTGACTGCCAAAATTCACCAGAAAATTGGAGGAGAGTTCTAGCAGACTGGGAAATTGCTGGGGAACGAGAGGCCACCAATTTGAAGGTTTTATTTTAAAATGAATCAAGGCCCAGTAGGAGGAGTGATTGCCTGAGTGAGGACTCCCAGCATGGTGAAGGAGTTAGCAGTTCTACAAAGAATGCTACTGAGTCAGCTTTGCTGTGAGTGTGGCCTCATGAGAATGTGTTGTTTTCAACAAGCTCCTCAAGTAAATCAGATGCTTGAAGAACCTTGGGACTTGGAAGGTGGGGACTTGGCCATGTTTCAACTCCCTTGCACACATTGTCTGGGCTTTTAGAGCAGGGACTATGTATTCCACCAAGCTGATGGCCTTGGGCTTTCCAGATGTGCAGTGCTGATTGACCCATTACAGATGCTGTGGGTTGCCGGCCTTGCTAATTCTGGGACCCCTTTCTGAAGGCTTGCTTTTTATCTCTTCCTTTGATGTCAGGCTGTTTGTCTTCATTTCCTACTGCCATTGGTGTGATTACCACTAATCTCTCTTTCCTCTTTCCTTCTCCCCCTCAATTTTCTGCTTTTAATTCACTGTGGCCCAAGTGACTAAATAAGTGGGCTCATTAGGAGTGTGCGTTAATTAAGAGTCAATTAGGCATGGCCAGAGTGCATCACTTTGTGACTGGGGTTTCCGCTGCTTCCAGCCTGTTTTGCTTCCTTCCTGCTCCTCAAGCTGAATTCCAGAAGGTTAGGTTGAAGGACATCTGACCTCTGGTTAAGTGGGGCACAGGATTATTTACTTTCTTGTCACATTTCACTGCTGTCAAAGCTCAGAGAACCTGGTTCGGCCCCTAAAGGAGCTAGTGTGCTTAATGGCTCAGGACACCTGGGTGTGAACCATCCTTCTGCTTTCTCCAAGTTCAAAGTGATTTACTGGAAGGCAGAAAGGACAGCATCCAGGAAGCAAGAGAGAGAGCCTCTGCCCCAGAATTGTCCAAGGAGTGGGATCTGACTCCCCTGATGGGTGCACTAACTTTTAGTTCTAGAAGGGTCGTTAGCATTGATGTACACAACAGTATATTTGGTTGTGGCAGGCAACACTAGGCTGTGAGTATGGGAGGGCCATTTCTAACACAGAAGGCATACAGTGTCTAACAGAGAGAGGTCTATCCCATGCAAAAAAACGCTGTTTTAAAATCCATACTAGCCCTTGGATAGCGATATCTCAGAACCCATACATTTCAGCAACTGCTATGTAGCATCAGTATAAACCAGAAGGTTGTGAAGTCTTCATCTTTATCCTTCGTGAAGAAACAGCAATCATTTGTCCTCACAGCACCCCAGGAGCCTTTGGGTTTCTTCATCTTGTGCAAACATACAGACTTCTGAATACAGTTCTCCTGTCCTTCCAAACTTACACAGTAATAAAAATAAATGCAAACAGGAATCCAAAGATAATATGTGGCTTCTCCCCAGCTTGCCATACCCCTTGACAGTTTGTCCCAGAAAACAAGAGGGCAATGTTTTCAGCTAATACCCACCAGGACATGCATGACTGGGGATGAAACATGAGGAGGAGGTGGAGGAGGAGGAGGAAAATGTTTAAGGAGACACAAAAAGTGAAAGGCGCTTGTCCACAGTGCGTGATCGCACCACCGATTCATTTCCAATGCTTAATTACAATCTGCTCCAACTGATGCTCTTATTGCGCCCAGCTGCTATTCTTTTGTCACTGGTTTACTTTTCTTTGAAAATCTAAGAGGCATCAAGCCTCGCCCTGAAAGTCATCAGAAGCAGAACGGGATCCCAGATGCCTCCTTTCTGGTCTTGTTTGCAATCCTGTTGGGTTGTTTATGCCTTGCATTCAAGTCATTCATTTTGTTCCAACCCTCCTTGGATTTGAGCATGACCTCAGAGCCCTGGACTGCTTTCATCCCTAAGCCGGCTGCTGTGCCTGTAACAGGACCATTGTGATTTAATCAGCATCATAATTTTCCAATAATCTAGGTAGGCCTTGTATATAGTATTGTATTAACCTTTAGAGTGCCAGACACGCACAATAACCCAGGGGTCTAGAAGCCTTAGTAGGAAAGCAAAAAGAAAAAAAAAAAATGTTGCTCATGGGAAGTCGTCTCACATTTGGAGGATATTTCATCTGAATGTACCAGTGCCAAGTGGTTTAGAACTTACAGGGGTAATGCTTTCTCAGCCAAGAAGACTGGTAGCTAAAATCAGACCATGCACTGGGTGGGGTGGTGCTCTGACTGTTGATACAATGTATCATTCTAGCCACCACATGGCAGGAAGCTGAAAAGTGACCCCAAGAGCCGGAGACCAGGGTTCCGATCATGGACCACATTCCCTTCTCCTCTGGAGGCTCAGTGCTCCCTGTTATACAGAGAAATAACTCAACTTGAAAATGCTCATGGAAATCACATCAGCTCATGCTTGGAAAACACCAGGCACGGAGGCCAGACAAGTCAAGAAATTAGAGCTATTTTTGCTATTACTTTCGTGAAGAAAAGGAACTAGTTGTTTGGCTATTACTGTTTCTACAGTACTGTAGAAAACAATGCTAGCTGAGCTGTTACGGTAACTGCTGCCATATATGGGCTGCAAACCAAGGCAGCTTGAGAATGATAATATGTGATATTAATGATTATTTCAGGATACTTGACAACCTTATGTATTTTCTAGTTCAATGTACCCATTTTTATAGAGAAGGAAAACAAAGTCCAGAGAGGTGAAGTGCCTTAACCAAGATCACAGAAGCTTATAATTAAGCACAACTATGTGGAATTCTGGTGTCCTTAGCAGAGATGGGGACAATCTCTCTTCCATCTCTTCTCTTGAAAAAAATCCACATTGTCATCTCTCTTCTTTAACTCTAATTTGAACCAGAGCCGAGGGTCTACATAAATAAGTTTTCTACAGGAAGGCTTGTCATTTTTCTAATCTCAACCCGTCACAGATACTCTAAGCTATTTTTGGTTTTCTGTTTTTGTTTTGTGAAACAGCCTCCTCAATCTGTAGCCCAGGCTAGCCTTACTCATGCAAGTTGTCCTGTTTCTGCCTCCCTCGTGAGCCACCATGCCTGACCCAGCTGTTTCCTTTATTATTCAGTTGTGGTTCAAGAGAGAGAAAGAGCAACTGTCCTTACCTTCTATAAAGAAAGTTCTTTTGTTTTTACAGTTACTTATTGTGTGTGCATGTATTCAGACACAGGGATACATGCTACATACACATGACTTTCATGTTGCGCTCAGAAAACTACTTGCTAGCGTTGGTCCTATCTGTGTGGGTCCAGGGGATCTAACTCAAGTTGTCAGGCTTGATGGCAATCACTGTAACCCAATGAGCCACCTCACCAGCCCAAGGAGGCTCTTTCAGTTCATGCTCAATTCCCCTTGTTTCATTTCCCTCTGCGTCAATGGTCTACCTTTAGTCCTTAACTAGGGCATCCTTCCAACAATTTTCCAAAAGTATCTAACCAGGATGCATTTAGGTCTACATCTCCTGGACATTGAACATGTGACTATCCATCTTTAATCCCTGTTGAATGCAGGACACACATGAGCCACAAAGAGCTATTACTTCTGGTATTGGGATATTCAGGCAGGCAAACACTGTCTTGCAGAATTTAACTTTGGAAATAACAGTGCCAGAAGGTCAGAAGTCACAAGGTTCAAGGCTTCCTGGGGACAGTGTCAGCTTCTCTCCTATACAAAGAGCACGTTTTATATCCACCATCCCACACTAAAGGAAGTGGACGAAGACTGCTAATTTAGATTTATGCTTTTGTGTAACAGTGTCATGGTTTTACCCACCTAAGTCTTTTTGCCTTGAAAAGGATAACACAGTTGGGGTGTTCTGTTCGCATCCCTCTGGATTTTATGGTCTGGTCTGCCCATTAAGACAACAGGTAGAGCATTTCAGAAGCATCAAGCCTTGGGTCCTTGAGTCATTTTGAGTGGAAGCAGAGGAGGCATCAAAGAGAACACTGCGGGATGGGTCTCATACTTTCCCATCATGCAGTTCAGCGGTGAGCAAGGTGGTGGCTGGGGCAACAATGAGGCTCCCAGAACCTAGTAAGCAGTAGCTGCAGGAAATTTCTCTGGACTCTCTAAGGAGCTAGCCCAGCACCCTCCCCATTCTCCAAATCTTATGTGTGTTGTGCACATGGGTTTATCTTTAGGGTTAAAATATGCAGGGATCTTTCCACATCTCTGTTTGGAAGACCATTTTCAAAAGAAGCAACTGATGTTTAGATGGCAAGCTGCATTTACTTAGAAGCCAGTTAGAAACAAATGAGGTCAAACCTGTGTGTTCTGAGAAGATACCAGCTTACAGATGCCAGTTAAAGAGATGGTTTGAATTGTGGGCTTGAAAGTACAGACTGACATCAGATCTGAATCAAGTCTTGTCCTATGACCCTGCAGCCTTAGGCAAATTAGCTGCCCTTTCTACTCCTCACCTATAAATTAAGAATACAGTATCCTGATAGGATTTCTATGAAATTAAATGCAATGATGCATATAAACTACTTAGCATAATGATCCAAAGCACAAAAGAAATTTAAGCAATGGTTTCATTTTTTACACTGGACCACCAAAGAAATGTCTGCTTACATATACACATGCGAATAGTTGTGTTGTTGTTTTAGTAGAACACAAATACTAGGCAACAGAGAAATTCAGAATATAGTTTAAGTAGCAGAGACAAAAGAGACAAGGAAAGCTAAACTAGATAGCAGGCACAACAAGAGACAGAGACAAATGACAGTGCCGACACAGGACTCCATATGGTCAAACAAGACCAAAGGGGCAGTAAGAAAGAAAAGCCAGCTCAAAAATGCCAGGACTTTTAGGGTCACACAGACTTGGCCCTCCAGGCCAGGCTTGCGTCTAGTTGGACACAGAGGCGTTCTGTCTCTACAAGAGGATCTTGCAGCACTTCTCCTGCAAGGTAGTAAAGGATGCATCCAAGACGCTCAGAACCAGGAAGGAGAGGGGAAGACTCTTAGGACTGCCAGGTGTCCCTCCTTATGACATAAGCGAACAGGAAGTACCGACCTATATACATCATACACCAATGCACGTGACTCCCCTTCACTCTCAGTCACAGAGAGTCTAAAGCTCTGTGTGCTTAGAAAATCCTCAGGGCCGCTGCGCATCTGGTTTTTACTCTGCCCGCCCCCATCCCATCGCTCTGTACTCCATCTGACAGCTAGAGGAGGCAGGGGGCTCAAGTTTCATGGCTGGGCATGAGGCCCTCCAGGTATATTACAACTGGTCCATTTCATGTGAAATCTTCCAGCTTGACCAAGAGTCAGTGACCTCAAGAGCAGCCATTTAACCTCCATTACTCGGTTTATATTGGTAATATTTACATGGGAACTTGATTAAAGCTGACCTTTGGAGAAAACAGAATTCAGTGTATATTTGAAACCTCTCCGCCTTCTCCAGCCCACGTCAGGCATCATCTGTTTCACTTCTTCCCTAATTGGCCAACTGGCCTCCGCTTCGCCTACACCTACCTCTCCCCAAACGTCTGTACTGCTTCCACTGGAGTCTGTGCCTTGTCCCCCAGAGGCAGGCTGGAAAATCCGCAGGGTTAGATACCCAGCTTAGTTGCAACTAAAGACGCTTTGTCTTAAATAGATCCTTTCAGCCTATGCTGCAGAAAAAGCACCAAATAACCTGTCATTCTGCTCTGAGGAATCTTTCCCAGGGTGCAGTGAGGGCCTCAGAGAAGGCTATGCCAGCCCCCTTCACATGGAAACTGAGGCCCATTGATTCGGGGTGAAACTTATCTTCCAATATGGAAATCTTATCAGTATTGCTTTTTGGCTCAATATAATGTCTGTAATGGAAGGAGAGGCTATCGACAGCATGCTTTGTTTGCTGACGTGCCCAGAAGCTGTGGCTGCTCTCAAATGACTCAGCAACTGTCAATTACCTTCTTAAAATGCTAGACAGCCTGGAACTGATACACCTACACAGAACTTTAAATTTTAGAGAGGTGTGTGTGTGTGTGTGTGTGTGTGTGTGTGAAGAGGAAGGGACAGAGACAGAGACACTCAAATGTTATATAACAGAAGACCCAGGTAGTCCAAAGTCCACCTATGTATTGGAGTCTGCGACTGCTTCAAGCTTTCTTCAGAGTCTTTATCAAGTTAATCTCCAAGCCTTCCAGGACATCCCAGAAAGGTAGACCCTTTGTTGTAGAAGCTAAATTAGGTAGGTTTTCAACTTTACAGTCTGCTCTATGACTCCAGAAAAACAGACATAGGACGTTAAGAAGCTCCAAGAATGAGCATGACCCCACAGCAAATGCATGGTCAGCTCAGACAGAATGAGGCCACTTGGGGCTGTCAATAGTTGGGGGATGTTGGGGAGCATCTGGGAACCCACACGTGTATAGCTTCCACTACAACTGTGTATTCTGAGATAAAGAGGGCACAGAATTCCCCCACAGAGTGTGTTTGCTCTATGGAGACTGGAAGTGTGCTGTCGGTTATGGAGTGCTTCCCACGTCTCAGGCTTCCAGTTTCATGACACCATAGTCACAACCTCGCGAGACTGGAACTATTATTCCCATCTTCCAGACGAATTTGAATACTGATAACTCCCTCTGGTCAAACACAGAGAAGAACCAGAGTCTAAACCCAGCATGGTCCATTCCTAAGCACCCTGGATGTTATTTATACAGCCTGGCTGTGTGGTGCCTTTGGAAGCTGAGAGCCCAAGGACAGACTGTGCATGGGACCAAGAGGGCACTCGAGCCAGGGTGGGCTCTGGGAAAGCAGGCTCCATTCCTGCACACAGCATCAAATTATGACATCAAAATATGTGTCGCATAGCATGACATTTAATTTTTTTCTTTCAAATCCATGCTTCTTTTGCTTTTCCTAGCCAAAGACTCTCCTTCCCTTATCTAAACAATCAAAGACTTGGTTCTCTCAAACGCCAGCCTTCTCTGTCGGTGATCGTTCGTATTGGCTTGGTTAAACAAAGTGCCTGTTTATAATAGATATAACAGATGACAGAGTCATTTTGAAATTACACAGTTGGTGTAATAAAACCAGTTAAAACCTTATTTTTAAAATGTCACAGTTGGTCAAATACATTCATAGCGTGCAGCTCAGTCTTCTTTCTCCTTGCAGAGGCGTATGAGCACATTTTTTTAGTCCCACAGTGAGCAGAGGGTTAGTGGAAAAGCTAGACTTTCCACTGTCTTTCCTCCTAGCTGATCTGCACATTCATGAATGGAATCAAGGCTTGCTTACAACCTCCCAGGTCTCCTCTTACCTTCTTGCCAGTTGCAGAATTCTCAAAATTCTGGACAATGTAAGAAATGCATATGGTATCATACAGAGTATGTTTTAGAGGCTGAGTTTATAGAGAAATTACACGATGTATAAACAAAATGCTCACAGCTGACGAGCATAGTTATTGTTTTCTCCTGATGGCCCACATGTAATAATAATGTAAAAAAAAAAAAAATGTGTCCCCAGTGGTATTAGTTGACTTGTGTGGTGATCACACAAGCAGAGCAGAGCTGCATTGTCCCTCTGAGGGGAAATCTCTCTGCCTCTCCTTTCCTGGGATGTGCTGCTAGAGACTGGCTTTGTTCTTCCCATGGGTGATGCTTTGAGGGTCTAAAGTCCAAATTTGCCAGCCTGGCTGTACCCAGTCAGACGGGCTATCTTAGAACTATACCTGCACTTTGCCTACAGCTCAGAGATGCCACCTCTAATCTACAGCCCTGCCATGAATTTGTTTTTTGTCACAGATGAAGCATGGGGCTGTGCTTTAATTTTCCTCACTGCCCTCTGTCAAGTAATAACCATAAATATTGTCCTGAATCATTAAGTCACAACCTGAAACCTGAGCCTGCCCAGCTCCCAATCAGACGGCCATCTGGAAGATGAAAGGCGTCTATTTGGGTTTTGGAATGATCCAGGCTCTAATTTGGAGCAACAGTCTTAACAGGCTGTTTCAGAGACATTAACCAGCAACTTCTCTCAGATTCTCGAGGAAGGCGCATTGTCCACAGTTGGCGACATTTACTTCAGGCAGAACTGTGAACTGGAACTGTTGAAAAACTACCAGGTTCTGTGGCTTTCAATCAAATGCCACATTCTTCCATAGACACTAGACTTCTACCCAAGGGCAAGGATATATGCATGCCAGTGCATGTACAGTATATCTCTGAATATTTTCCATGTCATAAGGAAAGCAAACACTTCAAGGGAGGAAAACAAATTACATTGTCTACAGGCAAACAACAATGCCCTGTGTTAGATATATAATCTTTCCTACTACCCCGAGGTTACTTTTCCACAGAAAATAAATCCTATTCTTTTTGGCTATAGAATAAATTTGTAAGCACAAAAAGTGAGTCATTATCTAAAGTCTGGCTATGTCACTAGAACACGAGTGTGTGTCTGATGGAGAGGACCACTAGCTGACAAATTACATTAAAATAGCTGAACATCTGGATTGATGAGCAAGCAAAGAAGTGTCACCAAGAGATGCCTTTCCGTGTCCCCTTGACCTTGGGTTGGAAAGTCTGTCAGAGAAATCCACAGTGTATGATCACACTTCTCCACCAAGTAATATATATTATCCGGAATATCCCAATGTATTCTATGTCGCATTGTATAGAACTTTTGAGCATGTAAATACTTAATAATAAAATGCAAGTATTTATGGACAAAGAAGTAAGGCAGTGAGGCAGTCAGCTGTGCAGGCCACTGGTGGACAAGTATTAATTTGCATCCTTCAGGGAAGAAAATGTCGTAGCAGTGTGCTCAGACACTCTCTTCTTTTGCCTCAATTTAGAGCCTAGCACCTCTCATTTACAGTAGTTACAAGATGTATCACTGGGACGGATAAATAGCATGAAGATATAGATTAAAAGAATTTTAAATGCATTGCCTGATTTGATTTAATCTTGCTTGAATGAATCTGTTTTTCTAAAAGGTCCATAGTGTGATAAAATCACAGAAATCTAAGCACGGGCTGGGTGTTCAGTCACATTATGGAATCCTTCACAGATGTGATGATAGTGTGATAATTTCAAGCCCTTCTCTTTCAGAGATAAGCGCTTAAATATTTCTGAGAGAAATGACATGGTGTCTGCAATTTTCTTTCAAACATTGGGCAAATAGTGGTAAATACAGAAGAAACAGCAGATGACATCATGAGAGAAGACAGATGAAAGATTACCAAAGTATTCATAATTATTGGAAAGGCGTGGTAGGTATGATTTATTACCCATTCTTTTAATTTTATCATTGCTTGAAATTTCATTTAAAATGATTATTTTTAAAATGTATTCAAAATGCAGGACAAGGTTCTCAGTCTGAGGAGGTAACTGCTGTTCCTTCCTCTGCAGCTTCATTGAGCACATCTGGAGGCGTCTGGTTGTCACAGTCCAACGGCTGAATGGACAGCATGGACAGCACAGAGGCCAGGGGCACTTGCTGCAAAACACCCTGCCTCCCCACAGGACAGGCCCACAGGAGGCATTTCCCAGACCCCAGAACCAGCCCTGCTGAAAGTGAGATGCCTGGCTTGGCTGGGCATGGGGCAGACCCATACAGACTGAAGCTAACCTGGACCAAGCACGAAGGCCCAGTCAGTGCTGTGGCTAAGAGGATGGGTGGCTGTCTCCTCTCTGCGTGGGAGAACCTGGGTGTCCCCAACTGATGGCTGTGTGAGTCCCAGCAGCAATCAGAGACTTGTGTTACTTTAGTGCTTGGCCCAAGGGGGTTACCAGGAGGGCAGGAAAGGCTGCCAACTCCTTGTCAGGGTTCCCTAGTGAGCTCCAGTGAAGGGGCAGTTTGGGTGGTCCAGAATTGGTACTTTCCCAAAACAAGCGGAGACGCCTGCATGCCCGGCTGACTCCCACTGCGGCCCTAATGTCTGGCACCGGAGGCCACATTGGCTCAGAGAGCTCATTAGCGAACCTGGGAAGGCAGGCCAGAGGAGTGCAAGACCAGATGAGTTGGAAACCGCTCCATCTGGTGGTCAGAGGGCCTCAGCTCGCAAAGTACTAGCAGTGGGGAAGGTCCTGGAGCAAGAGGCTGGGCTCGGGCCTTGCAACTCAACTCCTTGGAGACAGATTTCTGTGCTTCTGATCAAAGGTTGATTCAGCCAGACCTGGGTTTAAATCTGTCTCTGGCACTAATTGGCTATATTGAGTAAATTGTTCAGCAAGTCACATTGTCTTAATCAACAAAACCATTTTTTTTGTTGTTTTTGTTTGTTTGTTTGTTTTTTATTTGGTTTTTCGAGACAGGGTTTCTCTGTGGCTTTGGAGGCTGTCCTGGAACTAGCTCTTGTAGACCAGGCTGGTCTCGAACTCACAGAGATCCGCCTGCCTCTACCTGCCGAGTGCTGGGATTAAAGGCGTGCGCCACCACCGCCCGGAACAAAACCATTTTTAAAGGAGGAGGAAGGCACGGAAGAGCATTCTTTGTTGAAAGGGTTAAACAAGCTTCTTTTCATGGAGTCCTGGGTCCAGAGACCCACAGTGAAAGGACTCATTGGACGGTGGATTTTATTGTCACCTCCCTCTTGGTACAGAAGCCACAGGCTACACTCTATTCCAGCATAAAGTTAGTTGTCACCACTACTTAATGGGGACATCTATAGTCAACAAAGCCCCTCAGAAACAATGACTAGTATTCCAAGCAAGCATGCCACCCCTGTTACCTCATCTTTACACCTGAGCTCACTCACTAAGTTGGGGTATCCATTCAGGAAAACCAGCTGTTTCGTGGGAGCAGAGTAACGAGCTGCTGGCAGCTAGTTCTCTGTGGATAACTTAAAGTGGAGAAGAACCATTCTGTTCATGTTGGACAATCGGGCCCCTTGAGGCAGTGCCATAGCTTTGCTATTGTTAGATTCTGTCTCTTCTAACCTTCCCTCCATCCCTCTCCCAGCCATTGTCTTAAACAGAGCCCTCTTGGATATGTATTTGCTGGGTCAGGGATTTCTTAAACACTTTAACAAATGGCTCAGGCATCCTAGATAGCCAGTCTGGGTTATATGTGTAACCCTCCTCTGACCCTAGCCCTGGGAAGTCCCAGGGGACACAGGGAGCAGTTCACAGTTCCTTACTATTTTCCTAGACCTCTTCAGACCTTTCCAATCTGGAAACTAGAGTGAGACTCTCTGGAGACAAGCAATCCAGTGGGTTGTTGACTCTTCCTGTTTCCAAAACGGACAGACAGCTCCACCACTGTGACAGATGGCACACCTCAGTTTTGTCCTAAGGCATTTGCACCCCAGCAGAAGTAGGGCGGGGGGCACAGAAATCTGCAAAGCATTGCCTCGATTGTCTAAAATTGTCTTCTTTCTCAGCCTGCTAGAAATTTAGCTTAGTTTGGGGTCAAAGGTCGGGTTGATGTCAAAGTGCTCCCTCCCTCAGCTAGGAAGGGGCCCTCTGGGCCTGCTTTGATTTAGCCATTGCCATCTCCTGTCATCACTCTGTGCCGCCCTTTAGAGAGTATGTCCCACATGCTTTGCTTCCCCGAATGTTAAGTAAGTCCCGTAGTCACGGGCCTGTGATGGTTTACTGCTTGTCCTGTTTTTCTTTCCGTTAGTCTACCAAAGCTAGTACCTATGCGGCCATCTTCTCCCTCCCTGGCCCTGTGGCCATAAGGCAACTAACCATCCCATATATTACTTCCTATCTGCTCCTCAGAGAGGGTGAGGCCTCCCCTAGGAAGTCTAAGTCTGTCCCATCATCTTGTTGAGGCAGGACCAAGTCACCTCTCCACCCCCACACCCCTGTGTCTAGGCTGGGCAAGGTATCTCTCCATATAGAATGGGTTCCACTAAGTCAGTTTGTACATTAGTGTTAGGTCTTGGATCCACAGCCAGGGACATCATATATTGTCTCAGTTGTGCATTGGCACCTATATTAAGGGAGTCTAGTTTGGTCTTATGCAGGTTCCCCATTTGTCAGCTCTGAGTCAGTGATCTCTCACTAGCTCGGGTCAGCTGATTCTGTGAGTTTCCCCATCATGGTCTCGACTCCTTTGTTCATATTGTCTCTCCTTCCTCACTTCAATTGTCCTCCAGGAGCTTGGCCATTGGTTAGCTGTGGATTTCTGCATCTGCTTCCATCTGTTTCTGGAAGCGATTTCTAGCTTCTCTGGGGTTGTGGATTGTTGGCTGGGTATCTTTTGCTTTATGTCTGGTGTCCACTTATGAATGAGTACATACTATATTTGTCTTTCTGGTTTTGGCTTACCTCACTCAGGATGGTTTTTTTCTAGTTCTGTCCATTTGCCTGTGAATTTTAGGATGCCATTGTTTCTTACAGCTGAGCAGTACTCCATTGTGTAAATATACCACATTTTCTTTATCCATTCTTCAGTTGAGGGGCATCTAGGTTTTTCCAAGATCTGGCTATTACAAAAAATGTTGCTATGAACATAGTTGAGCAAATGTCCTTGTGGCATGACTATCCCTGGGCTTTTCTTTACCCTCCCCATACAGGTAGTGACAGAGAAAGGCTCTCCTTCCAGATACCCCAAGCTGCAGGGTGAAGCTGCAAATAAGGGTAGCCTTGTCTCCTCCTGCTGGCTCCAGGGATATAATTCGAGCTGTGTCTCCCTCAGGCTGTAAGCGCTTACACAAATATGATCTACTCTCTGAGGCCTTGGGAGGGACAGGAGGCTTGGGTTTCAGGGAGAGGACAGCTGGAAAGGAACTCAAATGACATCTCTTGAGCACTGATGTGCCTGTGTACATCCTACCTGATGACTTTGCTCTGAAGACCCATCTGTCACCTCCTTCCCAGCCTGCTCATGGATGTCAGGTATTCCCAGCTCCTGCAGTATAAAGACCTCAGCTGCCACCAAACAGCTGGCATAGTGCACTGGGTCAAAGATTGTCTGCAGAGCCATGCAGTATGGATCTGAACTATGTGCTTCTGTGGTTCACTGGTTGACTTCAGCCAAGTTACTCAGCCTCAAGATGCATGCATTTCCTCATCCGTGAAATTGAAGCAACAGTAAGATGTACCCAACTGGATCATTCTAGCAGTGAAATGAGTACACACCTGGGAAGTGCTTGTACCTGACATACAGTAAGCATTTATAAACTACACAGACACTCAGGTATCCACGGTAGGATATAGTGGCATTTCCAGACAGGTGTTTTAAAATCACTAGACAGTGGGGTTGAGAAGCGTACTCGGAACACACTGCCAAGAACAACCACTTGGCATCCACAGGACTAGACCAGCACAGCAGGCTGCCTTTGTGTCTCCTACTGCGTGGGTGGGAAGCAACCAGAACCCACCACATTATACCATCCTTATTAAAATATCTGAAAATGTTAATTCTTTTGGTTGTATGTTCGAACATCATTGCCATTATTATAGCTAAGACAAAGCAAAGAGGAATGAGCTGTTCATGGTGAACATCAGAAACATCCAGAGATACTCTGGTTGTCAAAGTGGGAGTCAGTGACCAGGATAAGAGGGTACAGTGATGCTGCTAAGGTACAGTGCACAGGACAGCTTCCCCCAAGCCCCACCTAAGAATTTTATGCCCAAAATTCTAGCAATATATGCTGTATATTAAACCTGTAGTTAGTATAGCTACAAGGCACCACATCTCAGGATCTATAGCTAGTTACCCTTAAAGCAAAGCTAACATCTTGCTAAACAAAATAGAATTAACATCACACTATCCATATACACACATGGAGGGACTATGATTTTTAAATTACTTTTTTAATTTATTACAACAGCAAACTGGTGTCCTGAATACATAGGGCATGAAATGCAGTCCTTCATGACCTGACCATCCCTGCTTCTCCAAACACAACTTTAATTCCCATGCTGTAGTGTCTCATACTTGTGCCCCTCCCCTCCAACAAAAAGTCCCCTTCAGTCAAGTAAGTCTCCACGTCTTTCTGAGTGCTGTTCCCATGTCACATGTTCTTTCAGTAGCTTCTGGAAACTGGGCCCAGGAGGCTTCCCTTTCAGCCCTGGGACTTCCCTTTCAGCCTCCACAAGCTGCTGCCCACACCCTTTGTACACAGTACTGTCAATGAGCGCTTTCTCATTTGAGTCTGCCACCAAGCCATCAGCTCCTCAAGGTCAGGCACTGTCACTTATTGTGTTTACTGGTGTCGAGAGCACAGCCTCTGACAGGGTAGGTGATTAATAAAGGTTAACGGATTGAGTAAGCATCAGGGCTTTGATGAGTACATGGTTGTTGAGATAGCTGAGTGAATGAATCGATGGGGCCATCACTTGGTGTGCTAAGTGTCTGCTTTCTTCCCTCCTTGCTGGAGCTACCTCACCTCACACCTCCTGTCTATCGCTACTCTGGCTTCTAGGAATCCAGAGCTACATAATCAGAGCTTCACTTAGCTGAAGCCACACCCACTAACTGACTTCCTTTCTCCTCACCCTAATTCTATCACCACATGTCCTTTTCCTCAAATCCAAACTACACCCTGTTCATCAAGCATTGCTTTCCCTGACCCCCTCATCTTCTCCAGCGGGAGATCCTACTGAGGGAGGTGCTGGTAAGACACCCTTCTTCATTCATCTTCTCTATTTCCTCACTACAGCCAATAGCATTGCTTTAACTCCTTGCTCTCCCTGACTCTGCTCCTGCTTTATACAATTCATTCTCTCTATAGCAGCCTGAAAGAATTTTTTTTGTCAGTGAAGGCAAGAGTATGTGACTTCCAGCCTTCAAACCCATTGCTCTGACTACTCCTGGCAGTCCTCCTGCCTCTGTCTCCCATGTTACATCATTATCCAAACAAATCTTAATTCTCCTTGGGAAACACTGCATTCCTCTGACATATTACAATCCCCATGAGCAACAGTATCCCCTGGGTCTCAGGAAAATGCAACCCAGCTCAAAGCTGATGCTGTTTCTTGGTGAGCATGGTGAGATTTTACCAAGTGTAGGCACTTTGAAGGTGCCAGAAACAAACACTGCTTCTGCGTGTTTGTAATACTTCAGAAACACCGTGACTACCTAACAAAGCAAGACCAATTATGTGAGGAGAGTAAGATGGAGTCTTCTCCCTGGCATCTGTTTCTGAAGGGGTACTGTGTTCACAGGCCCTTCCTGGCACTCTCTGGCACAGGCAGATGCTAAGGACTCAAAAGAGACAACTTGGGTTCCAGTCCTGGCTGTACTCTTTTGAACTGAGTGCCCTTGTGTAAGTCACAGGTTCATCGAGTGTGCAAATGTGGAGAGCAGGGATGCCCGTTCCTACAGCTGTGGTCTATTTAAGTAGTAATGAGATAATGGATGCAAAAACGGCATCAGGAACACAGTGGGACGTCATGGCTTTTACCATGACATTGTCCAAAACTAACTGGGTCCATGTGACCTCTGCCATATGACCATCAACAAAGCTCCACAATGACAGAGCCATTTCTAGCTGTAATCCATAGTCAATAGAACACATGCACAAGCAATTCCCATTTCCCCAAAATGATTGCAATTTCTTATTGTCTTGGCTAAGTAAAGAATTCATAAAGGCCTCTTGCCTTCAGTGTCCCACTGTACATGGCATTCTGAGTAGAAACAAGCCCCACCCCTCCCAACCAGGATACATTTTATGTGGGGCAGTCTTGTGGACTCCATTGCTTTTCCCAATCTACAACATGGTTGGCAGCCTTGAGAATCAGGTCTTCTATTGGTTTCTCACAGCAAGTGGTTGGCTCCCTGGGAAGAAGTCTCACAGAGGGAGCTCAGAAAAAAACAACTCCTGGGTCTGGTAACCTATTTTAAAACAGGGTGGGAAATTCCCTGTGAGCTGCACAGGCAACAGCAAAGGTTCATGAGAATGTAATTTTATATGGGCAGATTGGAGAGTCTCCACCCCAGATAGGCCAGGAACAGAACTCATGAGAACACAGGATAGGAATTCAGCCCGCAGGCCTCACACCACTTTCCGGTAGTAACATCCCTGCTTTCGTTTTTCTCCCAGATAGCAGTAAAACATAGCATGAACCACAACTATCCTCAGGCCTGGGCTGGACAAAACAAACTCTCTCATGGCCCCATGATAGAAAATATCTGGAGTAGCACGATTCAGGAATAAGTCATGTTATTTTCCACTGACCTCTGTTATTGAGTCAATAAAAGTTGTCCATTTAAAAAAATATATGCTAGTCTCCTGAAAATAATGTTCATAGTGTTTTAGAAATAAGTTAAGAATATTCCTCTATTGTACAGAAGCCGCCATCTGAAGAAAGCAAGAAGAATCGGGCTACCACTTGGAGAGAAGATGGTTGTGGGCCTCAGTGGACCCTTCTTGCTCTTCTCCTGCAATAATGAAGGCATTAAATTACCGGGTCACAGGCCCCAATTCTCAGAGAAATAATATCAGTTTATTATTTCTAATCTTATTAAGTTAGAAAATAGTCCTGAGATGTAATGTCATCCCAGAATGGCTGAAGTATCGATTATGTGAGGCTGTTCTCATGGATAATTCAAGGAGCCTGATTTCATTTAATTTCAGTAATTTTTAAAGCATTCCAACAAATTTCCTATAAAGCAAATAACCCTAAATTATTCCCATAAATAATGTAGACGAGTGGTCAGGTTTACTTTGTATTTACCGGTTACACATTTGATATTATGAGTTTAAGAAGGAGAGATTTTTTCCAATCCCGTTTTCCTAGTCCCTTGTGTCTTCCTTGAGGCAATAGGCCTTTAAAAATATATACTGCAATTCAAAAAAAATTAAATGTGGACATTATCAAAATAGGACTTGTGACAGTCCATTGATGTTGTCATTTTCTTATAATTGTATTACATTCGGGGCTGAATCCTCATATGGCTATGACTCAATATGAAAAGCATGGAACAGGCATGGCAGTGTAGACTGGCTGCAGCCAGGCTGAGAGAATTAACCCCAATTCAGCACATTTCTCCTGCAAAGTAGCAAAGCCATATGGGGGCAGTGTTAGGACAAAGGTTCTGTCTGCTCTGCCACAAGCCACACTCCCACCTCACATTTAAGACAAGAGACCTTAGCCTCTCATGCCCAGAGTCCAGCCCTACAGTAAATGGATGTCTACTAGGGTCCAACACCAAGGCTGGAGGTATGAGATTGACCAAATCTTATTTCCTTCCTTTGACATATTTCAACTTGATCTATATCTCCATAACGAGAGGCTCCAGAGAGTGATGTCCAGCTGGCCAGGGGCCTTCTCTCCACGAGTAAAGAGTACCAGGTCTAAACTGCCAGTATCCCTTGCTACCACGTTTTCGTCATGGTGCTTATGTCCCTCTACCCAGTCATACTAACATTTGTCCCTTCACTCACCAAGAAAGTTTCCCAGATACTGCTATAGGCAAGAGGAGCTCAGCAAGCAGTGAGACTTATTTTTTTGTTTGTTTGTTTGTTTTTTTGTTTTTCGAGACAGGGTTTCTCTGTGTAGCTTTGGAGACTATCCTGGCACTCGCTCTGGAGACCAGGCTGGCCCCCAACTCACAGAGATCCACCTGCCTCTGCCTCCCGAGTGTTGGGATTAAAGGCATTCGACACCAACGCCAGACACAGTGAGACATTTTTAAGGTCCAGGAAAGTACAGAGACCAGTGAGGAGAGTGTTGAGACACATTGACAAGAGAAAAGAACAGATCCGTAAGGTCATGGAAAGCCTTTTGGGAGATGTGGCTTTTAGAGACTAAGTCTAGTCTCTAAAAGTGATGCACATAAAAAAGGGAGATTGGAATAAAGTGTGACAGCCCAGACAGAGAAGAGCTGTGTGTCCAAGAGCCCAGAGGTGAGAGAGAAAGACAGGATTGGAAATTGCCAAGGGATGTTGAGTGTTCGTGGTACAAGAAGTGGTGGAAATAATACAGTTGCCGAAAGGACTTGCACAACGTGTTGGTGTGTATTATGGTCAACTGGGGTCAGCCTCAGCTCTATTCCACTGGTGTTCCTGCTCCTTTGGCCTGTGTCCTGTAGGTCACATAACCCAGAAGTCTCTCCACAGTCTCCTACTCCCATCTCTGCTCCCGAGATGCTGTTGTGAGCGATAGGCAAAGCACCTTCATACAATTAATGAGCCTGGAGTTAGAGACCCAAACCTGAGACTCACACCCTCAAGAATGTTTCCTCTCAGGATATTTATTAGTTCAGAAGACATGTGTGGGCAGAGCATGTTATTTAGTGACCTGTAATGCCTGAATAATGATCACAATAAATCAGCCCTCATTATTATGTGCAGGAGAACTGGACGGCCAAACTGGCTAGGTAATGAGGTCTAATTTAATGCCCTTGTATTATTCAGCACATGTTTTCTGAGAAGCAAGGTTGGGGTGGAGGGGTGGTCTCATGGATCCAGATGCCCTGGGATGTTCTGCACTTATGGGGGTGGTTGGTAGTGGCACAAGCATATGTTAGGAGTTGGAGAAAGAGCGTGGTCAGCAGCGCTCAGCCCCTCTCAGTGGGTTACAGTGACGCCTGGTTCATCACACCAGCTTAAACAGGAAATGCTGATAGAGCTAATTATAACAAACAGCAGCATCCTGGGAGCTATTTCTTAGAAGTAAATGGTAAATTATACAGTCAGGAAATGCCAGCAGTGGCAGGGAAACCAGAATCTTAGTGTTAAAGGGTGTGACTATCCCAAGCCTTCCTCCATGAGCCAGGCTTCTAAGACAGGATTCTAAGTGAGTCTATTGAGAGAGTCCCAGCCAGGGGCAATGACTCTCAGTCCACGCTTTGAGTATGACCAGCTCTCACCTCTTGCTAGGAGGAGCCCTTTTGCCATAGCTACCCATTATTTGGCTTTTAATTCTTTCTGTGCGGCCAACCACATTGATTATCTAGCATCATTAGTTTGGGCCTGTCTCATACAAAAGTCAATGGAGAGATCAATTTTAACCATATGATATACAGAAATTTGTTCTTAAACAGTTCGGAGACTGATCGAATTTGTCTGTTGCCTGCCATATCATGAGTCTTTCCTGGCTGTTGGTTTCCTGCTGGGTGGTGCACATAAAAGTGGCGGGGAGGGGTTAGCTTGAGACCTTTGTTTAAGCGGCCTTCTCTCGATCCCTATGGAGTCACCATTCACAAACCCTTCAGTGGTCCCTGGCACTTATAAAATGCAATACGCGCATGCAACACCAGGGGCTGGGCAGGCTGTAATGCTCTCTGCTCTATAAACCACAGCACTCTCACACCCACCCCTTCTTCACCAGCTTCCAGTCCTCTCGCCTCTGTCAGTGAAGTGTGGTTAAGTCAAACAAGGCAGCTTTACTTCCACGCATCAGGCAATGGCGTAGAGCAGTGGGTTCTCAATAAAAAGTGATGCTGAGCACAAATGCCACCTTTTCCAGAGCAGCTGGCTTCTCACACACCTTCTCAGAACAGCAGCAGGGGCGTTTGTTTCTACATAGCCCAGAAAAATGGTTTCTCTGTGTTACCTTTGGGCTTGAAGAGGATTCTTACATCAGCTTATGTCCTGGGACCTCTAGGTTCACAGTCAAGCAGGAAGCCTTTTATTGAAACCAAAATATGAAATAGGATGGCCATCCCAAGCACAGGAGAACAACTGCTGGGAGACATCTCGTTGCATTCTAAAGTACTCTGGTCTACAGAAGAACCCATGAAGCTGTAAAAGAAACCCTCTGTATTGTAGATTATGCGTGTTGACACAGAATAGCAATCAACAGAGCATTTGTTGTATGATGAGAAATCCCTACAGCAGGAGTGGGCCTGGGTGTCCACCGGGCTGTCAAGTGCTATGAAGTGAGATACAACAAGATTAGAGAAAGCAGATCTGTTCAGAGTTCAAGCGGATCCCAGCAAGTGAAAACTGACCTGAGTCTAAGTTAGCTTGGTAGAACATTTGGGATGGTGTCTACTAAAGACGGCTGTAAGTAGGTCTCAGTAACCTCAGCCCACTTCTGCTTTCTCTAGCCTTGATATAGATGTCTGTGTCCTCACTTGAGCTTATGCTGTGTAGTTGGCAGTGGGAAAAGAGGCCCCCTTTGTGAAGGAATGGGCAAGACAAGCCCATCTGCAAGAGCAATGGAGTGCCCCCTCCCTCTTCTGACATGCTTGGTACAGTAGCTCTAACTATTTAGCCCTTGTCAGAACCACGGAGGCCGGTTACAGAGCAGGCTGCTGAGGTAACCCCAGAGTTCCTGACATAACAGCTCTGGGAAGGTCTTAGAATTCACTGCCCTGGTGGTACTGCCGCTTCTACTGAACCAGTGGCCAACTCTGAGGAGCTGCTTGGAAAGTATTTACGAGCATATGGGAAAAGCCTCTGTCCCTGCCCCTTCCACCAGCAGCCGCTTTGCCTTGCTGATGGCTCACTTCTGTTTTCTTCTGGTTCCATGTGATAACCTGCCAGCTTTGCCTCCCTCTGTGACTGGTTTGACTGGACTGTAAGATGGCCCCCTCGATGTTCAAAGTATCCTATCAGCACTTAAACCCTTGCTCTAACATTTTTACCAACAGCCCCAGATGTGCCAGGACAGGCAGCATGGTGGCAGTTGGAAATATAGACTTCCACTGTTTCTTTGAAATAGGTCAGACATTTTCACACCCACAGGCTGCTACTGCCCAGAAATAAATTAATTAATTAACATTTTGAAATTGCACTCAGATCACCAGACTTAGACAAGAGTCATAGCACATGGTGACATGTAAGTACATGTATATTATATAAATACTACACAAACATAAACACACTCACAGACTATTTCAAAGACAAATGTTAAAACACACCAGTCTTTCATAGGCATGGCTTACATACTAAGCTTAGTCTGAGTGCATAGTTGAAATCATGTCAAATGTTTTTTGTGGTCTACTCCATAGAATGTGTCCCATGGTGAATTCATAAAATAGAGGCATTCATGCAGTTTACAGTAAGAGGAGAGAAGCAGATCAGGGAACACTCATCGAGTCCCTGACTAGGACGGGCTTGTGAAACTCCTCTCAGGGACTGAAGGGAGGTAAGTCACAGAATTGTGTTCAGTGTTGAGAAAAGTGACTAGCAAACCTACTAACCTGTGGCCTATGGAGACTTCGAGAGCCTCTTTCTCCTTCCTGTGAGGAGAACTCCTGAACTGATGAGAATTTTTCAGAGTCAGTTCTCATCTTTTGCCAGGACTCACGTCAGATATCTTGGCCAAGAAGAGATTTGTGCTTAGCTTTAGGGACTCTTGAAACAAAGTAAGTATACTTATCCCATAGATTTCTGTAATATGATTAAATTCAACCCACCTGTAGTAATTTTTTTTAAATAAAAGGAGGTTACCCCCTCTTCATTTATTATCAAAGCAGAAGTGTTTCTTCTGTGGCTGAGAGCTGCAAAGGGTTGGGGCAGTGGCAGACAGATGTCACCATGTACTCGGTGATCTTGAGTGCACTCTCTTAGGAACACAGCAGCCCCTGGGAAACAATGGCTGCACAGTCATTCCCATCTTAGGGTTGCAAAGTGATCTAACTATAAAAAGATCCAGTGGTCCCTGAAAAACTTGAGGAATGTTCTGTAATATCATCCTGCTTCCTTCAGAAGCTGACTCTCCTCCCTAGAGCAAGGGATCTGTTGAGAAGTTTTTACAGGCATGACTCTCCTCTGGCTTTTCTAACACTATTTTAGCAGGTATGTTCCATCATCCTTATTTTCTATGTCATGTATTTTCCTTCCTCCTACACTATAATCAAACTGGCCAACGTTTAAATGCTTTCCAACTCAGTATGGATAAAGGTTGTAATTCTGGGACGACAGATCTAATTAGAGACTGGATGCTCCACTCTGTGCCAACTGAAAATTTTTCCAGAACTTTTACAACCTGGACCCCTGACATTTCCCAGGTGAGCATGCACAAGAACCATGGTGCCTAATTACCTGGAGAGATGCCTGTCTTTCTGAACTACAAGTGTTTCAGACTTGTAGAATGCAGCACAGGCCCCAGGCTGGTTTACCCTAGACATGACTCTTCTGTTCTAGACATATGCATTGGACACTGAGAGGGACTCACTGGTCCTTTTTCCTTCTCCACACTAAAAATCAGCTTCATTATCCAGCACCTACAGATTGCCAGATGGTCTGATTTTCTTATCTCCTTCTTTCAGAATGTCCCAGATTAATGTCTGAATTGTTCAAAATAATATTAACTGCTTTATCTTATTAGAAGAGACTGGGAATCTTAATGATATAAAAAGAGATTCTTATTCACCACACATGTCACAGCCCAGCATGACTGTTTCTGATTACAAAGTTCGACTGCCTATAACAATGTGGAGACCCAGACTCTTGCTAACTTCTTGCTCAGCATCTCCAGTAGGCAATACCCAATTTCCATTGTAACCAGACAGCAAGCATAGTGAATCTCAAGTGGCATGTTTAAAACACCAGACCTAGAAGTGGTACAAGTCACTGTCACTCAAGTTCCTCAGTCCCAACCCTAGCTATGCAACCACTTAACTGAAACAGAGACAAGAAATTGTTTGTAGGCCCTGTTAGCTTTCGGGGTGGGATGGGGAGACAGATTGTGGTAATTCCCCCAAAACCTCTACCAAAATGGCTTTTATAGCCCTTTAGACATTTATCATGAATAGAGAAGGGAGGTAGAAACAAACAAACCAACTGCTACCTTCAGTCTCTGGTGCCTAACTTTCTTGCTAAGGAAATCCTGTGTCAACTTATGGGAAACATACTCAAGAGAAGAGGAGGGGAGGAAGAAGAAGAGGAAGAAAAAATATATCAAAAATAATTCTCCAAGGTCACAGCTTTCTGTTGCCACTGACTGGACAAGTACTCAGAGAGTCTCAGAGAAGTCACTGGTAGGTGGCCTCCATAATCTTCACACCTAGTTCGTATGCATCTGGGGCTGGATTGGGTTGGATTTCCCACATCACACCTTCCCTCCACCTTTTCTTCCTCTGGTCCCCAGTGCCAGGCAGAGTTTCATCTAAGGGGTGTGGGATTGTTGAGCTGGATGAAATAGTCTTTGGTGTCACCTCGTTTGTCACCAACTGTGAGATGTCAGCACCATGTGTGGAGCAGGCCCAGGTGATATGTTCATTGCTAGATGCTCAGGACACAGACAACAGAATGTCAGAACTGTGAGAAAGAATTGCCGGGTAGTAACTGTGTGATATAAGGAACCCAGTGAGTTCACAGTCGCCCAGGGCCTGGGAACGATTTGAATTTTGAACCCTGGGAGACCTTCTTCCTCTTCCTATTTTGAATGTAACTTTATCTTGTTTGCTTTTGTGGATACTAAGGACTGGAAAACTTTAACACCGAGAGATGGCTACCATTTGATTTGGTCATCATTCAGCCAGTTTTGCCAATCTAAACTGGGCTTGGAGACCTCATAAAGGGAAGGGATCTGAACACTGTAAGAACACACAAATACAGGATTGCCTCCTCTCAGATGACATCACACAGGCCAAAGGAATGGTGAGGGGGTCAGTGAAAGGACTGATTTCCCTCTTAGAGTCTTCTTCCCTGGGAAAAGCCACCAGATGTGGGCTTACTGCTCATCCCTAATTAGAATATATTGTGGAAATAAAATGGAGGCCCTAAAGATTTGCTCTCTCATTCCTTCAGGAATGCTGTATTACTGGTGTGACAGACTCCCTGGAGGTCTACATCCCATGCAGGCAAACTGTGTAACACTTGAGGGTTAGAATGTCTGGCGTGCTTATGAAGGCCTCATGCCGTCCTCAACACCCAACTGCCTCTGCAGCATCATTCAGGAGAAATTTGTCGTCAATGGTAAGAGAGAAACTGAATGGTTTCTAACATACGGCAGAGATCTTACACCCGAAGGAGCCTGTGGTCCCCAAGGCACTGAGGAGTGAAGCTGGCCAGGTGCATCCTAGGGACAAAACTGAAGAGGATTTGTCCTATGGAACGGAGCTGTTGCTCCCAACTCAAGCTTATGGCTGCCCAGCCAACTGCCTTTCATGAAAAGTTGGAAAATATTCCTACAGGAATTATCCTAATATTGTAGTGATGAAAACCAATTCATGGATTGGGCATGTGGTTTTTAAATACTATTCTGTCCTAACCAAATCTATCTACAAGGCATCTCTAAGTAAGTTTACTCCTTTACAAATAATTGCTATGTTCAACCTGCCCAGTTGTATTTTACACACCGTGGGGCTTCTATATGTAATGGTAAAATGACAGCCACAGTGAGACTCTGTCACTGGGGATACAGATTAGCGGTAGCAATTCAGCCTACCCGTAGCCTCTCATGAAAGTATGAGTCCATCTCAGAACTTACACTTTAGTCAGAATTGCTCCATACAGTTTTCACTGAAAAGGGAAGACCTTATGAAGTCATTAAAATCCAAGCATTTGTAGGGAAGCCAAGACACAGACATTACTAATCGACAGCCTTCGGAACAAAGGGGAAACTCTCAACTAGATCTCAAGAAGGATCTGTGGATTGATTAGCCAAAGGAAAATTGCTTAACTACTGCCCCAGGTGTGGGATTTGAATTAAGGCACTTAAAACCCAAAAGAAAGCAAAGCTGCCCACTAATAGGCTGGAAAATCTAGCAGACGGCCCTGTCAGGGTTAGGAAGGAATAGACCCAACCTAACGGTGCCACTTCCCATACAGGCAGTAAGGGGCTTTCAGGGGGAAATTTGCAAGCATGCAAGTAGTCTCATGCCCCTTGGGCCAAAGCCCTGGGCTGGCCTGTCCTCAACAATGACTAGTCAGACTCCGAGGTCTACTACTGGATACTGGATACTGGATACTGGATACTGGATACAGCGGCTGCACTGGAAATGCACTTTACTCTTCATCTAGCCTTTCTAGCCCCTCAAGCTTTTTAATTCAAGTTTTAGTAGCCCAGATTTTATTTGGCTGTGTTATTTCATATCAAAACCAATGAAGCTATTGAAATAGCTGAGAGTTTAGTAATGGAAAAACTGATAGTTCCATTTTGTTTGTTTATGAAGTGGTCATAGGAAACTTTACAATCTTCTTTCTACAACAAATGACAATAAAATGTCAATTAACCTCATAGAGATTTTTCTCCCCTTACAGTGATGGAAGTAAAAAGCAGAAATGAAGAGCAGTTGGGGTTTTATTGGGTCCAAATTCTCTCTGTGGAGCATCAGTTATTTTTAATAATTGAAATGAATTTTATAATTTACTCATTTTTAGTTTAGGAAGCTCAGACTACCCATCACCTCAATGATACACAGTTGAGAAAGGGCAGCTGCATGTGAGAACTGTCTGATGAGCCTGTCTGTCAGGCATGGAGCTCATAAGTGAGCGTGGTTAGACGCAAGTGTGGTGGCATTGTCAACCCCAAGGTACACCTGCCTCTGAAAGCAAAGAGTGCTGGGACCTATTCCCTATTCCCTTCCACCACTTTAAAAGCCAAGTCCTTGGTTTTCATGGGGTTTGGGGGAGCATTTGGGGAGGGAATTTACATCATCACATTTTCATCTATCTTAATTTAGACCTTTACATCTCTAGAATTGGTGATTGATAGCCCCCAAACACATAAACACTCTCCACCTGTACACAATGCTCCAGGGACTTCATGCTCAGAAATGAGGGATCAAGGTAGGAACAGAGAGAAATCCTAAAACCCACTCCTTACCAGAAGTAAGTTCCAGGATGGGCCATAGCCTCAGAAGGTGACAGTTTCTGGATGCTGTTACTTTGTACTTCGAAGCAAATAGAAATTTTGTAGTTTTATCTACTACCAGAACTCTCAAAAAAAAAAATGTAGCCGATGAGGGAGAAAGCAGGAGCCCCATCGTCTCATTTTTAACAAGGACCAGCTGAGAAATGAAGGCGCACACCACACAAACCATCTCATGTCTGCCAGTTCATTTCCTGGCCCCCAAAGGGGAGGGGGGACCTCGGGTTTCCTCTTATGCAGGCCAAACATGGCGGAGCACCAAGGGAATTCTGAGCGGAATCAATTGCACTTGTTACTAACTGAGTTTTCTTTTATTCTTATATTACCGAGGGCTGGATACTCAGCTGCAAGCAATTATAATGAAGAGTTACTGAGTAATGGCTTCCAGATTGCTCCATGATGGGGCATTAATTGAAAGGGACAATTTAAGAGCTCGGGCCATGTAAATGCATTTCTTATTCTGTCAGATTGAGAAATTTCTCCATGCAAAAGACTGCAATGCTCAGAGCTGATAAAGACTTAATTGTGCCCATTGAAACCGGCGTTTCTGAAATGAGCTTCATGTCTCTAAGAGAAGAAATAGAAAAGAGTAAACCTGTGTGTGTCTCCATTGAATCAGGAGTGTGTTCTAAACGACACACTTGTTTGTGTGCTGCACTCATGTTAGCGGGATGTTCACATTGCACAAATTCTGACTGCAATACTCTGCCAGGCCAGTGAAGTTTCCTAGAACAATTACTTTTCAGGGCCAATGCTCCTGCAGTGTATGATAAGCGTTCTCTTGCTCTCTGACTCTTTGGCTTTATCTCTCCCTCTGTACGCATGCTTTAAAGTTTTAAATTACACTTTAAAGCATGAGTTTTGAATATCTGGCTTAAAATGTAAAATAGAATTTTAAGAGCATCTGCATGCATATGAAAATGGGCTTCCATGAGACTTAGCTAGTACATAATCAGAAAACTTCTTTGGGTTTTTTAAGTGAATTTTTTATGTCCCCAAGACCCATTAAACAACATTTCAAAGGGATTTTCTGAAGGGTCACATTGGATGACTATCAGAAGAGTTACAACCAAGGAAGGAAGGAAGTCCCCACCATTCTGTAAAAGAAAGCGTTCGTGCTGGCTTTAAAGGATTAACTTCAGATTACTGCGTTAGTGCAGTTTTATTCTTAAAAAGAGGAAAGGGATGGAGGTATGGGAGGAGAGAGAAAAGGGAGAGCAGAAGAAGGGAATGGAAAGAGGAGGAGGAAAGGAAAGACGCGTGATCAACCCATTCACCAATAGGTGGGCGGGCACACAGAGACGCAGATGCAGTCTGAGAGTTAAGTTCAAAGTTGAAGGAGAGATGGCCACTAGTCTATCGTCATATCACAACTGCCATCCGATAATTAAATGTTTACTCTTCTCCTGCCTTCATCCTCCTCTCACACTTTTGGATTAGCGTAAAGGAGCTGTGGTGTTACACAGCATCTCCTAGAACCCGGATACAAACAGTGCCTTGGGCAGCAACATGTACAGATGGAAGACATGGTCAGCCCGGGGAATTTCAGACCACCCAATCAGAGAGAAGGAGCAGACCGCCCTCTTCACTGGTGTGCCTTGCATTGCCCTGTCTCATGCACTCATTCAGCAAGCTATGGCGGCTCCATCTACCTCTTCAAACACTGGCTGAACACAAAACTAGAATGAAGATAATGTAACTGTTCATTGGTGTATCTTCATTTATGAAATAATTCTGATACAATATCTTGGACCAGTGTCTTTCTTATTGGATTAATCATTCCTAGGATGAAAGCCCTAAATTAATGCCAAGCTCTCACGGGGCTGTTCTTTACTTGTTAACAGTGAAAGCAAGTTCAACCCACACTGAAAAAAGTTGTACTGCCCACCTAGAGTCAGGTCATGTACCATGAGAGAGTCCCTGACAGTTCTCAGACTGAGATGCCTACAGATCTTGAGTCTAAAAACAAACCAAACTCTGAAAACTTATCTCTTTCAATCTGTGTGTGACTTCTGGTTCTGTGTGCTGTGCTGTGCTGTGCTAATAAATTATCGTAAGTCACCATAATTTTGCCTAAGAAATGTTTGTAAAATAGCATTGGAGCAATTTGTCATCCAGCCACTTCCTGGGTGGCTGCTATTCCCAATGGCATCCAAACACCTGAGCAAACCCAGAAACTCCAGGTCAAGTGGTACTGAAAACAGTGGGTCTCAAATAGGCTTCATGTGGTCAAGCAGTTCATTTTTAATGCAGCTTAAAATGTGTTCTTCCTATTCCTTCACTTAGGAAAAGAAATTGAGGACACATTGTCATCTAGTGGCATGGTTCATACTGGAAGGTTTTGAACAAATACACACACACACACACACACACACACACACACACACACACACACACACACAATTGAATAAATGAGTGTGAGCATTGCCCAAAAAGAGATTCTGTAACTCTGGATCCTGAACATAAACTTCATTTCAACAGCTCACAGAAAAGAAGGGTATGGAATTCATAGGTAAGCTGTGAGCAGTTTAGAAGGTGATTTAGAGGGTTAGTGTTTTCTTTTCTTTCTTTTTTTTAAGCTTCAGCGTCTCTCGAATGCAGATATTGTACAACAGAGCCCGAAAGTTCCACCATTGGCAATCCGATGCTTACATTAAGCAGTTTTGCTTGAATTAGTACCTGGAAAAGCTACAGCAATTCTGGTGTTTACAGGCTCCACTCAAGCAAGGCAGCAGCAACATTTGAGAGGAATTAGCAATCAAAAATTGCAAGCCTCCCATCACCACACAAGCCAGCCTGTTCATTCTGTACAGATCATAAAATCCATAACACGGCCCAGACCCCTGTCCAGAAAATGTTCACATCCTAATTTTAAAAATAGCTTTTATACACGACAGTTCTCTTTTCAATAAAACAAAGATTTGTTTATAGCTACAGATTAATTAAGAGCCTTCTCTAGGAGGACGATCTGCAAACTCTGGCCTTGTTTTTTTTTTTTTTTTTTTTTTTTCCTTTCCTTTCCTTTTTTTTCTTTTTTTTTTTTTTCTCTTCCAAATCAGGGTTGTTTGTTTATTGGCTTAATTTTCCCTGAAGTAAAAATACACTTTGAAATGTAACATGTCATTATGTAATTTGTAGTAACAAAGTGCAGGCCCTTGTGCATGACAGCACGTGGAGCAGCTCCACTCACAGCGACCCACGTCGGCTGCCCGCTCTCCATCTGATTAACAGCCTGTGTAAACACACAGCCAACCAGAACCCTGGCCGGCACACACTTCGGTCAGCCATAAAACTGCCAGCCAAACATGGACACGAGGGCTTTAGGCAGAAATCTTAATTTGAGGCAAATGATCAAAACCGAGACAACATGGCCCCAAACGGGACTGGAAAGGGCTAACCTCTGTTTTCATTAATCCTCCTCCGATCCCCAAACAGGGAGCGATGACGTCACTGCTGAAGGTAAAATGCTTAATAAAATGTCCCTGAAATACAGGGGTTCCGAGGCAGCACCATCAGATAGATTCTTAACACCTTAAGGGAAAATCAAGGAGAAAAGTAAAGAGTGTAGTGAAGGAGAAATTTTTAAAGTGTCGGAGATGTTTGAAGAGACCCTATTTTGACATGCCCGGGATGAATTCTGTCTGTGCAAGGAAAGTTAATATGCCTTCAGGCTGCTGAAATAAATGGAGTTTGTACAAAGGACTGTTTTGTTGGCTTTTATTTTTCTTCCCATTATTTTCATTGCTCTTGGCAAAAAAAAAAAAAAAAGGCTTCACATAATGGGAAATTCAAAATGTGCAACGTAAATCAAGTATTTAGTAGGAAACAGTTAATTTCATTTGGTCTTCAAAAAAATGAAAGAAAGAAAAGAATACTCTCGCAAGATGGCAAATGCATTTTCTCTGGAGCCGGCTGATAGTTTAGGACTCACTTAATGACGGCGTGAGGGCCTGGAGTGGGAAGTGGTGGCTACACATCTGTACAATGCAGTAAGCATGCCATACCAAACAGCCACCGTCCTGGCCTGGGAGCTCTGTGGCGTGAGACTGTGGCGAATTGGGCGTCGTGGCAGTTCCTTACATGGCTCCCTGATTTTCAGTGTCTGCCCTGTCTGAAGAGGAAAGGTGGCCGTCTATTCTGGCCTGGCAATCCCCACACCTTTAATGTATCTCAGTGTGCTCACAGACGTTCATTTTTGCCTCTTATAAGAACCTCATGCCTTATTCTAGGTGGCTTTGCCCAAAGAGAACAAGAAACTGTGCCGACTTATTGAGGGTTTGCCTCTCTCTGTTTCTGTTCCCCCACACATTACACAAAATGCATATGGGATCTTAGACTGTGCTTATGACTCTATCACGTTTTTTGGTTTTTTTGTTTGTTTGTTTGTATAGATTAAGGACTATGGTGCAAAGAATCTCAGTAATTTACCCATAAGTCACATGGGGAGTAAGCAGCAAGCTGCACCTCAAGATGGCTTTATGCGTGAGCAAAGGCTTGCTTGGCCTTTCAGGTAGCCATCTGCCCTTGTCTCATGGTCATGGGCAAGGGCTCAGGTAGAATGGGACTGCTCGATGATGGCACCTCTTACTTCTGGTGGCCTGGGACTTTCAGGAGCATGTGCCCCAGGGAGTGAAAGGACCTTGGAAAGGATGCTCATATGTCCAACATTTTGCCTTCCCATTTCAGTGTCCACTGCTACACTACTGAAGAAATGACATCTCCTTCCTCAGGGACAAGTAACTGCTCATGGTTCTTGAGTTGGGGGGGGGGGTAGAAGTGGAGGAAGCCCTGAGTGAGTGAAGTCCTGAGTGAATGTGTATTTTGACATGGGCCCAGCCTGTTGAGGACTCCAAGACCAAATGGCTGATGGTTGTTTGGCAAAGCTCTTACCCATATGGGCCAGGCTCAAGATGAATGGCAAAACTTTTTGGGGGAGTCCAAGTAGGAGTGTTAATGGCTGGCTGGTCAGTGTGTGCAGACTAATAACTGCAGCTTCCTCCCCTGGGATGTTTATAACCTGAGGCTGGTCCCTACAGAGACCTCCTACCAAGACTAGCCAATCCCTCCCCCTGTGTTGCACCTGATAAACATGCTGGGGTTCAAGGTTGTGGTGGTAGGGGTTAGAGTACCCCACTGGATCCCAGCTTCACTGTTCATGTGTCTGTGTGCCTGTACTGTCTCCATCCCTTTGCTGTCCCTGGACTCCAAGATTCTGGACTCCAAGCCTCAGACCCCATGGGCTCTTATTCATCATGGATGGGGAGGACTTGATCTACTGATGCAGGTATCTCTGCTCAAACTTTAAAAGATAATTTTAAATGTCATTTTAATAGGTTTGCACAACAGTAGGTTTCCATGGGGCTTCTTCATAGATCCTTACTATCGGCTAACTGTCCCTCGTCCCCCACTGAAATCTTTCCATCCTCAACACTGCCCCCCTCACCATCATACCACATCTTTCCTGCTTATCTCACCTCCTTTAAGGCCTACACACACAGGGACAGGGAGAGAGAGATAGTCCTTTCAGCTTAGGATCTGTGACTAAGAGAGCACATGACGGGTTTGTCTGTCTGCACCTTGCTCACCCAAATCATAAAATTTTATTCCATTTACATCAACTTTCCTGCAAATGAAGTAGCATTTTAAACACCTAACCTATCGATACCATCCATTCTTCCTTTTCCCCTTCCACACTTACCAAGTTAAATCACTTTTGATGGATTTTTGTGGTGTTTACAAACATAACAGAGAAAACCCCACTCCCAGGACTCAGTTTAATAAGCATGCTGCTTTGATACACGCATGTGGAGGCACTGGGTCACACTGAATTTTATGTTCTCACAATGTAAAAATTAAATTGGTCCTTTAAGTGTTGTTAAAAGGTAGAACTCCCACACCACCCCCCAAAACAAACCCTAGCGGGAATTTCCAAACTTCAGCATTCCAGAATGTTCACTGAAGAAGAGTGTAGCCGTGTACACGTGCACCTAACCACCAACAGGTCAGGAAAAGACGTCGAAGGGCCTTCCTCTCTGAGGGGACATTTGCCAAGCTGTAGTGGTTGGGTTTCCTCATCACAGCCTGCCTTCAGCCAATTTTCACATTAGAACAAGGGAAAGTTAGTTGAAATACAATAGAAATATGCCCCAGACTTGCCCCAAATGCTCTCCTGACAGTGTTGAGAAATCTTGGCCTCACTTGAGAACACAAGATGGAACCCAACAGCACCAGCACACAGAGTGGGACCTTCAATGTCTTCAATCATAAATTAAATATCAATACACAGACAAGTAACTTTTCCATAGCCTCATGGAGTGAAAGCATGGTCTAGCTCCCATCAAAGGCCCTACAGATACCTGAATGTTGGCCTGTACCAAAGGACATTTTTATTCACAAATTCAAGCTATACTAACTGTTGAAAGGAGAATAGATTCTCAAATGAGGTTTCAAATTATCCTCGCCTTTGAGATCATCGCTGCTCACAGTCCAGTATTTGTACAAGATGAAGTGATTTACTGACTCGAGCCTGGAAAATCTGGAAGGCAACTCCAAAGGCAAGAACATGTTGCCGAGTCAGTCTCACCCTGCCAGGGAAACTTTGGTCGTGTCCAAAACTGTTATGAGACACTGATCTCCATCCAGGCAGAAAAATCACTGAAGAGGCTGGTGGAGGCCGGCCACACAGCCAGTGTGGATCGCTGGAGTTTTTGGCAGGGCACTTCCACCCAAAAGCAGACAGAGTCCTGGAAGGATGCTCACATAAACAAAGCTCGCACAGACAGCTTCAGCTCTGCACAGAGGCTCATCCTTTCCCAGATCAAAGCCTGGACTAGAGACACAGCCCTGTGGAACAGAGTGTCCTTTCTGGAATGTTCCATGGGGGAGAAGAGATTTGAACTGGAGCCACAACCTCGACACCTGTAGCCAGCGACTTCCATGCTATGATTTTCACAGTCTGGGGAGCTTGTAGCTAACGATGCAGTAGAAGACTAGTACAGAGAAAATAAGAGGAAAACTTCTAACTAAACGTACCTCCCACCAACCTGCCATCTATGCAGGACCTAAGGGGCTAGAATTTGGCTCAGGCCTGTGGCTGGAACACAAACTTTTGCTGCCTGTCGGCAATGTGAATGAGGCCTCAACTTCCTCATCTGCTAAAATGTACCTACTACAAGACTATTTAATGAGAGACTAGCTCGTGTTACACACCTCAGAGATTACAATTACTGTCTGAAGTCACACAGTCTGGGATTTGGACCTGACTCTCTTACTAAGTGGGAACTGGAGGAAGTGATCACCTTTGGGTAAAGTCCCCAACTGTAGGAAAGATTTCAATATGACCCTGGCAGCACTGCCATTGTGATCTGAGTTTATATGTCACACAGTGGGAGTTCAGTAAATGACACCAATTAATATTTTTCCTGGTTCCCGGTGGAGAAAGCACACAGGACTGGTTAGACTGGAAGAAACAGAGCCAGTGAAATGTAAGTTCCTTCCAAGTCCTCGTAGCTTCATCCATATACAAAAGAGATACATCTCTGGGGATGATGGAGTCCTGGGTGTTTTAAATACACAACTTATTTTAAGACTGCAAAGGGAACCTGGGCATGTTCCCAAATTGAACATCTGCAGGCAGATAGGATGACGAAATAGATTAGTATTGAGGAATAACTTTCTCCTGTCTTCCTTCTTGGAAAACATCTGGGGTCTTACCCTCCCTCCACTCACTCACTCCCCCCAATTGACTCTTGGCTGACAGTTTATCAGAGATAAATGGAAACACCTGGAGAAGATAAGGCCCCTGCATATGACCAGGTGAGGACCCCTAGGGGCGGTGTGCCACTGGCTATACTTTTTCCACTTCAGGCAGGTTGGAAGGTGGAAAGTTCTACCTTTTTGTTAATTTGCTCATTCATTTGTTTACTCCTGCACTCAGCCACAGGGGCAGGTCCCCCGGCTCCGTGCCCGAAGGGCAAGTCCTGAGCCACCATCGAAGTTAGATGGCTGTTGACCCCACTTCTAAGAGTTTCTGTAAAAAGATGTGACAAGAGCTCACTCTAGATTTTGTATGACTCTTTAATAACCCTCTCTTTTGTCAGGCCAAACTCTCTCCAGCGACAATATGTCATATCCATAGAGATGCAAGACCTAATAAAATCTTTTGTGCCCTGTGGCCATTCAGATAATTTTTTTTTTTTTTTTACGGCCACGCATGCTACAATAACCTCCTCTGGCATTTAAACTTTCCATCTCTTTTTCTTCCCACATCTTTGTGCCATTCTAGACTAAACAATCCCCATCTTCTGTCACCTTTCTCCAAAGTTCTGACTCGACTTCTCTTTAATTGGCTTGTTCTCTCAACTCATTCCAGCTCTACACAGCACCCAGGGGCCATAACCCATGTAAAACTCCAACACATAACAAGTACCTAACGGCTATTGAAGTAAGACTAGACCCAGCAGGTTTCCACAGCCACCATTCGGGGCCCAAGCAAGTTCCCTAGCAATTCTGGATCTCAGTTTCCTCAGCTATAAAGATGTTTAATCACAAAGAACAAGGATGGAGAACGTGACACTGGAAAGACCAAGTTCAGATTCACTAATTCAGAAAGGAGCAGATTAACTAGGGAAGGGGAGGAAAAAGAAGAATTCTACCTAGGGCCAATGCGTGAGCAAAGGCGCTGAGGCTGAGGGGTGGGAAACAATACTAAATGGGAAAGAATCCGGGAAGGATACCAAGTGCGGCTACAGAGGGCTAGGAGACAGACAGCATGGAGCCTTACATGCCAACGTAAAGACTTTCCAGGTCCCATGCAGATGGCAGTGGTAAACAGTTCTACGTGGCTTTTAAAAGAACACTGGCTGTAGAGTGGGTAGGACACAGCACAGGTCTGGGGAAAGTGGGAGGCTGCTGAAGTAATTCAAGATTGCAAAAGCTCAGACCACAGTGTCATCTGGAGATACAGAGGTGGACACATCTGGAAATGAGAATCAGAGCACCTACTGGCTCGGTGCATGTGACAGGGGAGAGGGAGGCCCTGGGGGAAGGCTGCCAAGGGCTTGATGGGCTCATCTCGGGTTGGTGGAGCTGTTTCCCCGGGAATGCTGGGGGAGGAAAGGGGTAGGGAAACAGAGTGAGTTCAGTCTGGGGCCACGCAGAGTCTGAAGTGCCTGGAGATGGCCAAGTCAAGATGTGGAATAGGCAACTCAATTTATGACCGGGAGCTCAGAGGAGTGTCTGGACTGGAGATATAAATTCAAGAGTCATCAGCACATAGATAATAATTGAAACTGAAAGCAGAGGCGAGATCTCAGGAGGAGGATGTGGACTGTGAAGGAGATGAGCATAGGAGACCAAGTCCTGAAATTCTCCAATGCTCAACAGTGAGAAAGGGGAACTGGTGTCAACAAAAAGGCTGCAGTCCCAAGGGGTGGGTAAGGCCAGGAGAGTGCGGAGCAGGAGACACAAAACTGTGCTGGGAGAAGGGAAGCCAATAAGGAGGCTGTCAGAGTCACTGAGACTCTTGAGCCAGCTCACATTCCTATCAGACTTCAGAATATATGCTGTCCTGGGCTTCTCCATCTTCGAGCCAAGTATGGTCAGAGTTATAACCACAGTAGCAACACTAAGTTACACCTCACTTTACCAGAACTTCTGCTATGCAAAATATTTCAGAGAATTAAGAAGACCAAGCCTCCCAAAAAGGGGAAAAAACCCAAAACATTAAGTGGGTGTGGCTCAGGTCTAGTTACTAATACTTACGTGTTTACTAAGAGGAACTTCTAGTCAACTTTTGCAACTTTAACTCTTATTTGGTAAATTTGGAAAGATGATGCTCACTTTCCTCATCCATGATGAAACAGAAAGAACCTGTAGGCGGGACTAGGGTGGAGGAGAATCACAGAGGTAGCTGTCACAGGCCAGCTAATGGCCCAGTATGGAGAACATCCACAAAGGTGACACAACAGAAAAATAAACCTGCGACCTGTGGCCACTTAGGTTGTGGAATGAAGTATTTGTTTCCCTGTGTAAAGATGTGTTGTGCCTTGGTTTAACCGTGTAAAGATGTGTTGCTGTTTCAACTTGCCTGCCTAAGGCACTTGATTGGCCTAATTAAAAAAAAAAAAAAAAAACTGAACATTCAATAGCTGGGCAGAGGAGGGATGGGGGCACTGGTGGGCAGAGAGAAAAGGGGAGCCAGCCAGTCAGCTGAACCAACCAGACAGACACAGAAGAAAGCAAGTGGTCAGTACGTAGATGATGTAAACAAGCCTTCCGGCAGCAGATAGATTAATAAAATGGATTAATTTAAATTAAGGATAAAAAGCTAGATGGAAGCAAGCCTAAACTAAGGTTGAGCATTCATAATTAATAATGTTTCTATGTCCTGGTTTGGGGGTTGGAAGTCTAAGAAAGCCTGCTACACACTTTGTCAAAGAAAAACATTCCCACACCCCTAATAACCCCAGGTGAAAAAACACTGTATGATGCCTGTTGGTAATAATCAAATAAACTTGAAGTACTTTTTAAAATGGGGAAGGAAGCCTGTCGTCTGATTTTGTGTTTATTCTGTCCTTTGTATTTTCCATAAAGTGGTGGTGACAGCTGAAAGTTCAGTGGGGTCACAGCTAAATTTCTGGTAGGGATCAGTTATGAGAATTGAGGAAAACTGGGCATTGTTCTAAGAGTTTGGGCCAATGGGTGGCTTCAGTCATCCTCCATTGCAAAGCCTCCTGTGGGGCTTTGACTTAACAGGTTTATAGCTATTGCTATCACTCTCATTCAGTCCAAAACTTGCTGGCTGTGGTAGTGCACGCCTACAGTTCTGGCATCCTGAAAGCGGAGAGAGAAGGATCATGAGTTTAAGGCAAGTCTGGGTAACTAGCAAACTGTGACAGGGGAAAGCCTGGGCTAACTAGCAAACTGACCAGGGGAAGGTGGGGGAGATGGGGGGAGCAGAGGGGAGAAATTGAAAACTGAAGAATGGTGTAAATTCCACCTCGTGGAGAACCTGCATTCTCAGTGAATAAATTGCAGCAAAGGAGCAGATACAGAAGGAGGAAGAGGGAGAGGGAGAGGGTGGCTATAGATTTAAAGACATTCAAGAGAGAAAGACAAATACTGTTTATTAGTAAATATACATTTATAGACCATTTATGGGGAAATTTTTAAACTGGCCAGACATAAGGGATTGTTTATTTTAGGTATGATAATGCCATCACAATTATACATTTTTAAAAAGTCTGTCCTCTTATCAAGATATATACTGAGGTATTTTGGATCGAATGACATGATATCTGGTGCTCATAAATGATTGGGATAAGGGGCCCTAGGTACCAAGGGGGAGACTGGGTAGAACAGAAAGTCTCAGTCACCTGTCAACTGAGGCTGGCCACTGAGCATCTGAGCTTCACGGGGCCATCTACACTCTCTACTGTCAATCAATAAGAGCTTTAGATGGTCCTAACAGAAAGCTGAAGATTGTTTTCAAATTCATTTCTTTTTTCTGGGATACTTTCTCCAGCAGGGTGGTGATGGGGGAAGTACTTCTGTGTGAGTTTGTCTTATTGGATGACAAAGTACTGTTTGGCCAATGAGGCAGCAAGTTAGGTGGGACTAGGAGTCAAGGAGGATTCTGGGAAATGTAATAAAGAAGTGGTGATCCAGACAGGAAGTGACATAGCAGGGAGACTCATATATAAGCAAGGAAAAGAAGGAAGTGGTCCCCTTCTCTCTTCCTCCTGGTCTCTCCTCTGGAGTGGCCATGTGATCCGCTGGCAAGAGAGGGCGCCAGTGGAAGGCATCCTCCATAAGATAAGTCTTATAAAATATATAGATTTATGATAATTAAGACTGAGCTAACAGATGAGAAATCCCAGTCATTGGCCAAGCAGCATTTGTACCTAATATAAGTCTCTGTGTGTTACTTGGGATTTTAACATGGTGGCAGGCAGAACTTGGGCGGCCTAGCAGAAGGTGCCCACATGGCAGCAGGGCTTGGGCGGCTTTGGAGTAAAGACTTATTGTTACAGGGTGGACTTAAAAACATCAAAGACCAATTATTTGCAAAGTCCTGTAGGTGAACAGGAAGTTAGACTAGGAAGAGGTCACTTCAGATGACAAGGTGTGACTGCATGGTTTCCATGTGAAT
The DNA here is from genome assembly GCF_003668045.3 of Cricetulus griseus. Classification (NCBI taxonomy): domain Eukaryota; kingdom Metazoa; phylum Chordata; class Mammalia; order Rodentia; family Cricetidae; genus Cricetulus; species Cricetulus griseus. The sequence goes on along the minus strand of NC_048601.1, from coordinate 90,320,959 downwards.
AAAACAACCAGAGGAAACTGAGAAAGAGTGGAAAACCTCTTCTCTGTGTGTGGGGCAGAGGGATGCACACCTCAGAACTGATTTTCAGCTGAAACACTCAGGGCTTTCACTTAGAGAAGACAGTAAAGCCTGCCTTCTGCCAGTGATTGTGTCTCTGTTCTGGAAGGGCATTTGTGCCCTTGACTTTGAAGCCCAGCTCTCTCTCTTCCCCTCTCCCTTCCATTGCTCCCTGTCGTCTGCTCCAGAGATGGCTTCCATTTGCTTGCTAACTCCACCATGCAATGACATGAAATGTTTTGGAAAGTTTTAAGAAGGAAAATTTCCAATGACATTCAAACTATGTGGGACAGATCCTTCATTTCCAAAGCCACTGACTCTTTCTCTTGTGTTGGAATTGTGCCCCCGAAAGATTCCCTATCGCCTAGTTATGTGGGCAGTGGGAAAGCTGTATTTTCTTCAGCTCCTTGCATGAGTGGGGGACAAGGGTATCCAAACAGAGGAGCAAAAGCAACAGACCCATCCTTCTTTTTAGTCCCCAAGTATCTAAGAACAAAGGCCTGTTACGATAAATCTTTCCGCCAAAAGCCGCCTGAACCCCACCGCACGTGTGGGGCTGACCCGAGTTAGGCCCAAATGAATACACAGAAACTTGTATTAGGTTCAAAGCTGCTTGGCCAATGACTAGGATTCTATCTGTTAGCTCAGTCTCAATTATCATAAATCTATATATTTTATAAGACTTATCTTATTGGACGCCTTATTGGCGTCCCTCCTTGCTGGTGGATCACATCCTGCCGCTGGAGCAGGAGCGGAGGGGAAAAAAGAGCCCTTCCTGTTTCTCCTTCACTTAAATATGAGTCTCACTTCCTGCCTGGATCACACTTCTCTACTACATTTCCCAGAATCCTCTTTGACTCCTAGTCCCATCTACTTGCTGTCTCATTGGCCAAACAGTATTTTATTTAACAATCAATACGATAAACATACACAGTACATTCCCCATCAAAGGCCAAGTTGCACGGGCCTGGAAACTTCTGGAATATCAGGCTGCATCAGGGTGACTGGTAGTGCCACATTCACCAAATGCTTGTCTGGGGTCTGAGACCCTCCATGCTGGATTTTCACTTCCACTACCCCTCAGTCCAAGAAGCTAACCATCCTCTGGAATCCCACTCATCTTTAAAAATTTGTCTGCAGCAATCACTAAATCACAGGTCTTCTCCAAACCTGCTCTTCAGAGCTCAGGGAGCCCTCCTGTGACTCTCAGGTCTTTGCTTGCAGAGCTTAGATTATGCTCAGGAACTCCGACTCATTGGTAAACTTCTGGAGGGCCAGGCTGTCTCAGTTACCTGTGTGCTATCCTAGACTATACCTGTCTATAGGAATTGTCTCACACATGTGGGTGATACAGATGATAGCATACACGATCTCTGCCCACAGCCTTCCCATGCCCAGCCACTACTGTCCTCACCTCCCATCTGCTCTGCCTTCCAACACCTCTCCTTTCCCATGACCCCTCCTCCATTTCCAATGCTTGACTCTTTATTTCAGAGTTGAGAAATGAAGGAAGCCAGGTTCATTTTCATGCCCCAAGCTCAGGTTCTCTCCATGGCTTTCTCTATGTCAGGCGTTTGGCTGGGCATTGGCTGAGCAATTTCAGCCTTACCCAGGCATCCTCCAGATCCTGCTGCTTCGTGGGCCCATTAAAGCTTTCTGGATGAACAAATCCCACCTTCCATCAATAGGAGCTTTGTGAACTCAACAGATGCCACTGGACCTAGAAGTCAAATAAATATGGTTATTCAAATAACAATATATCGCAATGAGCATAATTCAGGAAATTCAATTATGTTTCTCTGGCAACAGCCAACACAAGCTCAGTCAACAGACCTTGTTTGCTGACGGGCCAGAGACTGACCTTCATGCTTTCACATGAGAGGAGACAATGTGATCTGGCAGAATCAGTTAACATTGAAAACCTGACAGGGTCCCCCTCAATCCTATGCTTACAAATGCAAAGCTGCTTTTCACTAACATAAACCCAGACACCTGTAAGTATGGGGAGATGCAGCAGCATGGGCACAAAGCCAAAGGTAGATGCGTTTAAGGCACAGAATGACTCTTAGAATGTGGAATGCCAGGGGCATCCATGCCCACTGCCTAGTATGCAGGCCATTAATGAAAGGGAGATCGACAGTGGACTAGCTGGGAACATAGATTTTGGCATCATACTCCACAAATTCACATCCTGCCCACGTCTGGGCCCCAGTTTCCTTAGTCATCAAATAGAAATCATGGTATTAGTTGAGCGGGGGCTCATTAGAGTCAAGGGTGTTACTGAATGTCTAGTCAAGATTTCCTAATGACGTCACTTAGCCCCATTTTTCAATTCTACTTGTAACTTGATGCTTGTACCAAGATCAGAACAGGGATATGTTGTGTATACGCTACTTTGAATCTATTCTTTTTTCATTTTCTCTGCAAGCCTTGTTTATTTTTCCATTCCTCACTCATCTGTGAGCTTCAGTTAAGCCTCATCTAGAGAGCAAGGCAAAGGTTAGCATTTGCATCTTAGAGGACACGGAAGCTTGCACAGCAGCGGGTTTTTGCAGTTTGACAGTTTCACTTGAGCTCCATGCTGCTGATTTATAAGACGTCAGACCAATTGGCTTACTCCTCTCTTCTCCCCTGGTCATTTCTCAATCAAGTCACTGGCTGGAAACATCTGAGAAAGACATTTCCTGAGAGATGCACAGACAGCCCATTCACATTTCCTAACTTTTCAGGGGCTCCCCAGATCCACAACCCCTCAATTCACTCATGAGTACTGGCAAGCAAGTCCCTTCCACACTTGGCCTCTTTGACTGTAATGCTCAGTGACAGGGCTAACACAGCACACACTGTTCTCGGTCCTTGCCTAGCTTTCCCTGGGACAGCAGGATTAGGCAGGGAAATATGAGCGGAAGATACCCAATGGGTTTAGTGACTTAATTGTCTGAGTGTTTGAAACTATGGGATTAACTCCACTTTAAGTACAGTTACTTCTTTCTCACTAATAGGAATCTGTTCAAGCTAATTCATTTGAATAAAGACCTAATAGAAGCTCCAAAAAATTCCTGGCACAGCTCACCCACCTCCTCTATCCCTTTTTCTAAAACACTCCCACCTTTCCCCACCCTCTCAACAATTTGACCTTAAACTACATAAGCCTCCAGTCTGAAACTGGATTTTTGTTACCAAATCTTCCATTTGTGCTTGGAATCATTTGCAATGACCACTTTCTGTGCCCTGTTCTCAGGCATGTCTTGGTCAATTAGTACAATGTCAAAGCCATGTGGAGTTATTGTAACTCCAGCTGTGAGCTGTTAATAATGAACTTGCCCACAGGACAGTCTTGCCATATGGTGGATGGTCAATCAAGACTGAAATATGCACTAGGAAAAAAAGATCCATTCAACAGTGGACGGGTGTAGGTGGATGGCTAGGATGCTGGCATGTGACGGCTGAGTTGGGGTCAGTTGCTGTATCTTTGGCATCTATGACTTGTTCCCACTTGCAATGAATGCCTCGAAATACAAAGGTGTGATAATGGGTAAAATAACTCGACAAGGCTGGAATGAGAAAAGTAGACAAAACATGGTGGAATGTATATTGTGGATCAGGAGATGGGGTTGTTGAAAAGCATAGTTCAGATTCTTTGGTAGGAAGAGGGCTCGGCTCCACACGCTGGTCATGGGAAATGAACTGTGTGTTACAAAACCCATTTTATTTCATGGGAGTTGTGAGGCAAATAAAAGCCCAGCTGATGAGTGGTGGATGAGTGAAGGGGGCAGTCACCTACTCGGCTGATGGTGTGACCTCCCTCCCCAGGGTGTCAGGGCTTGACGACTTCAGATTGGTTTTGAACTGGGGGAGTGTGGGGGTGGGGCAGTATGAGTATGAGTGGGAAGATTTGGTACATAGCTGAACTATGATTGTGTCCCTAGAGAGCCAGCTGCCACCAATGAAAGCAAATTGTATCTCAGGGGGAAAAAATCTGCTTGTGTCAATGACCAAACTAATTCTTACACAACTCAGGGTGAATTTCATCTGAAATTATAAAGAACCGGTGAAGAATGATATAAGGCCTTGTGAGGTGTTGGAACTCACGCTTTTATTATGCCAAGTTCTACACCCCAGATCTCTCACAGGTGTGTGCGGCTGGGTCAGACCCTGGGAGCTGTCTAGCTAGCACTTCTAGCTGAAAATCCAGGAGAAAATAGGGCACATGCCTTCACCATCGAATTTAAATCCTGCCCCTACAGACCCTTTGTTCCTACTTTCTCTGCCCCCCCACCCCCGGTTAAAAAATGAAGGGTCTCAACTTCTATGGAGGTTCGTTGTCCATAGAAAGGTGAAGGCAGTTATCCTGTCCAAAAAAAAAAAAAAAAAAAAAAAAAAAAAAAAAAAAAAAAGAATAAGAAGAAAAAGAGGTGAGAAGAGGAGAGGAGAGGGGAGGAGAGGGGAGGGGAAGGGAGGGGAGGGGAGGGGAGGGGAGGGGAGGGGAAGGGAGGGGAGGAGAGGAGAGGAGAGGAGAGGGGAGGGGAGGAGAGGAGAGGAGAGGAGAGGAGAGGAGAGCTTCCCCCACTGAAACAAAAGCCCTATTAGTTGCCACTGGTTGATCATCCAAAAAAGGCCCAATTAAAAGCCTGGAGACCTGCTCACTTGCCCTGGGGCTATCCAGATTGTTTGATAATTAGAGACACCCTGGGCATGAGTGGCCTGCCTGTAGGGAGCCCTTCCTTCTACTTTCATCGTGGAAGAAGTAAACTATTTCTCCATCCTTCTTCTGGATCTGCCTTAAAGCTGGAATCCAGGAAAGCTGTCCTGTCCCAGATCTGTGAATTGATTCACGGATGGCCCCTGCATATATGGGTGGGCACATGCACACAGGTACCACACATGTGTTTCTCCTCTATCCTAGTTACTTGGTTACTAGCAGTTCTGTGAATTTTCTGGCATTCTGAGGCTGCTTCACTAACTCAGTGCTTCTTAGATGGGTGCATGGTAATGTCTGGAGATGTTCTTGGCTGTCTCATTGAATCTGTCTGGTGGGTGAGAGTCAGGGATGTTGACAAAGATGCCACAGTGCACAGTAACCACCCCCAACCAAATTTACCTGCCTTTAATGTCAGTTAAGATGAGATGATATAGGAGAGTCTATGGATTTGGACTCCAAATAAAAGTGATGAAATGAAAGTGCAAGCCCCCTTCTATCATTTTTGCTTCATCCTGAAGACCAGGGTCTTAAAAAAAGACTGGGATCTAATTATGCCAACTCTGCCAAAGCCAGTTTTCTCTGTGAGGTCATTGGTTGGGCTCAGCAGCCTGCAGCCTATTGTGGCTGCCTCCTGCTTTATTGCTTTTTCAAGAGGCTAAGAAATAAACAAGAATGCTGTGAGTCATGAACATAAGGTCCACTTGGAGTCAAGCCTCACCCATTTGCTTATATGTGGCACAGATAGATTATGCATTTGTAATAAAAGATGATGACCCCCATGGTCTGTGACATTTTCTCTCTGGCCTTGACAACAACAAAAGTTTGCTGATTTATACTTAAAGCCAATGATGTGACTTGCCTTTGAACTTATGATGGTGGAGGTTACCATGTTGGACCAAACAAATTTAAAATTAAAGGGGTGCAACCTTAAAAGCCTGTCCTGGTACAGTGCCTGCCAATGGCATATTCTAGTTTGGAGATGCAACGGGGCACAGATAAGAAGACACTGGGTGGGGCGGGGGAGGGAATAGTGCCTGGATCTGGAGGTGACAGTCCTAGGGCAGAAGAGAGACAGAATGAGAGAATCTTTTACTGAGGCATCAGGAAAGCTACCATGCTGAAGATATTCAACCCATTTCACAGATGGAAAAACAGACTCTATGGGAGTCAAGGCAAGATATGGTGTCATGCAGTCCAACATGATGCTGGAGAAGGAGCTCAGAGTTCTACACTTTGATCCACAGACAACAGGAAGTGAACTGTGTCTCACACTGGGTGTAGCTTGAGCATATATGAGATCTCAACCCCCCCACACACACACAGTGACACACCTCCTCCAACAAGGTCATACTTCCTAATAGTGCCACTCTCTATGACCTAAGCATTCAAACAACATGAGCCTATGGGGCCATACCTGTTCTAACCACCAGAGCAGCTTTATTTATAACTTCCAAAACTTGAAAGCAACTAAGATGTCCTTCATACATAAATGGAATGCAGACCAGTGCATCTATATGACAGAATAGGATTTATCGACGAAACAAGCTGTCAAGCTACCGAAGATGTGAAGGAACCTTCAGTGCATTTCGCTAAGGGAAAGAAGTCCACTGGAAAGACTTATATGCTATGGAATTATTTTTCATGGCTATCAGATGTTGTGGCGCTGTGAGGGTGATAGGTAGAGGACTTTTGAGTGCAGCAGAATTATTCTTGTCTAACACCACAATAGTGGATACACACTATGATACACCCATCAAAATCCACAGAATGCCCTACCCAAGGAGTGGACCCTAATGTAAACTGAGGACTTTAATTAATACTATAATAACCAATATAGCAAGATTGGTTTACTCGCGGTTAAAGGTGGAGCAAACTCACCCATTCTCTGGTGTGAGAATGAGGGGCAGTGGGGATTGGGTGGAAAGGATGGATGAGGAAAGCCATTGTTTTTCATTCGATGTTTTCAGTAAACCTAAAACTTCTACATACAAAAGAAAAATAAGCCAAGCTTTTTAATCTCAGCTACTTGGGTGGCTGAGGCAAAAAGGTCACAAGTTTGAGGCATGCCTTACTGGGACTCCACCTCAAAATCAAAAGCAAGAAGAGAATTGAGAATACAGTTCAGTGGCAGAGTGCTTCTCTCATGCCCAAGTCACGGGCCACATGCCTCATTCCACTCTCCAACACACACCAGACTGAGGTTCTAAAACCAGACCAAGTGGTCTGTGCAGAGCCCACCAATCCTATGACCCTGAGATAATGGACATTTACCTGATTTTTCTGCCTTCACTGAAGAGTAAAATACCCCTGGGCCAGGAGCATCAGCCCTGGGAGTGTTAGGAAATTTGCAGCAACAAATCAGTATACATGATTTCACTTGCTTCAGGCACAGAAGGTCATTTCACACTCAGTGGCCCAGCCACCAGCATCTGTATGGTTATGGTTGCTGTTTAGAATAATGTCCTCATCACAAGCTTCTGCAAACATTGGGCAAAGCATATTTCTTGGGGCTGACAATTTTGCAGTATGATGGAAACTAGCAACTGGCAGGGCAAAATGTGCTAACTTTAGAAGTCAAGGTAGGTATTAACATGTCTTCTCTTTCACATCCTGACTCAGAGCTTATATGCTGAGCAGCCTGACAGAAAGTTGGCCATGGTCACCTTGGAAGTGACAGTGTGACATGTGGTGTTAACCAGCAGAGGTGGCCTCTGAATCGTTGAGTCCCTACTTACCTCATGTGGCTGACAGTTCCTGGACTGCTGCAGAGCACAGCCTAGAGGAGGGTGAGATCTGAGCTCATGTCACAAGTCTGTTTTTACCTAATCCCTCAAAAATCATAATTACACAAAGATGTCAGCTGGTCCTATAGAAATAATGAGACTACTCTTTAGGAAGATTGTTCACAAGGAAAGGGGAACACGGCGCCAGCTGAGATGGGTTATTCAATTCTGCATAAAGACTCACCCAAAATATACTTAGATTTTGTATTATGCATATTTTTCTATACACACAAACACACGTTTTCCCAAACAGTTTAGTAGAGAAGTCAACATTGGCAATCTTTACTTATATGTAAACTTCAAACATCCAAAACTTAAACTTAAACAGATGAGTGTTTATGATTTTAGAAAGGCACACATGTAAAACATTTAACAGTGATTTCCCAGAGAAACCCTGAATTTACATTTTTAATTGTGTAATACATATTCTGTTTATGTGTATTGACATTTATGATTGAAAACCAAGCAGCTCCACGCAGGTGAGTTCTTCCCTGGTTTTGAAACAATCCCCGGCCTAGAAGTGGTGTGCTGCTTAGGGAAAGGGAAAGAAGGCGCAGGGGCGCTGGATGTTGATCGATTCCAAACAAATAAGGGAAAAAATAATAAAAAATTAAAAGTAAAAAATAAACTCTGTACAAATCACAAAAATTTTTCTCATGGAAAGACAGACGAGCTTTTAGCATCTGCCTCCGTGAGCTGTTTGACAGAGGGAGAGGTGTGAGGTCTGGGCAGGACAAGGAGGTGGGCCACCCTCTGCGGAGACCCCAACCAACACTTCTCAATGAGGATTCCAGAAAGCGTGGCATGTAAATGCCTGTATTGTCTTCTGAGTTACAGCTGAGCATTTCGTTTGGAGGGACCACAAAAGCTTTCTTCTTACAGCCAAGGCCTGGGTTTTTAATAGCAGCTGTATTTGGAAAACTTCTCAAATCAGAAAGGATGTGGTCTGCAGTGTTGAAGTGTGCGGCCGGCCACATGTGCAATGCATAGCTCGGAGACGTGAAGCGGCTCATTTATCAGGTCGGAACGCAGAGGCTCAAGATTGGGATCCAATAGAAATTGCTAACCCAGACCAGAGGTTGCTGAGCGCCGTCGTCCACTGAGGCTCATGAATTTTTCTGCTTCCCTCCACAGCACTGGCTCTGCTGCCCTTTGCCACATGTTATTAATGTTACTGACAATTCTGCTTATTCCCCCTCTCTGTATCAGTAATGCAGCTTATGAATCTAATAAATATAAGACTTCAATTGTACATTGGTGATCTCTCTCTCTCTCTGTCTCTGTCTCTCTCTCTCTCTCTCTCTCTCTCTCTCTCTCTCTCTCTCTCTCTCTCTCTCCCCTCTCTCCTTTTGCTAACTTTCCAGTGCTTTGGGATAAATCGTCATACCATCTGAGCTGTGTGGTGAGTGGAATGGCGGCATCTCTCGGGAAGTACTGGTAACCCATACCAAGCTGCTCTAGAAACTCACATGGGAACGCCAGTCTTCAAATTCAAAACTAGATGCTCTCTCAGAACTTACAAATGTTCTCTAGTTTAAATTCCAACGGCTGTAGAAGCAAACAAGCCTAAAGAATTTTCCAGTCCATTGTGCAGAGCTGAGTAAAGAGGCCGGGTTGGTGTGATGGGCAGAGAGCACAGCTTTAAGGACAGGCAGGGGAGACGACCCAGTCAGTAAAGGGCTTGAAGTCCTCTCAAGTCCTCAGTCAGTAAAGTCTCTGCAGGTGATACAGCCTAAGTTTTCCCCTTGTCTAAACTAACCCTGATCTGTGATTTTGAACTTGGGGAGAATAGCAATGCCGTAGTAATGAGTTGGGGTACCTTGCTTGACTTTTTGTAACATTGACTTGGAACTAAATTACACCGAAGCCGTTCCTACTAGGGGGTGCATACAGGGACAAATGAACAGATTGGAGGGTCTTGAGAAAGTGCATGGAACATGGCCTAGTGAACAGATGAAAACATGAAGTCTAGGAAAGTCCTGGAATGATTATTTGGGGCAAAGGGTGAGGAAGCATATGGCCATCCTGACTAACCCCCAAAGCTGGTTCTGCTGATGAACCAGTCCCTGTGGAGTGGAGGGTTTCCAGCCAGTGCCTTCTGCTGATCCCCCGTGAAATCCTCTTTCAGGAAAGAGGATTGGAGCAAAGATGCAGATGGACATTGGGAAAGAAACCTGTGTGGCCAACTTGTTCCCAGGTGAAATGACATTCTGGGGGACTATTCTAGGTAATTCTGGGCTTTGGGTTTCTTCTTAAGAGATCTGAAGAATTAAGAGTCCACACTGTTAGGACTGGACTCTGTGGACATGGCAGACAGCCCAACATAATGATGGCTTCTATAAAAAAAAAAAAAAAAAAAAAAAAAATCCAGCACTCTCTCCCAAGAAAGAGACCTAGATATGTCAGCCAGTTTCAGGTACCCACTCACCTTCTACCTTACTCAAACTATGTCTTTCTCTCCTCCTTTTTTAAGATTTATTTTTTGTTTCGTGTGTATGAGTGTTGGCCTGCATGTGTGTCTGTGTAGTCCAAGTGCGCAATGAGCAGAGAATTCAGAAGAGGGACATGGAAGAAACCTGTTGATGGGCTTGTTCCTTCTGGCTCACTCAGCCTTGATGGGGAATGTACTGTGTATGTTCATCTTATTGATTATTGAATAAAGTACTTGTTTGGCCAATGAGACAGCAAGTTAGACGGGACTAGGAGTCAAAGAGGATTCTGGGAAATGTAGTAGAGAAGTGGTGATCCAGACAGGAAGTGACATAGCAAGGAGACTCATATTTAAGCAAAGAAAATAGGAAGGGTCCCCTTTTCCCCTTCGCCTCCTCCAGCGGTGGGATGTGATCCACCGGCAAGGAGGGACGCCAATAAAGCGTCCGATAAGATAAGTCTTGTAAAATATATAGATTTATGATAATTAAGACTGAGCTAGCAGATGAGAATCCTAGTCATTGGCCAAGCAGCATTGTACCTAATACAAGTTTCTGTGTATTCATTTGGGCCTAATTTGGGCGAGCGGCTGGCATAAAGTGCACACGTGGCTGTGGGGCTCAGAGGCTTTTGGCAGAAAGATTTATCGTAACACAGCCTGTTTCTTTTAGCATCCAGAACTACCAGCCTAGGGACTGTGGCACCCTCAGTGGTCTGGAACTTCCAAATCAATCAAGAAAATGAACCACAGGCTTGCCCACAGGACAGTCTGGTGGAGGTATTTTTCCATTTTAGGTTCCTTCTTCTAAAACAACTCTAGCTTGGACATATGTTTGACATAACACTAGTCAGCAAGTTGGGCAAGGTTTGGCCAATGACTGTTGGCTAAAATTTGATTTACTACAAGAAACTAAGGTGTGCTAATGGAGAAACTCATGGACATGCTTCCTGCCCAGATGAATTTCTTTCTGTCTCTTTCTGAGCTAAATGAACAGCAGAGGTTGGTTCTTTTGTGGCTAGAACAAGGCAGCTCTATTTCAATGCAAGTGTGGGTCTGTAAGTCTCTCCATATTCACTTTCATTACAGTGTCCCACTGACTGGGAGTAGGTAGAGTTCAGCTCCTCTGCTGTCCCCTGCTACTAGACTTATTTAAAATACCTGCTGGATGCCTGTGAGCCCTGTGAGCCCTGTGAGCCCTGTGAGCCCTGAGAGCCCTGTGAGCCCTGTGAGCCCTATGAACCCTGTGAACCCTGAGAGCCCTGAGCGCCCTGCAGAGGGCAAGAGACTTCAGAAGATGCATCGCCAAGTGACCTCAAGCCCTTCTAACTCAGACAGCTTTGGGACTGAACCCCGAAGAGCTGTGTGGCTCTGAAAACCCGACATGGCCTTGCCTACACTTAATGCATTCATCAAAAAGATAGAGATACTCATACATATCTTTTAAGTTATACTGAATATTAATGTAGATAATGTATAAAGCTTTCTGCAAAAGAAGTTTTCTAGAAGCAAGACCCTCATCTCTAGAATCTATGAATCCAGAGAGAGAGAGAGTGAGAGAGAGAGGGAGGGAGAGGGAGGGAGAGAGAGAGGTGATAGGCAGGTAGATAGGTAACTGGGTCCCCTCAATAAGACTGATAATTGTTATTTACTTAGCGAAACTTTATGAAGCATGTACTCCCCTCAAGGGCCAGAAGAGAAGTGAGGGCTGACGGGAAGATGTCTATAAGCAGGAATATGAACTCTTTTTTAAAGTAATGTATTCGTTTTTATTTCATAAGTGTTTTGCCTGCATGTATGTTTGTATGATGGCATTGCATCCCCTAGAATAGGAGTTACAGACCATTGTGAGATGCCTGTGGGTGCTGGGAATTGAACCCAGGTCCTCTGGAAGAGCAGTCAGTGCTCTGAACCACTGAGCCATCTCTCCAGTCCCACAAATATTGCCTCTTAATTTTATCACAGTGACAACCACGTGGCAGCTGCTTCAGACATAATAAAAGAAGAAGGAAATGAGGAAAGGAGGAAGAAACAGAGGGGGTGACCTATAATCTTTCTTATATTGCTTCTAAAATGAAAATTACTGACTAAAAATAGATATTCTTTCATTCCTTAAGAGACAGGACAAAGGATGTAGGTATCTAACTTATTGCCACAGTCACTCTTAACCTGAAGTCTGACCTCTCTGAGTGTAGCTGAACTCGCCGTCATGTTGTATGCACGTTATTGGCTCTGAAGATCTCTGGTTATGGACAGTTTTCACGGCTGCAAAGTCAAATTCCCTGAGTGACTCATGTTTTAGAGATGTTGATATATCACACTGTGTTCTAATAACACTTTCAATACTGGCTGTGACATAGACTGCACTACTCTAGCTTCCCAGGAGACTCAGTCAGCAGAAGCCCTCTGGTGAGCACCCCGGAGCTAAGGTGAATTCTGCAGAGTCCTGAGACACACATTTAATATCAGCAGATGACAGAGAAACAATTTGGCAGCAAATGTGGGTGGGAGAGAAACTCCTTTTCAAGCAATCTCCCCTCATATACCAAGGCTGCATGCACTGACACCTTCCGCACAGAAAGCTGTGAAGATAACAGCTTAACGGGCCCTTGAGCCACACTGCCATAATGAGAAATGAAAGCTAAAATGCCTGAGCTGAGCTTGTCCGAGAAAGCACTGGAAAGCTCTGGAAACATCAAAGCTTGAAGGGCAGAAGGGCAACATGAAAAAGAAACCCTCTTCCACCCTAGTGACTTAAATTCAACCTGACGGCATCAAGTAGGTTCCACACATCAGCCAAGAGATGGGAAAAAGGCTCACAGTTACCCTGGAGGAATGTTGGGAGAATGACCTCTTGCTACTGAGACCTCTGTCACCTGGGTGAGTCTTTCCTCTGTCCTCTGCCTCCTCCCGCAAGAACTGAAATACTTCCCAGATTTTGACAGTTCTCTTTCAAGACAGGATCGTTTCCCTACAAAGAAGTTTGACAACAGGGAAATTCTTTGGTAAGGTCTTGACAAGAGTAGAGTATGTTTCTAGTGAGAGTAGAAAAAAGCATGATCTTCATTTAAACAAATAAGCAACAGACGAACAGCAAAAACCAAAATGGTTGGGGATAGAGCTCAATGATAGAGTGCTCATCTATCATACACAGGGCCTTGTATGATAGATCCCTTCCATCCCTAGTCCCTAGCACTATTAAAAGCAATCAATGTAACAATATTTCCCTAAAATGTAAATGCATGTGAAGTTTGACTAACAATTCCACCTCTAAAACCCCACAGTCAAGAGAAGCACTTTCTATGCCAGTGACATTTGATATAGTTGGGGCATCATCGTTAACAAGCAAAGAGACGAAATGTATCCTAAGGGTCCATCAATAAGTGACACGGGTCAGTAGGAGCACACAGTAACTAGGAAACTCATATGAGCTCATACTTCTGAATGAAACAGGCCTGAGATTCACCATTAATGTGAAGATGTTATTTGGCTTACAGTTTTGGCGATTTTGGTCCAAGATCCATTGGCCCTTAGATTCAGACCTAAGAAGAAACCTTGCATCATGGAAACAGGGAGCTGGACCACTGGGTCATGGTCTTCAAAAATTCGGAATCCTACAACATAGACTGGGCCTGTGCACCCAGGCTTCACCTTTGGGTTAGCTTCCTTCCCAGGTGCTCCAGTCTTCATCATGCCAAAGAAGTACTGTCTCAGGCCAGTCCAGGCATCCCTGCTTCCCACTAGGCCATGAATGCTCTGAGGACACAGATCCTGAATCTGTCAGCAAGCAGAGTCCAGCCTCAGACCAGCAGGTCTGCCTGGATTCCAAAGAGAGACAGTCTGTTCTAATGTTTCTGACAGTTCCCATGGGCAGTACTTCTGATCTATATGTGATTTTCTGCCAAGCTTCCTTCCCGGAGTTATAATACCTCGTAAGTGGCCACTGACACAGCCTTCAGTGCCTGTTCTGTTGTCCCTCACCTAGACAAGAAACCAGTTCTGTAATGACAAGCCTGAAAGGTGTTGCTGGAATTCCTTTCTCCAGAACAGATGTGGGCAACATCTATCCCTCCTCTTAAGGGCCCAAACCAAAGTTCCCTCTGGGGAGTTTATTGGGCTTCCTATATGGGGGTGGATACCTCTCCCGCAAAAGGCTGCACCTGGAAAGCCTTAGCCAGCAGGGATGTGGGCTTCTCTGTATAAACATAAATGGAGCCCCAGCCCTAGTCTGCGCTGGTCTTTGTATACTCTAGCTCCTTTATATGCTCTTCCTCAGGCCACAGGCAATCAAAACAGAGTTCTGTACAAGAGGAGGTAGAAAGCAGCTTGACACTCGGGTGAGAATCCCAAGCCCCTCTTCTCCCCTCTATGTGGGTGTGTAAACAATCATCAAGCCAAACTGGCATGATTTTTGCAAGGGAGTGCTGCAGAATGCCCCAAAATGTTTGGTAGCTTACCTTGGAGGACAGTCACTCAGCACAGACGGGCTGCTGAGTACAAGAGGAGGACTCAGGCTCAGCACATAGTGGGATGGTGAGGGCTGCAGGAGGACTCAGTCTAAGTATACACTGGATGCTGGGGGCTCGGGGTGGACTCGGGCTCAGCAAACCCTGGGATGCCGGAGGGTATAGGAAGATTCACACTTGGTTTAAACTGAGATTTGAAGGCTGCTGTGTCTGAAAAGCTTCCACCCTAAATAAACTTGAGCATCTCTTGGAATGAGAAGAACAATCCAGAAAGAAGGTTTTTGCTTCTAGGCCATGGACACCAAAGAAGGCCTTAGGAGAGCCCACGGAGCACAGCATGGACTGAGCATAGTGAGATGAGGAGGGGACTGGGAACATTTGGTATCATTCCAAAGTACTTCCCAATGTGGTCAGATCACAGAAGCCCACCAGGAATGAGCATTTTTCAGGGAGCTGATACAAAGGGGAGCTTAGAGGGCAGACTCTAAGAACTGCATGAGATCTCCTGCCAGACAAGCTCCTAAGGAAAACTGGGAGACTCGGATGTTGGAGGCAGAGGCACTGGTTCCAGCAGCCTCGGTGTACCCCAGCATGTCTGAGGAGGAGTGATTTTAATTAGCAGCACTCTGTTCCTTGTGGAGATTAAGTTCTCACAGCTGAGATGGCTGAGGAGCCTGCTTCTGACAAAACACTTCCTTGCTAGATCATCCCATGGTGGGGGATGGAAGGGCAAGAGGCCATTCACTGGCAGCAGAGAGGGGCTGCTGAAGAGAGAGTAAGCATGAGAGCAAACACAAGACTGTTAGAAACTGAGGGAACAGGGTCAAGACTCATCCTCCCATGGCTACCATGTCAAACCATCTGAGACAGGAATCCTCATCGCCCTCTCTGTCCTGATTCAGCACTGTCGCCCTGGGAATTAGGCTCCTGAGGCATGGACTTTCAGGAACACACCCAAACTGCACCAGACAGGTACAATGATGCTCCCAGATCTGGCAATCAGGTCCAGATGGCTCCTGCAGACACTGGACAGGAGAAACTGGAGGAGTTGAAGGGCAAGCAGGCCACTGCTTGGGCTAGCAGATGACAAGGGTACTGGACACTGGAGTGGCAGTCTTGTGGACCACCCTCTGTTTTCACACTCCTCTGACTCTGACGTCCAGGTCTCATTCTCCCAGGGAGCGCCTGGCAATGCACAGACACCTTTACTTCAACTCCTCCAAAAAACCTTGTCTGGCTACAGATGCATCTCAGATGTACTCAGAGCCCCTGTCTACTATGAAAGGATAGGGTGGCATTTCACAAGAAGTAAGCCTGGTTACCCCAGGCAGGACCAACCCCAGGAGGGTGGGGGTGGTTCCTGTGCTGCGGGAATCCAAGGCTGTCCTAACAGACCCTTCAGATGTTTGAGAGAATCTCCAAGATGCTCAGAGTCACACTGCTAACCTCCTCGCTGGCCACTCTGCTCCTAATCTCTCCCCATGGACAATTCTCTCTGCGTTGGATTAATTCCTCCCATGACCCTTTTTGCCTAGTAATTCACCAAAAAGCTTCCCAGCCATCACACACAGTCCAGAATTCTTAAGTTGGCTTTTAGAACTGTCTGGAGAGAACTTATATTTCTGAAACTCCCACTGGCTAGGCTCAAGGTGAACAGGGTGATTCATCTGTGATTCATTTGTCATCAAATCAAAAAAAGTTATTTTCCATTTTTGTTCTTGTTGCCTGGTATGCACGAAATATCTGTCATCATTCATTTACATCTTACCATATTCAAAATCCAACTCAATATCATCTCTTCCAGGACAACCTCCCTGATTCTAACAGCCAGGCACAGATGCTCTTCTGTTTGCCGTGGGGCCTATCTCTGCTCCCTTCTCTGGGCTCTTTATGTATCACTGTGCTTCTGGGGAGTAAACTGAAGTTTGGATTTTCTGTATCATATCCTGAGACCTTGGGCCTTATATATAATATAGACTTGCAACATTTAAACTGGAGGAGCTTGCTGTCAACCAAATTGTGCCCCCACTAAATTAATATATTCTAGCTAACTCCAAAGATGATGCTATTTAGAAAAGGGAGCTTTGGAAAAGAATTCAGCTTTGATGAGGTAGTGAGAGTGGTACCCTCCTCAATGGGACTAGGGTCCTTATGAGAAGTGACGCTGAACGTTTGCTGTCTTTTTCTTTCTCTGCTATGTGAGTGTGCCATGAGAAGGGATCACTCACCAGAACTCAACCATGGAAGCTCCTGATCGAAGGCTTTGAAACCTCCAAATCAGAAAAGTAACTTCTATGGAAGCCACCCAGTATACAGAGTTGTGTCAGGCTACCGCACAGCAGACATGGCCTTCAGGGGACCTCTAAGCAGCCTCGTTTTATATAGTTGGTAAGTACCAAATCCACAGGGTCACAGAGCAGAGATCAAACCCCAATCAGTCTCTTGACCCCCACCACTGCTCCAGCAAGCGCAAGAAGTTGCCAAATAACACAAAATGAAAGAAAAAGCTCAAAGCAATAAGTGTATTTTTCTTAAACATGTCCATACCTTAAACTCTTTTTATCCTAGCCTTGAAATAACAAACCAAAGGTCCAAGGGGACTTCTAGTGAGGTCTGAAATCAAGAACATGGCTTAAAGGCTGCCAAGGATGAGAAAGAAAGGCCTGTTTAGTTATGACAATATCACCTTGCAAAGTTATGAATTATGCAAGTGAAAACAGACGGCAGGACGCATGGCCTCATGAGACTTCATGTACCTGTACACAACACTGCGCGAACAAGCATTTCAGAGCCCTACTTGAAAAAGTTTCTGTTATACTGCAGGACTGCAGATTTACCCTCCTGTAGTCCTTTACTGCTCACAAAGGCTTCCACATGTGTCAACTTGGGCAGTCTGTGTGACTGCCAACGTAGCTATCACAATCTCTTAGCAAAATAACACAATGGAGTGTGGGAACTAAAGAGCTAAATACAGTGTGTGTGTGTGTGTGTGTGTGTGTGTGTAAGAGAGAGAGAGAGAGAGAGAGAGAGAGAGAGAGAGAGAGAGAGAGAGCAAGCTCATGGGGTGGGGGGGCTTGTTGTAGAGTTGCTCTTGTTTCCCATATATTGCAGACTAGCATTCAGACCCACAAAAGTTCTCTATCGGTCCATGCTGAAAGAGAGACAAGCAATGGAGAAACCCGAGGTTGGGTCCTAGCCTATTCTCTGCTAGGTAACTTACTCAGCCTCATTGCTGTTTCTTTGTGTGTGGAAAGTGTGGTGAATTGTTTTCTCTTCCATTCCCTTTAGATTCTGGTGATCTGTGAGTTTCAGAATTAAAGAGCATTAGATAGAAGTGCAGGCTGGGTTACTTTCAAAAGTTTGTGAGCCCTGGAGCAAGGCCTTTGGAAGATGACACTGTCCAAAGTGCTTCTTAACCAACTCTACAAGGAAAAGAGATGGAGACAAAGGCTGTGTACTCAGCCTAAAAAGTTAAGAATCTGTCCTAGCAGAAAGACTCAGAGGTAGTCATCTGCTCCAATGGAGCTGGCATGGCTTTGAGAGTCAAAAGGAAGTGTGGAAATGCCTAGGGACTTACTCCACTCAGACACCACTTTCTCACCACTTTCTCACCTCTCTTCCGACAGAATTGAAGATTGCTGTATCCTGCCCCCATTGAAAGCCCAGACACTCTTGATCTCAGGACAGCAGTAGATTGATAAAGACAGTTACAGTAAGACATAAAGTAATCTGGAGTCCTTTATACTGAGCGATATACACAGATTAACCATGCATTAACCATTACTAGTCTAATACAGAGACTGGTTTCCTATGTCATTCCATATATTTTAATTTTTAATGCAGAGTAATTTTAATCCAGTTCAAAAACATGTTCTCCGTGCCCTGTGTCTTCAGAGTAATGAAAAACATCCACAGAAGAAATATGGTAAACAAGTGTGCCACACATGAGAAATAAAGTCGTTGTCTAGAAGAGTACAGTCTAGAAGTGCAATGACCAGGTTGCGTTAGCTATGGCTTTCAATCTCATCGTCTGATTCTTGTATGCTGTAGCAATTTGTGTTTACACACCCCATGAGAATTTAAAGGCTTCTCAAGCCAGAGGGGCTCTATTACCAGCAGAAGTTTAAAAGGAAGATAGCAAGAAACATTTGTCAACAAAGATTCAATTTGAGGCTAAGATTTGACTTTTCAAACATCAGCACTCAGGGCCCCCTTCACACCTTTTGTCTTTCCTGTATATTATATTACCATTTGCCTAATGTCTTATTCTGTGCTTATGCTAAACAAGACTGGTCAAATGAGTTCACTTAGCTTCAGTTGTACTTCCTCCCCGAACATATTAAGCTACATGAGAGCTATATAAAATACTTTTCCCCACTCGGGAGGCAGAGGCAGGCGGATCTCTGTGAATTTGAGGCCAGCCTGGTCTACAGAGCAAGTGCCAGGATAGGCTCCAAAACAATACAGAGAAACCCTGTCTCAAAAAACCAATACACAAATATGTATATATGTTCCCCTAATTTCCTCAAACATGTGAATTATGAGTTTGTGGTTGATCTGTAACTCCAGAGTCTGTTGGGTGTCAATATTTATTCACTTGTCAAATACTCATCTGCTATATACTCTATAGATGCAAAACAAATATGACATGGTCCTTGTCATGATTATCACCAGAAAGTGAAGGAATAGACAGTAACAGTAACATCTCTAATACAAAATTGAGCAGACAGCTCATCCTCTTTGAGCCATACACAGAGGTAAGATTGGCCCTCAGCACTGACCAAACATCCACTCTGAGCCATCCACAGTGATATGATTGGTCCTCAGCATTTAGCAAACATCCTCCGTGAACCACTCACAGTGATGTGATTGGCCCTCGATGGCACAATATAGCCAGAAGAGTAGCTCTTGGATCTTTTGGTTTAAAAAAAAAACCTAAGCACTCTTAAATTTATTTGAGAACCTCAAAGAGCTAAGTGTGTGGTATTTACCAAAACTTACTACATTCAGGGCTGGAGAGATGACCACAGAGTTAAGAATGCTTGCTGTGCATGTATGAGATTTGGAGTTTGGACTCTAGAATCCATGGGACCTGATCCCATGCTGCCTGTAACCCCAGCACAAAGGAAGGTAGAAACAAGAAAATAGCTGGCATGGGGAAACAAAAAAAAAAAAAAGTTTTAAAAAGCAATATGTTCAAATTTTAAACTGAGACTGTTTAAGCATTTAATAGTTGCCTAAAATAACAACAGTAAACACATTGCATAAGTAACATTTTATGAAGATAACAATAGTTCCTCAAATAGAAACATTTACTAATCAAAACAAACCAGTCTCAAAAATATACATATTATCTGACGCCACTAATACTGAGTGCAAGGGTTACAGGGTGTGGTGATATTTGTTTATGATCTAACAAATAAAGCTTGTCTGAAGATCAGAGTGTAAAGCTAGCCACAATGGTCAGCCATACAGGCCAGGCAGTGGTGGCTCACACCTTATTCCCAGCAGGCACACTAGCCATATAAACTGGGCAGTGGTACACACCTTTAATCCCAGCACTAGAGAGGAGTATAAGGCAGGTGGAGACAGGGGTGCAGGTATTCAGTCTAAGACATGCTGAGGACAGGGTTGTCATGTGTCGTGTCCCCCTCTGTCTCAGTAGAGGTGAGAACTCTCTAGTGGTTGGCCGCTTTGCTTTTCTGATCTCCAGGTAAGCATTATTTCTTAGCTCATGAACAAAATATTACCACCCTAGGGTTGTCGAATTCCTGTACTGCAAATAAAAGCTACGGAGAAGGAATAAGGAGACACTGTTTCCTGGGCAAAAAGTAAAGTGAGAAGGTTTGGGATTAGTTACACAACAATGTGAATGTGCTTAATACTCAAAAATGTGAGAACAGATCATTTAAATTTTTTCTTTATTTTTAAGAATTCCATACATGTTCATAAAGAAATATAATTGTATAAGTACCACCATTTCAACTTCCTACTCCTTCCAAACCCTCCAACACACCAACTGGGTAAGACACCTGTTTTTTGTTTGTTTGTTTCTTTGTTTCTGGATCTCCATGGATCGTGGGAAACTTACCTGTGGCCACATCTTCAAAAATAAATGACTTTTCCTCTTTCAGAGACAGTCCACTGCCAATTGCTCCTCAGGCAAGGAGTGGGGCTTGGAGCCCATCCTCATCTCTGCCTACATTTTAGCTGGCTTGATCTCGTGTAGGTAACTACAGCTGCTATGAGTTCGTGATTTTGCCAGCTGTATCATGTCCAGACGACAGGATATAACAGCATTTCTCCCCATCTTCTGGCTCTTCCATTCTTTCTACCTCCTCTTCAAAGATGTTCACTGAGCCTTGGTGGGGGGTTTAATACAGATGCCCCCGTTATGGTTCAACACTCAGTCACTTCTCCGCAGCCCTTTAATATAGTCCCCATCTCTCCACTGCCGCCCACTCCAACCAAGACTGAGGGCAGCCAAGGCCTAGGGATATAGACACAAATACTTAGGAGGCAATTTGACAGTGTGACCGTTTAGAAAATAACAATAACAGATGCTACTCTATGGCTTATGACCTACTCATCTACAGGCTTTTGACAGAATTACATACAGACCAGGCATGATATTCCTTCCTGTGGCTCTTTCGGGCCTCAAATCCTATCAGAAAGTGGTTCTTTATCACCATTAACAGTGCTGCCACTCTTGTACGACTGGATCATCTTGCCTGTCAGGTTCTCACTGCAGGACCTGGGACTCAGACAGCCTGTGTAGCACCGCCTGGCCCTATGAAAGTGAGCCAGCAGGGAGGAAGGTGGAAATTGATTTCTGATGTCCCGCAGCCTGAGTGTGTGATGGAAGACAGTAAGCTTTGTGTTGATTGTGTTTTGCCACAATTAACAATTTGTAGTATTTGGAAAAGGGGGTGGCATACTTTTCCAGTTTCACAGATCTTACAGCTGTCTAGTTTGGCAAACCATATTGAATTCCCTTACCGACTCCTGTGGTGTATAGTATACTTCTGAACTCAACCCGCTGCAGCACGCTGAAGTGACTGAAGTTACATGAAGCTTATCCAGCATCAGGACCACTGCTTTCTAAAGTGCAAAAGCCTTTGGATAGGCTTTTCAGGTACAAAGAGGTGTCCTTTGATGCTTCAGAGACCTCTCCAAGTGGCAGCTTCTTAGCGATTACTCCCAAAGCGGCATGAAACCAGAGCCAAACTGTTGCTGTCAAAGTCAGGTCCATTGTCCGCCTGGGACCTTGAATCCTTCATCCACACTTGGTTTTGTGATTTTAAGCACAGTACTGGAGAAAGTCCAGCCGACTCTGCTCTATAGTCTGCCAGATTCTGTCCCACTCTGTTTTACGGTGTCACTCTCAGCTCAGTGGAAGAGTCCTTACCCATCCTGAAACTTCCAGGCTTATGGTGGTGAACCCAGTTTTCCAAAAATTCCAAACTTCTCCTGAAACTCAATTTTAATCTTATCCATAAACTGTCAGTGATTTTTCTCGGCACAGCAGGCTTGCTTTGCTTATTCATGTAGCTAAATCTATAATCTGCAAAATCTAAATAGTCAAAATGTTCCTGTTATTCCTACAAGTAAAACTGGAGTATCATGAAAGATATAATTCCTCTTGTCTCAGCTCAAACCACCAAGCAAGTGATTTTCATCAGGATAGTCATATTTTTTCCATGTACAGGAGAAGGGCTTTACAAATAGGACATGAAAAAGATGTGTAGTTAGGAACCAAGGTTTAAGAAAGTTAGATTTTAATTTATTTTAATTAATATTAATATCTTACTACTCTATGAGGAAGGCTGTTAGGTGAAACTGTCTCTCTCTCTCTCTCTCTCTCTCTCTCTCTCTCTCTCTCTCTCTCTCTCTCTCTCTCTCTCTCTCCACAAATTCATGTTGGGGAGCTACACCGGGGTGAACACACAGGTACCACACTGCCTTGCCTGTGCTGTTTCTGCCACTGAGGCTTTTGTACCTCAGCACTGTAAAGAAGGGAAAGACAAAACAGAATTGTCTGTCAGTAGCCATGGGGAACTGATTCCAGGATCTCCTGTGAGTCTCAAATCCAAAGATATTGAAGTTCTTAGACAAGATGGAGCGGTGCTCACCCGCCTGTATTCTAGCTCTACGTGAGTCTATACTGCAGCGTGAATGCTACACAGTTGGTGAACTACACAGTGGCTAGGGCATCGGTTCTCAACCTTCCTTAACGAAGTCCTTCATGTTATGGTGATCCCCCCAACCGTAAAATTATTTTCGTCGCTATATTGTAAATCTAATTTTGTTACTGATATGAATTGTAATATAAATATCTGTGTTTTCTGATGGTCTCAGGTCACCCTGTAAAAGGGTTGTTGACTCAAGGGGTTTCGACCTACAGATTGAGAACCACTGGTTTAGGGCCTAGGAACAAGATATGGTCAGTAGAGACGCCATGTGTATTCAATCTAAAGTCGTTTGAATCCTCATCTGCAGGACATACAGATACAGAGGGCCAAAAGCACGATGATCCCATGAGTTTCTAGATAGAGCTCCAAGAGCCTGCTGGGAGAGCCTTGGAGCTACAATTCCCACTGAAAAAAATGACCCTGGAAATGTTGGGCCAGTTAATAAACTTTGGTCTCATCTTCTCTAGTGGGGCTAATAACCGTTCCCACGAAAGTACGCTTGAGGAAGAACTGAGCCCAAGCGGGACATGTGCAAACCTCAGTACCTGACCTATTGTGAGTGACAAATGTCATCTTTCAATGAAGTTTTCTGTTGCTACTAAAGCTGTGCTCACCTTTGCCTCCCCTGCAAAATGCTAATATGGTTTTTTTTTTAATCCGATAAAGAGCACTGACTGAGACCTCCTCATTGCTGTGATGTTCTCACTTTGCAAAAGAAGATAGAATTTAACCACTAGCTATTAAAGGGTGCTGTGAATAAACATTGGCTGGCTGGCGTACGAACATTGTAGCTGCATCTGTACTGCCGGGCTGACATCAGAGATGCCTCTGTCCCTGAGTATAAGAGAGGCCTATGAGATCTTTAAATTAATAAATGGAATGCTTTTAATGCTTGAACATAGTTTACTCCAAAAGGGATTCTAGAGCATCTAGGTCACCTTAGACCCAGCAGAGTACCCCCCCACACACTCTAAAGTCAAAATTAAATGAGCATATTGGGCATGGAACAATAGAACTCCGTTGTTCAAGTCAGTTACTGAATATTTCTCAGAGGCTTGTGGGTTGGCTTTTCTTTTCTTTTCCACTCCTCTTTCTTTCTTTCTTTCTTTCTTTCTTTCTTTCTTTGTGTGAAATTTCTCTTTCTGTCAGGAAAATTATAACAAACAAGTGGGAGTCCCTGGATGATATTCAAATCATTTCTTAATTAGGATGCAAGTCTTACCCCTAGAACCTGTGGCAGCAGAAACTTCATAGGAACAGCCCTTCCACTCTCAGAAGCATCCAGACGGTTGGGTTTCAAGGAATGAAATAGCTGGGAAGTCTCTGCATTTGTCCTATTTCAAGCTGAGTGTGTAAATAATAAAGGTCAAACTCAGAAAACAAGGCCGGTAATTCCTTGGTGACCAGCCAGACTCCAGTTCCCATCATTAATTCATATGTTGATAGACTTCCCCAGGAAGCCTGGGAACATAACAGAAGTAACTCAGCTTCCCCCAAGAGAAAAGGCCTCATTTTTCCTTGGCAGAT
Organism: Cricetulus griseus; assembly: GCF_003668045.3. Lineage (NCBI taxonomy): Eukaryota > Metazoa > Chordata > Mammalia > Rodentia > Cricetidae > Cricetulus > Cricetulus griseus. The sequence goes on along the minus strand of NC_048601.1, from coordinate 90,296,804 downwards.
TCATTCCTAATCACATAGCAGGAAACCATTATTAACATCTGGATATTCAAAAAGAGCCACTGAATTATTATAAAAACTGTTTCAACTCATCAGCCTAGAGCTCAGATGATCTACAGTATGCACAATGCTTTCCCCGCTTTAGTCAAGAAGATAAATGAAAAAATCCTGTATATTTCAACTGCCATTACACATTTGTTTTCTATCTGGGAAAATTCATGTCTGTACCTCTTATCCTAAGGCAGACATGTCAGCAGTGGCTTCTGCCCCTCCCGCAGTGAGTTTCTTCTTGGTGTACAGTTTTCAGAAGGCTACTGCAAATGCTAATTGGTTCAAAACAGCTGCAAGTTGGAGACTAGTGCTGGATTAGATTCTCTTTGAGCAAAAGTCTTCCATTCTTCAAGCAGCCAAGTCTTCCTTCAATACTTTATGTAGATAATTTCTAAACATCAGCAGCCATGACTTTTACAGACCCTGCAGTACTCTTTGCTCTCATCCAAGCGCTCAGCATCACTGGGCTAGCGGCACTAGGTAAAAGTATGTCATTCCTCTATTTGAAACTTCATAGCTTCCCTTTGCTATTAAGTCAATATACAGATTCCCATCAGGACCCACAGGCTCCTCTTACAGTCTCAGCATGAACAGATTAGGGAAACAAAACAAACAAACAAACAAAAAACCTATTTTGGGAGCATTGCTTTACTCCCTACTCCAACCCCAGTAAGGATGAATATAGAGCAAAACTTTGAGAGCAACACTTAAGCAAAGTCCATTTCAAAAGTCCTCCCCTAGGAGTGGGCTGTCAATGCTCCATCAAAGTCTACTCTACCTCCCCATCCTCCATCACTTGTTCCAGCCCCTCCCCTCACCACCACTGTTCCAGCCTCCTCTCCCACCATGCTGCCCATCTCAAGGCCCCGCCCCCAAAGTCTTGGAATGTTTTCCTGGCTCAGTGTCGTTCAAACTCAAATGTTGGCATAAGAATCACCCCCTCCAGGGCACTTTGTTCACGAACACTCACATTCCACTAGAGGAATCTGTGTTTTGTCTGTCTCCCCAAGGGCCTTACTCTATTTGGATTGTGTAAAACCCTCAAACTTAGCTAAGAACCTACAGATAGGCTCTCAAAACGTCATGGGAGGAATGTGGGAGACCATTTTTTGAGAAGGCAAGGTTAAGGTTATTCTGACTGATGTTTGCTGTGATGGGATTCAGCATGTTTTCCAGGAGAGAAACCCATCTCAGATGTAGGGGAGGCAAAGTAGGAAGTTCTGCATATTGGCGGACTGTAGTGATCTCTTTAAGAGGACAGGCTCCTAAACCATTGGCCTACATATTTTGGATGAGCTAATAAGCACTTAAATTGAATGTGTCTTATAGATCTACCTTTTTAAAACTTTACCTTCAGAATAAACTAGAAGTTCAAGTATGCAAACAGCAAGACACAGAGAGCAGTATAGCTGATATCCAGTGCCCAAATAAACCACAGTGTTATCTTTTTATTTTATTAAGTCAATTGCTTTACTTATGCACACGTGTATATGTGTGCTTGCATGTATGTGGGGGCATGGAAAGGACAGTCTTTGGGAGTTGGTTCTTTTCTTCTGTTAGACCCCCAGAAAACTCAGGTATCCCGGGTCCCAGGCCACGACCACGGTCATCCCAATCACCAGGTGGATTCGAGAGCTTGATGCAAACTGCACGGGGCTTTATTGTAATTTAACGAGCTAACCCCATGTTAGCTCGGGTCTTTCACCCACCCGCCATGGCAGATGGCTAGCAAAAGACAGCTCCTAGGGCCTCCCAAGAGATCTTATAGGGCAGTGTAAGGGGAGTGTCTAGGGGTACGCACTGGCTCACGATTGGTGTGCCTCCAGGCTTGGAGGGCTTGCCCTGTGTTGATTGGCCAATTGGTTGTTATGGTCCATAGTCCCTCGCAGGGTGGTTGCTATGCTTTGTGCGTCATCGCTGTGTGCTTGTCCATAAAGCACACCCAGGGTCGTAAAGCATAGCGCCACCAGCTAACTTTTGATTGGTTCCTTGTCACGAGGCAGGCATCTGACTTTCTAGTGACTAACTAACTTCTGATTGGTTCCTTGTCACAAGGCAGGCATCTGACCTCTAAGTGACCAAGGCAAGGTAATGGCAAGCACGTGTTTGGCTGTTATGGCTGCCAAAAGGGAAGCTGGTCCCTTCACTTCCATTTCATGTGTCCCAGGAATCCCATCAGGTCAACAAACTCAACAGCAAATGCTCTCTTACTCACTGAGTCATCTAGCCAGTCCTATGTTTTGAAACTCTTGAGTAGGACATCATGATTTTCTTCTCCACATATCCACACTGTTATCCAGTAAGAAAAAATGGTGGCCACTGTCTTGAAAAGATCACTAAGACAAGGAATAGTCAGAATCCAGTTCTATCCAACCACCCGCAGAGTGGATGTAAGTGAAAGTCATTGGATATAAAGAGGTCATTTAGCCATCATCTTCCACATCTATCCCAAGAGAGATTATGCCAGATTCTTCCTCTGCATATTTTCCAACTCTGTCTTCATCCTTGGTGTCCCCAGAGACTGGTATTAGGTGAGGGTCTTAATGTCCCAACCCTCTGCCAATAATGCTTGGCCCTATGACTAGCAGATCCTCCTGAGGGTACTAGGGGCATGGATCCACACAGGGAAGGATATTTCCAGCCTGGCATGAGTTTGCTTGCCTTTCACAAGGACATAGGCTGGAGGTTGTCTCCCAGAAGCCCTTTTTCCTTTCATCTTCCATTATCCTTACAGAAACGGTTCATTTCTGCCAGCAACTCTAACAACTGGTTTTAATTTTACCCTTTCTCATACCCTCTGTTGAATAATTGCCATAATCTTCATTCAAATATGCAGTGAGAAACTTTCATACATGGTTTGTAATTAACTATAAAAGGATCCATAAATCCTTTTAGGAAGTAGAAGGACATGGCCCAGTGTTGCAACACGAAGAAAAGCATTGTCCTGTGTGCTACTGTGTGGCTCTGTCCTTTCTCTGCTCTATAGGTACAACTGTCACTCAAGAAGACTTTGCCTGGGCTTCTTTTTATCCCTCTGATGATGCATTTACTGGAAATTAACTTGGAAGAATCACACATCCTGTTGGCTTGGCTGCTTGGCTGCAAGAAACTGGTATAAGAGTCATTTTACTCATGTTGAAGTGAACTGCTTATGGAAAGTGGCCTCTGAAACAGCAACTGCCACACCACCAGCCGTCCGGGGAAGAAAGATGGAATTCCAGGTGAAACATATTAACAAAGTTAGTTTTTTGGCCTCTCCTTTGGCTCCACCTCCGGGAGAACTAAGGCCTAATGATCTCAGGACACGAAAAGCAATTAAATTTCACTCGGTGATAAGTTGAAGAAAGTGTCCCATGTGAAAAGGCTGTGTCTTTGCCACGTTGCATGGGTGGCAATAAACAGCCAAACTCCCTGGCTTTGATATAGTAGCGTGCACTTTCACAGGGCTCAGGTTGATTTCATTTTAAAAAGTTGAATTTATGGGACAGAGGATTGAAAGGTCTGTACTGACATGTTTAAAACCTCCCTTTAAAGAGTGGCAGATTGCATCGTTCCATTTAAGCGTTCACACCGCAGCCTGAAACATAATCTGTTTACTGAAAAAACAACTTTTTATTGCCCTGCGAATAATTTCCCATTGAAAAAGAAAACAATGTACAGTATTTTACAGCTTTGCGAAACATCTGGAAAGTTTCTCAGTTGCTAAAGTGATGAAGAATTTGCATCCACATTCGAACTACTGATTTTTTAATTTGAACCAACTAAAGTCTGAGCAATACCGCCAGTTTCTAGAGCCCGCTGACAACAAGCAATTGGTCCTCAGCAAGGTGACTGGTTTCAGGAACCTGGCCCTGTGTCTTCAGGCTCTGAGTTGTGTAAATGTGCACTGCCTTGGTCCAGGTCACTCCAAGCTACTGAAGCAAGTGGCTTATGACATATTTACCTTTATCCACCTACACACCCAGCCTGGGAGTGCCACACAAGCAGGAAGCTTCCAGAAGAAAGAACAGAGGCTGCAACGGGGCCACCTGTGTGTCTACCATCTTGAACATGAAACTTGGGGAAAGCATGTGGGAGGGACCACAGTGTCGACTAGTCAGTCCACATCCCATTGGCAAGAGCACAGTCATATGACCAAAGGAACAGCAAGCTTGTCGGAGAAATGACTATTAGTTGTCCCCAAAAAAACAAGGAAGGGGTCTGGCAAACAATCCTTAGATCCCAGCCAGCGCTTTCCAAGATTAAATTTTTCTCCAAATTCAAGCAGGTAGAATGCTTAGAGCTGACTTCTCTGTTCTCTCTTAGGGACTCTGAAAATCATTCTACTAACAAAGTTAGGACGTGGGTGAGGTGACTGACTGCTGTACGGCAAAGCCATCTGCCTTGGCACTTTGTCCTGTTGTCATTTCCTAAGCCTGTGGCTTTATTTTAGAAAGTTGTGGAATTGCATTCATTATAGAGATATTAAATTAAACAATTCAAAGCTTTTGGAAAGATTGCAACTTTCATAGTCAAAAATCCTTTTTGTATTTTATTATGTTTTACCCCCACCCCCACCCCACCAAACTGTTATTTCTCCACAAAGGAGCTAAATGCAAAGTTGAGAGTCTAGTGCTCTGTACAAAGCAACTCACCCAGTTGTGGGAGTGCTGAGGGCAGGCACAAGGCTTACGCTTCGAGGGGATGGCAGTGACAAGAGGCTGTTTCCTCAAGAACAGGTCCATCTAGAAGGACACATTAAAACACCCTACATGCTGGGAGGTGACTTAATATTGAAAGACCACCGGAAGCTCAGGCCCCCAGAATCTCAGCCCAGGACCGCAGCCACCCCAATCACCAGGCAGAGTCGAAAGCTTGATGCAAACTGCACGAGGCTTTATTATAGTTGTTTAACAAGCTAACCCCATGTTAGCTCGGGTCTTTCATCCATCCACCATGGCGCTGGCTAGGAAAGACGGCTCGAAGTGTCTTCATAGAGATCTTATAGGGCAGCATAAGGGGAGTGTCTAGGGGTACACACAGGCTCAGGATTGGTGTGCCTCCAGGCTTGGAGGGTTTGCCCTGTGTTGATTGGTCAACTGGTTGTTATGGCCCATAGGCCCTCCCAGGGTGGTTGCTATGCTTTGTGCGTCATTGCTGTGTGCTTGTCCGTAAAGCACACCCAGAGCCGTAAAGCATAGCACCACCAGCTAACTTCTGATTGGTTACTTGCCATGAGGCAGGCATCTGACCTCCTAGTGAACAAGACAAGGTCAGACAAGCACGTGTTACTGTTATGGCTGCCGAAATGGGAAGCTGGTCCCTTCAATATAGCAGCTGCCCTGAAAGTATAAGAACCCAAGTTTGCATCCCAACATCCACTTAAAAGCTGTACAGAACTGATGAGCTCTAGGTCAATAATTGCTTGAGACTTTTCTCAAAAATTAATGTGCAGAGGCCAGCAGGTAAAGGCACTTGCGGCCAAGCCTTGTGACCTGAGTTTAGTCTCCGGAACCACATGGTGAAAGGAGAGACTCGACTCCCTCAAGTTTTCCTCTGACCTCCATGCCCAGGCACTTACATGGCAAAAATAAATAAACAAAAATATTTGTAGGTGGAAAATAATAGAGAAAGACATCCTGTGTTCATCGGTGGCCCCCAGATGCATGTGTTTTGCTCTTGTGCAAGTGCATAAAAGAATGCACATTTACTGTGCATACACATATGTGTGCACAAATACATGCACACGTATGTGTGTATGAGAATGCATATACTGGCTTGTGCACATGCACACACACACACACATACACACACACATACACACACACACACATACACACACACACATACACACACACACACACATATACACACATACACACATACACACACACACATATACACACATACACACACACACATACACACACACACACACACATACACACATACACACACACACACACACACACACACACACACACACACACACACACACACACTTAATGGTTCTGTGTGCATTGTTTGGTTCTCAGTGCGCATCTTCTTTCAACAATGGCTCTTCCTGTGTCACCATCACATACGATTGACTTCATCAGCTGATGGCAAATATCAGCCCAGTGAAGAAGGGGGTCTCTCTCTCTCCCCTCCCTCCCCCCCTCCTTTCTATCCTCACTCTCTCTCCTGTATCACAGCACACTCTCAGGCTTTGGCTTCTAGTGGGTGCTAGCTAGATGTTTATAGAATGAGGGTGTATTGAAAGCAATTAGAAAAAGATGAGTTCCATAAAACATCAAAAGAATCAAAGGGCTGCCAGTGCTTCAGGTGGGCCACCATGCATCCGCTGGAAGGGGCTACGGCAGGGACTTGCTTAAGGAAGGGTAGACGCCCAACAAGCAGCCTTTCTAGGTGGCACTGTAGGTAGAGGGACAGCCATACAGATGCCTGGAGATGACAAAGCAAAGATGTATCTGCAGAATGGTTAGTACCCATATTCACCATGCCTGTAACATGTGAGGGGGTGGAAGAGGCAGGACTGGAAAGGAGGTTGCAGCCATTCCAGAAGGACTTTGGCTCTCAAGGTACCAAGTGTCTTCAGCTCTGTGGGCAGTGAAGAGCTGGGAGAAGTCCTGGCATAAAGAGGATTGCTCTGCTAAGCAGGGAAGTTTGAGCCGGGGGCAGGGGGGTGAGTCATGGTAACTCTCCAGGTGAGTGCCTTCACTTTATCAAAGGAAGATGGAGAGATGAGGGCATGCCAGGGGGAAACTCTGGGTGTGAGACACAGGGAAAGCCACCGCTCTGATCAACTGGTCAGATCTTGAGGAACCAAGAAGGAGGAGCACAAGGTCAATGAAAACATGATGCTGCATCCAGGGTAAGAGGAGCTTAGGGCGCAGAGGAGGGGGCTGATGGGGGTTGAAGTACTGGGATTTGAGAGGGCCAGGGCAGGGAGTTGCAAATATGAGGAACTGCAACGTCTTTAGACAGGGCTGGGGTTAGCAGTGAGGAAGGCCTTGTGCTGAAGACCTTGACATCTTGAAGTTGCTCACATGGATATTTCAGTGTCTCTACAGAAATCCTGTTGTCTGAATGACCTTCAAAGGTCATGTGTTCAGGCTACAGGGTGGTATTAATAGGAGGGAACTGGGGAAAAATAACCAAGTCATGAGGATCCTATCCTCATGTTCTGCCCTTTTGCCCTTGTTCTCTTCTGCTTCATGAGAACAATGTTCTATCCATGCAGAGATACCATCTTGAAGAAGAGAGCAGATCTTCACTGGACACTGCACCTGCTAGCATGCTGGTCTCAGACTGCACACTCAAAACTTTGACAAATAAACTTGGGTTACTTATAAATCATACAGTCTCAGGTATTTTGTTATTGCATCACAAACAGCCCAAGGGAAGATATACTTTTCAATTCATGTAGATGTTCAAAAGTTGGTACACATAAACTTTGGAAATACATTTTCCTGCCCTACAGGTATATTTCTTCATTGTTCTAATATACATAGAGACTTTTAAGAATTAGAAATATTTTCTAAGAGCTCAGGACAGGGGTCCCCTCATAACTTCCCTTCACCTCTAAATGTAGTAATCTCTCCACTGAACAGTGGGACCCTCCCATCAATTGCCCCCTCCCATTCTGTTTAATTGGAGCTTACTCTGATCTCCTTCTGGGTGAAGTCATTTCATCAATACACAGTCTGGAAAGAACAGTGTGGAAAACCCTTCTTGTCTATATGGAAGTACTCACTATAGACATCAAAGCAAAGGAAGGCTTTATAGAAGAAAAGAACTACCTTCCTTTCAAAAAAAAAAAAAAAAAGCACAACAAAACAACCTTGTACCATTAGTATCACATGTGGCAGGCAAGTCTCAAATGCAAACCAGCTGCCATGTTTTGTGCAAAACCTCCCAGTTATCAGGAAAAGTTTGTCTAGCTTGCTGATCCCAAAGACGGTCACTCTGAGTATTTTGCACATTGTGGGTTCCCCTTTTGAACACAGAAATTCTCCAGAGACATATCCAAGACCATTTCAGCCCTCTCTCCCTTTGGCTGCTGCATGAGCACATGTGGAGAGAAATGAAGCAAAAATGTGGGAGATTGAAGTAGAGTCGAAGGGAAAACAATCCTTTTTCTTCTTCCTCGTTAAACCCTGGGAAGATTGCTTCAAGAAGAAAGAGCGTGGTGCCCAATTATTATAAGAATATACTCTTGGCACACCTGTTTTGCCTCTCAAAGCTGACTTTGATGGCATTAATTTTACCTACACTATGGTATAAGTTTTCACTGAGATCTTTGTCTCATCCTGACACCAATTAGAACATGAGTTTCGGCAGAAGAAACCACGGCAATTTAGTCCATACCTTGGAAGGAAAGGAAGCACTAATAGAGATGGAGACTGCCCCAAACCCAATTGAACAGGTGTGCATTTCCATAATAGCTGCACAATTCAGCGATGAAGTGGTGTTTGCTCCTCTCGCTTGTGAACGGAATTAGCAATCTTCACAGGCCCTGTCCCGGTGATTGAAATAAATTACTTTGTTAAATTGCAAAGCAGGTTGACCCATCTGTTGGCCCATGAATGTTCAGATTCTCAGAGGGTTTATTACTCCAAATAATGTCTGCCATATGCGGCGGTAAACAGTTCTTTTAAAACTGACTGAAGGATTTGGTGCTGCTTTTGAAGGCAATTTATAAAGCACTTCATGTCTCCCCCAAAAGGACCTGCCCTTCAACTAAACTTCTAGCAAAGTCTAGCTGTCTTCATCAGTTAATCCCAGCAGAGACACCTTGTTGTCTCTGCAGAGGAAAGAGGAAGGACTCTGGGGGAATCTACTATGTGTTCAGCAGAAGCTCATCTATTGGCACTTCCTCAAGAAGTGTCAGGACACCCATGTGCCAGGAGCATTTTATCCCAGAGAAAACAGGAAGCCAGAGAGGTTAAGTGGCATGTCCAAAGACAGCTACTACACAGTCCATTTGGGTACCAGACACTGGGTTCTATGGGACAGCCTGCGTCAGAATTATTTGTCCTGGGAAGTACAGTGAGGATTTTACCCAATCACAGTTTGGACCCACAGGGGAACCCAAATGCAAAGTGTTTATGCCCTTAAGATCTTTGACTCCTCCTCAAAAACAGGAGTCACACTCTTCCTGCTTGGCTCGGTCACTAAGGACAGGGCCAGACTTTGACCTTTCGCTGGCAAGATCCTAATAGGAATTTTAAAGACAGAGATCTATGGATCTTCTTGTCATGGGTGTGTTTCCTTGCTTTAGATCATCCCCGATTCCACATCCCCAGGGAGTATGCCTGCTCTCTTCACACAAGGTCCATAAACCGCTCTGACTGCGGACCAGCCATGATTTGTTCATGATGTTAGCAGGGACTCGCAGCGAGCGGCTAGGTTACAGATGTGCAATTGCTGACGGATGGCCGGAAGCCAGCCCATGGCCAGCTCTTGTGGTACTCAACTTCAGTATTAATCATGTGTAGAAAGGCATTCTCCCCCTCTGTGAAAATGAAATGGCTAATATACAGCGTGGAATGAGCTCGGGAACAATTCCCTTTCTTAACGGGAAAAGAATAAAGCTATTAAAAGAATAAACTCCTGTGTGTGACATGATGACAGTGGGATTTTTCTGATGAGCTAAATGAATACGCTCCCTCTCCTTTGATTTATGCCAGTGCAGAGTCTCTCGGGGCTTCAAAAGGCAGAGAACACATTTGGAAGCCAATGGTCTCCACTCCATTTGTGCCATGGGAGTGAGAGGCCAAGATTCAGCCAAAGGCAAAAGTTTGACAGACTGAGAACTGGAAAGGTCAGTCCCAAGTGATCAGGCACTGAGGGAAGAAGTGGTGCCTTGAGGGTGGGGCAGAGAGGTGTCAGAATCTTTGGTTGAGGGGATCCACCCTTTGTTTCCACAGCCCCCCCACCCCCATATGCAGGTACCTCTGTGTGAGCCAAAGCTAGGCCCTGACTCTGTGGCTGGTCTTTGCCCCAAACCAGAGAAATCAGGCCTCTTCCTTTGTTGTCAGCTGGTATCCTGAGGAGGGATAGAAATCAGGATTGTTCTTCACCTCTCCCCAAACATGAATCCTAGAACCACATGAAAACCTGAGAAAAAGATGCCTCAGCAGGGCAGGGTAACTTACCTGTAATCCCTGCACTCTGGAGGCAGAGGCTGTAACATCACAAGCACCAGACCAGCCTGGATGCGCATAGAGGCAGGAGATGAATAGATCCAAGCCAGCCTGGGCTGTGTCAAAACCTGCTCAAAACACAACAGAAGAGCTTAATATCCTCAGAGAGTGTACTGAACATCAAAAAAGATTACCCACGTAATGTCCTTTGAAGGAGAAAATGTAACTGAATTTTGTGCTCATTGATCTACATCAAGAACAGCACATGAGCGATGGCTCAGAGGTTGGGAGCACTGGCTGCTCTTCCGGAGGTCCTGAATTCGGTTCCCAGCAACCACATGGTGGCTCACAACCATCTGTAATGAGATCTGGTGCCCTCTTCTGGCCTGCAGGCATATGTGGAGGCAGAATGTTGTATACATAATAAATAAATAAAATCTATAAAAAAAGAACAGCACATGTATGTATCAAAACATCAGAGTATACTTGATAAACATACAGCCATTAATTATGTATAAAAACAATATGAAGAACAGCACAAGACATCTGACAAACTCCACTTCAGGGGAAGGGGGAGAAAAATAAATGCAAAAGTCTTTACTGGCTAGTGGCCTGCAAAGGCCATAAGAGATGAAGATGTTCGTGCAGTGACAAGTCAGAAGAGAGCTGGGGACCTCGTGAGTGGGCTACAGTCAGAGCCAGTTGACTTGCCCATGGTGGATTGAGAAAGGCTACATAAAGTGGCTAAGAGAAAGACAGAGACACAGGATAGAGTCAGGAGGGCAATTCAGTGAATACTGAATGCCCGAGTTTATTCTTCACCATTCTTACATACCTTAACCAAAAAGGGGAACATGGTATCATGTATTCGGAACAAACATAACCATACCTTAGACTCAATTTCTCATTATCTGGCCTAGAGAGTCATCCAAGTCTGTTGTTATTAGATAGATGTCCAAGGTCAAGATCAAACATCCTACTGTAACCACGCCTTAGACCTTTAGGTCTTATGACTTACTAAGGATAGTTTTGAAATCTCTGACCTAGAGTCAAGACGAAGTGGAGCCATCTTTATGGGCCCCGACACTCATGCAATGAGGGATAGAAAGCAGATTCCGAGCCAGGATGTGTGTGGTGAAACAGTGATGTCCTGAGTTAACAGTGCTTAGCTGTGGTTTTCTTGTATCTAGGTCCATGGTCATGTGAGATGTTGACATTTGGAGACCTCTTTGTACCATTTCTGCAACTTCTCACTCAAGTCTAAAGTTATTTCAGAATGATTTTGAAAAGGTGCTGGTGCAGAAAAGCCCACAGGGAAAAGCTGCAGTGTCCCCAAAGCCCACACACACCCCGAGTCCCACTCCTTGCTCCAGAATCAGCCACTCTTAACTATCGATTTTTTCCAAGAATTGTGTACCTAGTACTATTATGATTAAAACATTAAATACAGTGCTTAAGACAATACTTCCTGACTCCTGCCACACTGACTGAGAATTCACTTCATTTTCACCAGCCCTCAATGCTCATCCATACTTAAAAAAAAAAGAAAAGAAAAAGAAAAAATGAAAGCATCCTATTTTGAAACAAGAAATGAGTTTAGACTCTGGAGAAAGTTGCAAAGACCATGAGGTTCTCAATTAACTTTCACACAGCTCTCCCTTGTGTTCATAATCATGGCTCAATTCTCAAAGACAAGAAATTAGCATCAATACAATACTGTTAACCAAACTACAGGGATTTACTGGGATTTCTCTGACCTTTCCATTACCAGATTTCACCCAAGACTCCACAGCCCTCAGTAGCACTTGGGTGTCTTTTCTATCTATTCTGCAACTTTTCCTAGTGTTTTACAACCTTTATTCTGTGACTTTTCCTAGTGTTTCACAACCTTGATGTGTTTGGAAACTACAGGTCAAAACTATAGAGCTTCTGCCCATCTGGGACTGTGTGACACTAAGGTCTAGACTGAGCCACAGAAGTTAGCATCACAGATGTGCCCTGTGCAGAGTTTCAGGAGCGTATAATCCCTGTGGGTCTCGCTCCCAGTGAAGTGAATCTTGATCTTTCAACCAGCATGCTGTTTCTTCAAGAGAACGTTGCACATTTCTCTTCTTTCTACTAGAAGAAAGTCACTAAGTCCAGCTTATTCTCCAAGAGAGATCAGTTCAACTTTAATTCTGGACAAGTGTTCCAGGGGAAATGTCAAGTTCATGCTAAAATCACAAAAGCATGAAATGTGTTAGGGTAAGATACTCTGAGGTTAGGCAAATATGCAATTTCTGTTTAATGTTTTACCCACTATGTTTAGCCTGGCCCCCAGGAACTGTGCCTGCGGGAACCATTACTGTGGGGTTCTAATGGCGAGTTTCTATTTTCCCCACTTCTTCTAGGTTCAGTTGTTGGAGTTCTGTGAGGAAGGGTTGGCCCTTCTCCCCCATGTACTTATGTATTCAATCTTGTATTTGTATCTATAGGATCTGTTAATATTTACCTTATTCTTTGAGTAATAATCCAGTACTGTCGTTATTTAGTTTGCTTCTCAAATTTTCCAGAACTGACCTTTGGAAACTATTTCAGGTTGAATCCTGTGTCCTTTTGAAGTGTCTCACCCCTTCCTTACCCAGACCACCCCTTTTCCTCCCTCCTTAACCATTTTGGCATCAGAAGGTACACACCTCACAGCTTCACCACACCAGCCCTAAAATTAGCCAATTTTCCAAGAACATTTGGTTTCTTTTATTGGAAAATCGTGTCTTAAAATTAAAATGGTGTGTTGATTCCTCCAGTATTCCACTGGTTCCAGACCATCTCAGGAGGCAGAGCTGGGCTGTGAGTACACACACTAACCCACATCTACTTGCTCCTGTTCTGTCTAGATGTAGACATTGAATGACTGCTGACTTATGTTGAGTCTAATCCAGCACCGTACAGTTCGTCCTGGTACCCTCCACCTCCCCAGTCTGTAGCTTCTCTCTTTCACAGTGAGAATCCCGGCTCTGGTATCTACAGCTGTTCAGTGTTGGGCCATAGGCGCATAACTGGCTTCCTATGCTGCTCTCCTAACAAACACTGCAAAATCTATTTGTAGGTCCAGGAGTGCTCTGATACATTATTCAGGGTTTCACTTGTAGACGGTTATATATTTTACAAATAGAAAGCTTTTCTATCTTCTTCATCAACGTATTAAAGTTTAGGGTTTTTTTTTTTTTTTCGGTTGTTGTTGTTTGTTTCACAATTTCCAATCAAGAAGAGGGCAAGAGACAACCTTGCCTCATTCCCAACTTTTAGAGGAAATCTTTCAATCCGTCACCATCTGCACTGCTACCTAGAGGGTTTTCACAGATGACCTTTCTTGGATTGGGAAAGTCTCTCTATTCCTAAATTTCAGAGTTCTTGAGTATGAAATCTGTCTATCAAGATGAAAACATAGTTTTGTTCTTCAGTCTGCTAGCGTGGTGGCATCCAGCTGCTCCAGAACAGTGCATGGGATTCTTCAGCCGGCTTACCACTCCTGGAAAGACCCTCACTTGGCCCGGATGCATCAAAACTTTGATATATCATTGCACTGCATTTGTTAATGTTATGCTGAAGGTTGGGCATATACTCATGAGAGCTTTTGGTCTGTGCTTTTCTTTTCTAGTGACGTCTCTATTTTTGTAGTAGTAGAGAACAGAGATAGGAAAAGAGACTAAATACCTCTAAAGACTGTCTACCACATTAGTGGCTGAAGAAAATGAAAACTAACACAGACAAAGCAAATAAAGCCGAAAGATGCAAATCTAACAGTGTGATTTTAAAACACTGTTGTGTTTTTAAGAATTCGTAAAATCCATATGCATTCAACTAGTATTCAAGTCAAAGTCTGTCCTTTCCCTAGGGAAAAAATAGATTACGGGAAACCCGCAGGCTCCTCTCGGCTCCCTACCATTAGAACTGATCTGGCCAGTGCCTGTTAGGATACCGAGGATACGTGACTGTGTGATGCTGGCAATAATGTCCACTGTACTCTCTCGAGACCGACTGACTAAAGTTCAAAGTTTAATCAAAGCCAAGGAGATGAGTAATCTGCCCAAATTCAGACCCTATGGTGACAAAGCTGAGATAAGTCTGGCCAGCCTGATTTTGGAGCCAACAGCCCACTCACCCTACAGCCCTTGTAAATACGAAGCCCCTTTTCTTTCTCAAGGCTTTTGCTCCTCCCTGCTCCAATATTTGGTACAGCTGGAACTTTGTCACTCAAGTCTCTGGTTGGTTTCACATCCTGTCCCTGGCCACTCTGGCCCATCATTCTCCACCCTCTGATCCTGTTACAGAGCTTGTAGAGCATCAATGGAAAGTGCTCACACTTGTGGTCTGACTGGTGTAAGCTCATCCAGAGGGAACCTGAGCTCCCTGAGACTGGGGGATCTTGGCTTGGCCACTAGGACCCTAGCCCAATGATGAGTGAATGTGCCAAGGTACTTCCTAATTCTTTGCTGAGCCCCTGCAGACCACATGACCTCACTCTCCAAGACTAAATGTTAGGTATTCCTGTTTCAGACTGCTTCATCCCAAGACTGTCCTCAACATTAGGTATCACAAAGGATAAAGACCAAAGGGAAAAAATAATCACCATAAACTTCCTCTGGCCTGGAGGCAACATTTGATGGAGAATCCTAACAATAGTGCTTGGCTTTGGCTCTCCAGTCTCTCAGTTCCTTGGAGCACCTGTCTGGATGAGACTGATAAATATGTTTGGGACTTTTGGAAGTGAACCTGTTGCCTGTATAGCTGTTTGTAGATCTCCTGCCAAACAGGCCCCCCACCTCCCTGCCATGTTTGTCTCCTCAGAGATTAGCAGCTCCAATGACATCACTTCCTCTCCACCTTATCCAGCTTCCTACTTCTTGGTCCACTCTCTTGGAACTGCTCTGGAGTTATGTACCATTTAGAATCCTTCTTCTGCCAATGTGCAATTGTACTTTTTAAGTAACTTTTTAATACTGAAGTAATTTAAAAATAAAATGCACACATTTATGTAATACCACATGATGTTTTAATATATATTGCTTTACAGAATGGCAAAGTCAAGTGAGCGAGTAAATTTTCTTCATATTTAAGGCTCAGGTCTGAGCTCCCATCTCCCCTTCAGTGGTAGATAGCCAGGTAGACACCTGTGCCCAGTGTAGACTGTGGCTTCACAATAGCTGGTGCCTTGGAAACAAGCCCTCCATCCCCAGATTCTCATAGGAAATAGTAATGTGAGGTTAAGAGTGGTCACCATCTTCCTGCCTTAGGTTTGTGCTGCTTAACTTAGCCAATATACTCTATTATGGTTTGTCTACTCCTCAAATACAAAATACAATATATATATTCAATGTTGTTGTCATTGATTCCATAACCTGATTTAAAAAAAAATAGGGCATCAAGGTCTTAAGGGAAATGGGGTTCCCCTCCTGAAACTTAAAATAGCAGAATGTCACACTGCGATGAATCTTTTTTTCTGTACTGCCAGCTTCCAAATAACCACACAGAGATTAATATTAGTTACAATGTTGCTGGTCAATGACTAGGATTTCTTATTTTCTAGCTCAGTCTTAATTATCAACCATAACTACCAATCTATACATTTTTATAAGGATTTATCTTACCAAGGACTCCAGCCTTATGCGTCCTCTCTTCCTGGGATCACATCACGACTGCTCCCTTTCCTACATTTCCCAGAATCCTCCTTCTCTCCTAGTCCCGCCTATTGCTTCCCTATTGGCCAATAGTGCTTTATTTATCAACCAATAAGACAAACATATACACAGAAGGACCTCCCCCATCAAAGCATCATCACATATAATGGCTTAAATGAAGCATGTGGTCAGGGGTGATGGTGGTTTTCATTGATTACACACTGAACTAACACTACTGCCTCTTACTATGGGATGGATCCTGCTGAAGGTGCTGGAGGTGCAATGGAGGATCATGGCTCTCAACACCTAAGGGCCAGGGATGGGAGAAACATAACTAAGGAATAAGCCACATTTTGGCAAGCATGGGGGTGACAATAAAAGGTGATGCAATAGACAGAGATTAAAGAATGTGTGATAGGGACTCATACTAGATGGTCAGGGAAAGCCTTAGGAAAGAGGAGAAATTTTTTAAGAGCTCGGTGATGGGTGATGATGAGTCAGTCATAGAAAGTAGCAAGACAGACCTTTGCAGTCAGAGACTATAGCAAGTAGAAAGATAAGCCGGTGCTCTGAAAACAAAAGGAAGGACAATCAGGTGTGCTGGCCCATCAGGTGGGCTAGACAAGCAGGTGGGTGGCCAAGCAGGTGGGCTGGTGCACTGTCATACAGGGAACCACTGAAGAACGAAGCATGAACCATGGTGAATTATCAAAGGACAATGAAGACCTGCACTTCAAAATAAGGTCCAATAATCTCATGGGGGCCTGGAGTCACATACACAATGGTCTACATGGCATAGTCAGTGTCCTCACTAAATGGCTGTGGTTTTAGCGGCTACCTAACCTGCTTGCACCTGACTGTTTCATGAGCCTGTTCCTACGGCCTGCTGGTTTTTGTACTTTCATCTATATCCCTTTAGTGACTTCTCTGCTGCCTACATCCTACAGAATTCATCTCTTTTCTGTGAAACTAAGAATTTAGTAGGGATCTGAAGAAACAGCTCATTGGTTAAGAGCACTGACTGTTCTTCCAGAGGAACTACATGGCAGTTCACAACCATCTATAACTCCAATTCCAGGGGATCTGATGGGACCTAAGGCCTCTTTTGGCCTCTGAGGACACCAGGCATGAACGTAGTACGCAGACACACAAACATACAAGACACTCATACTACCTAAAATAAACAAATATAAATTTTTTAAGAACTTTGACATGACATAGTAAGAACATTGGATTTTTTCTGAGAACAGTAGGAAGCCAACAGATGGATTGAAATGGGACAATGCCACAGATTAAATCAAGAACCAAGAGCCTACCTCTTGGGCAATGCAGACATAAAACATTTTCACCTTCACAGAAAGTTCATCATGTGACGCTAATGTGATGGTGATATATATATATATATATATATATATATATATATATTGTATATACAGGGAAGGAGACATGAAGCTGCCCTGGGGTGCACACAGAACAGTGCTTTTCCTGATGAAACAAACAAACAAACAAAAACAGTGATCATTAACAGAAGCCAGCAATCACAACACCTTTAACAGAATATCAACTATAATTTACAGCTTGATATTGAGGTAGAATTAAAGTCATTGCTTTCCTCCATCATCTAGTGAAGAGAAAGTTGAGCTCTCTATATTAAAACGGAGACACTATGCTCTTTTCTTTCCAAAGGCTAACAATGCAAGTTTCCTTGACCAAGCAAAATACACATTAGCGTGCTGTTTTCTTCATTGCTTCAAGGTCAGCAAGACCAGGGACTGATTAGTGAAAGCAAGCAGCCTCTCTCAGACCCAGGAGGACGGGCCGAGTGGGAGCAGACACTTCTTACAACAGCAGATTTGTCCCCACCCTCCATCTTGGGGGAAGGAGGACGGAGCTCCTGGGACAACTATCAACACAGTAGCAGCCTGGTGTGTTTTCTTGTCCTCCCCTGGGGAGCTATTTTCTTTGCAAAACTACTGTAATTTTAATAGGCTGCCATTTGCTCATTGAAGTCATCTGGGAATTCAGTCAGCATATGGACCACAAAATAGGACCCTGTGTAATGTTTAGGAGTTTGTCGTTTAATAAAACATTTTATAAGCTCTGTGAGTACCTATTAACTAATAACTGCCCTTCCTGGGGCCCAGTGGCCCACCCTGTGGGCTCTATGGAGCTCCTGGGCTGGAGGGGAGTTTTAGGGAGCTCTTTCTCCAGTTCCCATTTGTCTTTATTATGACACTCAACCAGCACGCAACGAACAATCAGTCACTGTTAAATTACATCCCTGGGAATTGTACCAGGCTTGACTTCTTATCCTTCAAAGTCTTCCAGAATGCTTCCTCCTTCAGAAAAGGGAGGCCCTGGGTTCTGGGCCACGGGGGAATTTATTATCTTCCGTAGGGGAGGAAGGATGATATGTGTGTATGAGGGGCAGTTATCACTGGCGAAGAGTTTTATTCCCCTGCTTCAGGACCTGGCTCTATCAGAGCCTCTTGTGATGAATGAATAAAAAAGGGGGGAAGGGAGAAAAATGGACACCCAGGCCCTTGACAAGCTCGCCCAATTATCCTCAAAGACAAGGCCTCAAATAACCTGATGACCACAGGCCCCAGTATTCTCTGGTGTCACAGTTACAGAAAGGAATCCCTTGGAAGATTTAATGGGCTCCAAACTGACAGTCATAGAGAAATTAAGAAGATAGTTCAGTCAGTAAAATGCCCACAAGGCAGGCATGAGGACAGGAGTTTGCACCCTCTGGAGCAAAAAGCCAGGCAACTGTTCCTCCAGCCCCGGGGAGGTAACAGCACCTGTACCTACAGCCCTGGGGAGGTAACAGTTAGACCCTGGAGCTCAGTGGCCAACCAGTCTAGCAGAACCAGTAAGCTCCAGGCTGAGTGAGAGCCCCTGTCCCAAAAAACAGAAATTTTTGAGACAAACTATGAAATCCCCAGCCTGATTGGCTAATCCACTATCAACATGCATTGCTCCAGGCCAAGACTGATGGACACTGTGATCCATGCTTTGCAAGCACTGCTGCCCTCCCCCCCCCAAACCCCTCACAGGCTTGGTGTCTCACTCTAGCTTCCTCTTTTAAAGGTAGGCTAACTGAAGCTAAGAGGAAATGCATCCACATTATAGTCCAAATATTTAATCAGCCTGGACATCTAGAGTCCAATACCACCATCTGGGACACTGCAGACTGCCAGCAGTTCTTTGCTGATGGTGACAATAGCCAAGAAAACACAAGAGAATGTCACTGTGGTGAAAGTGGTCTGTTTCCATTAACCAGAATCCCCCCAGCAGAGAACATGCCAGTAGTGATAGGCAAAGCCACAGAGGAGAACACTGACGCTGACCATAAAGCACAAGAGTCAACGGAGCAGAGGGTTTTTGAGCCAGAGGTCAGCAGGATTTTCGCTCAAATAGCCCAACTTTGCTGCCTCTTTCGCTCCTCCACTCAGCAAAGCAAAACTGGGCTAAAAACAAAGGAATTAAAACATCTCTAATTTCCCCCCAATGATAACAGAATCTTTTTCTAGAGCTTGTCCTCCCGAAAAGCTCAGCCTATACCACCCTCGGAGAACATCTCAGATCTGGGACCCCCACCATGGGAGACTGATGAGTGCAGAGCTGGCCCCCCTACATTCTTTGGGCGCCTTCTCAAGGAGTCCCACCCACACTGAGGCCTTTCAGCCTCTTCTTCTTAGATGCTGTACCTCTGATGACATTCAGTGGGAGGTGACACTGAGTGCTTGGGAGATTCTCAGGAGCGCCTCTGACCCAGAAAGACATCAAAGCACCTGACATTTGCCCTGGGAAGATGCCGTGTCCCATTCCCAAAGAGAATCTACCCACTGTCTGTGATGACCAACTGAGGCTTAGTAAGTGGTAACAATGCGTCCCACACAATGAAAACACAAAGGCGCCTTTCCCTCACTGGGTGTCCAGTGTCTGTGGATAAACGCTAAAATAGTTGCCACTCATTGTACCCTTGCCATGGTCCAGATCCAGCAGCAACCAGAGGACAGTTTATCTTCAGATGTTCAGTAATAGGTAGGAAAGCGTTGGTGCTCCCATTTTACAGATGGTAAAACTGACACCCAGAATTCTTCAGAGCTACTAAGAATAAGTTAATATCTAGTTCCAACATAAGTGCTCTGATCCAGCATCCTATAATGTTCCCCGCTGCTCACTAATGCTGCATGGGGGCAGAGAAAGTCTTAAATGAGTAACATTTCGGGTTATCTCTCATCTTGTTTGGTTTTACTAATCAGTATTTTTTTTTCAGAGATATCGAGATAACAGGGGAAATCTTACCATACCATTTGCAATCACTTTTTCTTTTAGGAAAGATTCATAAATGCTCTACAGAGCAGGGTAGCTGGTGGGAGCTGCAGGGAATGGGAGCAGAGGTGGATTTCTTCTTCTGAGACAGCTGAGCTACTCCAGCAAAGTGCAACCCAACGAGAGCTCAGTGGACAAGCTGCAGTGTGGGGGGGGAGGGGGTAGGAGTGGGGTGGGGGGCATCCTGGTTTCCGTGTCTGTTTTCCATAGATGTAGTCCAATATAGTTTTTCCAGATCTGAGTTTAGAAGGAGGGAAAGCAGGGAGATGGTGGGTTTCCCTAAAGCTGAAGCTGTCTACTTCATGCACTTGCTCTGAGAGTCTCCCTTCTCTTTTTAGTAGTATGGTATCTTTCATGTTTAGAAAATGATATTTGAAATCTATCTATCATTGCTGTCCATGTCCTTAAAATAAGAGTTAGCCATCCTTGATTAACTTTTCAAAGTCATATTTTTAAACTTTTATTCATTCAAGAGGTTTTAGTATAACTACCTCAAAAAATTAATTAACATGTATTTTTTAAAACTAATAGAGTAATTCTAAGAGAAAGAAAACATAATGATTTATGGGTACAGCATATGCATGCCTATCTTCTTTGTAAAAACCTTGCTTCTGAATTTTTAAGAACTTAGTCACTTCTGGTTCTTTGTGTTGGCTGCCACTCCTAGCAGCAGTGTGAAAAGGCACATTAAGAAGGTTTAGGGGTGACCCTAAAAGGTTTTAGCACTAAAGGATCAGGGAGTCAGGTGAAATCTCACAGAATATTTATAAGTCAGTCTTTACTGAGCCAAATGATGTAATAAGAAATTATCTATGGGAGCAGGAAAAGATGTATTTCTCTACTACAGATGCAAAACAAACAGAAAGACAGAATAACTCTACCAGAAATTAGATCACAGCAAATAAACACCAAGTATCTGATTTATAAAAGAAGAAGAAGAAAGAAAACCGCTAATTGACCTTCTGGGCATAGCCTGACAGTCAAGAAACAAAACCTCAATTGTGAACAGACTCTATCTCAAGAGCAGCCTGAGGGAGGATTTGGCAAAATGAAGTTTAGGCTTGGACTAATTTCACATGCTAATGAGACTCTCCAGATAAAAGCTGCTTTATAATGGGAGCTAACCAGTTGGCAGATTAACACGATTCAGAACAAACGGAGCAGGGATTAGTCATGTTTGTCATGATACCATATGGCTAGAAAGAAACTGCCAGAGTCTGCTTTAACCTATCATAGGGGTTGTTTAGGGGAACAATGTAGTTTGGCATTCCTGGGAAATCAGTGAGTAATCTAACTCCTTCTCATGAGAAGATTGTGCAAGCTTGAGATGCAATTCCCTGTCATCCCCTGGAAGAAACTAGGATCTGTCAAAATTAGATAGCAGAGATGGGGTCATTCCTTTCATCCTCCAAAAGTCCTGCATCAAGAAAAAAAAAGAAAGAAAGAAAAGAAAAGAAAAAAAGGTGACAGAAAACATGAGTTCAAGAGCCACACTCTCCAATACTGCACCCCCTAGCCTCATGTGACTGTTTCGGCTTAAGTCTGAATGACATCTCATCTTCACAAATCCAGTCATGTTAGCAAACTTTCTGTATCCAGTATCCACATATGGACAATGACTATCACATTGAAGAATACAGACAGAGACTATTTCAGTCATGGCAGAAGGTTCTATCGGCCAGTGCTGCTCAAGGGTGAACGATCTCCCTACATGAACTTGAGTGTCAATTCGTTTCCTCACTAATAACGTGTCCACCCAGGAAGTGAGGCGAGTCCACTATACGCAAGAGTTCTATAAGCTTTGAGATATGTTGGCCATTCTGGTGAGTTTGGTGATAGCCATGATCCCCATATGTGAAGCTCTCATCTAACCAGAAATGACTGACAGTCTTAGTCTGTGCTCAGAGAGCACACATGCCATGCTGGAGGCTTCTCGCCCAACTGTATGCTCTCTACTTCTTGAAAATTTTCCCTTGTAGTCAGTCTTTGGGGACAAAGAACTAGATGATGTAAAAAGAAAGGACTCCAGAATCCTGCTTAGAACATATGCTAAGCTTGAAAAGAATTATATTAAACCGAATTCATCACCAGTGTTTCTCCAGTTGATTCCCCTAAACCATACGGGCTAATAACAGAAACCTTGGCTGTTACAGATGTCTTCCAGAAGGTGTACATTTCCCAGGATAAAACTAGCCTGTTGTCAACCCACACACAAAGGATCATTCTGTCTTCCATTATGTTGTCAATCTAAGAGACACGGTGCGAGTACGTTATTTGATGGAGCCATACACAATTTCAGTTTTTGAAAGTCAAAAATGGTCAGAATCATGGGTGCAGGGGGTATGTGTCTATACTCCCAGCATTCAAGAAGCTGGGACAGGAAAAGTTCAAGGCTAGCCTAGACCACATAATAAGACCTTGTTTTAAAACAAAACGAAGAAGTCAAACACTGGCATCTTTGTATGGTTCAGACCAGTACTTACTCCAATTAAACCTCAGCACAAGGGCTCAGAGTTCAAGTATCAGTTGAGAAATGCCTGACTCCAAATCTCACCTTGTCACTTAATAACTGTACGTCTTTGAGAAATTAGTAGATGAATAAATACCATTTGCAGACTGAAAGAAAATAATGTTTTGTGGAAAAATGCCATTTTGTATGTCAAAAACATTGAAAACCACTCATAATATGATTTTAGTTATGATCACACCACCTTTGCTGAGGAACAGTCATCTTAGGAGGCATAGAGATGATGGTTTCCCTAATAACAAAGACTTTAAGACCCAGGAAGACAACTCCGCATCTCCTGGCCTGATGAAGGCACTTCTGGCTTTTCTGGAACTGTGCAAAGGAAGCTCCTTGGATGACAAAAAAAAAAAAAAAAAAAAAAAAAATCAGGCTATTTTAATTCATAAAAGCAACCAAGGGACTGAAGCTATAGGGCAGATAAAAGACAGTGAAGTACCCAGCACTGAAAAGGAGACCAGGAATAGGGGCAGCCTGTAGGACCTGAGAACAAACACCAGGAACTACGACCTTGAGGACAGCTAGGCAGGTGACAGAAGAGGAAGGGCACACCAGGTTAGGACCAAGAGAGAGGGGGAAAAAGGAACAATGGCTAAGACACAAAATCCAAGAAGTGAATGAGGTTGGAGAATCATGAAATCTAAGAGCAAATCTCATGGACCAGACAATCCGTGAGTCAGGCGAATCCCCCTGGGTGGGTTTTACAGCATACGAGTATCAGGACAGATGGGTGGATAAGCAAACTCCTTCAACAGGATCAGGAAGAGTCAGACTTCTTTGTGCTACACACTCATCCATGTAAGATGTTTTGTTTCTGGTCAGTAAGTTCCAGCTTCCTGCTGGAAGTGAGGATGGGTGGCCTTAATTTTAAGCAACAGTCAATGGTCAGTCAACTTACCCCACGTTTTGTTTTTTGCTTTATTTTTTTAATTACGTGTGTGTGTGTGTGTGTGTGTGTGTGTGTGTCTGTGTGTCTGTGTGTCTGTGTGTCTGTGTGTGTGGTGTATGTATGTGTCCAGCAGGCACATGTAGAGGTCAGAGGATAGCTTATAAGAGTCAGGTCCTGGGGACCAGACTTGGGTTATCAGGCTAGGCAGCTATACACTTTTATGCACTGAGCCCCACAGTAGCTCTTACTGTAGCAACCTGAGGGAAAGCACAGAATTTGGATTCAGAGAAAGTTGAGTCATGTGGTTCACTTATTAGCGTCACACTAGAGAACGATGCCTATGCCTCTACCTTCAGTGGCTTCATTTTAAAACAGAAGCACTGATGGGCCTTCACCGGCCTGTGGTAAATCCGGAGGAGCCACACCTGGCCAACGCCTGGAACTTGGCAAGTACTCAACAAGATTGCATCCCTGTATAGATGACTCATCTCTTAGCAGCTGAGACAGTTGCTAGCCTTATTTTCTTTGTTGTTTTTCAGGCCATCTGTCATGACCTTAATATCCCTTTTGGACATATGCCTCCTCCTGAGAGTAAACAGGCTGAGAGTTTATTCTTCCGATTGGTGGATTTCAAATCTCACTCTTGTGTTTCCTAAAGATTTGGATCAAATCCTTGTTTTTGTTCTGAGTTTAGGTACCTTTTTGTGCCAATTGTCAACACTAGAAGAAGTTCATTGTTGATTGGAGACAACAGTGTAAGGAAAAAAAATCCTCAAAAGCAAGAGTATCCTCCACACCTGCCAATAAACAAGACAACCGCCCTCAGCCTCCCACTGTGAGCAGCTGCTCCAGGCTGGGCCCCTGGCCCTCAAGGTGCCCTGTGTTTCATGCTTCACCGTCAAAGGATGGTCTAGGCTCCCTAGTCTTCTGGCTTATCAGTCTCAGACATCAGTGCCCCCCCCCCCCGACTAAGGAGACCACCCAGAGGGCAGCTAGAGAGCCCTCGGGCTCCCCAAAGAATGTGCAGGAGAGTCAAGGGTCACATGCTCCAACCCCCTTGCTAAAAGTATTCCAGGCAGGCCCTGTTGAAAGGTCATCTAAGACAGTGACAGGGCACAGCTTGGGAGAACAGAGAGGAGGGCACTGAAGAATTTCTTTTATAACTAACAAAAATTACATCTGTTTCTGGCTCAGCGTGGACTTCCAAGTCAGATTTTTCTTTCGACGGCATTTCTTTGGCATTTGTAGCTCATGTCTAGAATCACAAAATACATCCATTGTGCACTTCTGGGCTTGCGTACATGTGCCACGGAGCCCAACACTGCGAATGCATTTTCTCACTTCATTAAACATTGATCTGAAATGGCGTCCAAACGTCCGCTCTCCCCGCCCCATCTGGGGGAAAAGATTGTGTTACTTTCCCCCCAGTGGGAACAGAAGGAACGGAGAAGTCACAAGCTGTGAGGTTTAATATTTTTCAATTTCACATGTCCGACATTGAGAGCTGATTGCAGGGACAGCCTGGTCAGCCATGCCATAGCCAGAAAGGGCTCAGTTGTCTTGGGGAGGGTCCCACGTTGCCCTGCAAATCTCTGATGTCTATAGCAGCAGCAAAACTGGCCAAACCCCAGGGAGCCTTCTCACTTCAGTGGGTGAGGTGCTGACTCCACCCCCCACAGGCAGGCCAAGACGAGTTCTGCTGACTTAAGACGATGCCACGTAAATTAGAACTCATGTAACCATATGGTCCAAACCTGCGGCTCATATTTTATACACAAACGACTATGACAGGCGGTATTTTTGTGCTGACAAGTTGTATTTCACCCATGTTTACTTAGAATTCCATGCTAAAAAGCCAAGCAGTCAAACTTTATGTTACTTCCATGCAAAAATTTCATTGAGTTTCCTACTTATTGAAAGATGAAGAAGAGAAGCCCACCAACCCATGCAACTTCAGCTTCATCCTTAACTCTCATCCAGGCATTTGGTGCTGGGTGCTTTAGTTGTTCTGATGTCCAGCATTTGAAAGCAGACCTTGAGCCCTGGCCATTCTATCTGATTCAGAAGTAGGAACTAGGTAGGATTACCAACCATCCCACACTATGTGACCTCTGGTATTTGCAAACAGAGCCAGCCCACTCAACCTTCTGTGACTTTGCCCCCTGCAGATCACTTCTGGTTAGTAAAGAAAATAGTCAACCAAGTGCTGGCTGAATCAACCCACAGACAATGGTAGAGAAATGCCTCCCATGTGTGCTAAGATTTCATTAAACTCACAGTCAAGCAAGACCTAGAGAAGTGGGGACTAAATTAAAGTTGCAAAAAGTAAGACACATTGGAGCAAATCTTGAACTCACCCTGGAAATGTTCTGCAAGTGTGTGTGTGTGTGTGTGTGTGTGTGTGTGTGTGTGTGTGTGTGTGTGTGTGTGTGTTTGTACACATCCACAAAAAAAAAAAAAAAAAAAAAAAAAAAAAAAAAAAAAAAAAACAATGCCTTCTGCTCAGAGGAAACTGTATTTGACCTGAATACATTCTTCACTCCACCATCCAAAGCAGTGCATTTGCATGTAGTTTGGAGAAGATTTTTTTTTTAATTTCTTAATGAACCAATAAAGAACATTCTAACAAATCCATCAAAATTATGGTAACATTTGGTAGTACTTATGCAAGTCCAGAGTCATTTCTTTTTTTTTGTTGTTTTGTTTCGTTTTTAAGATTTATTTATTTACCATGTATACAGTGTTCTGCCTGCAGGCCAGAAGAAGGTACCAGATCTCATTATAGATGGTTTTGAGCCACCATGCGGGTGCTAGGAATTGAACTCAGGACCTCTGGAAGATCAGTCACTGCTCTTAACCTCTGAGCCATCTCTCCAGCCTCCAGAATTAGTTCTTAAAAATCAGTACTAATTCAGGTACTCGAAGCACATGGCTGCCAGTCCCCAGCTCTCCCCAGAAGGCTGGAGGGCTCTGAGGGCTTCTGTGGAAACTTGGGGAAGGCAGTTCATCAGAGTTCTCCAGGTAGCTGACCTGCGTTTCAGTCCTGCCCACTTTGTTCCCTGCTGAAAGCAACTGCAATGTGGCCAAGCCCAGCCCCTGACTTGTAAATGGGGTGTAGGGAACAAAGTCTAAGGCACTCTTTTCTCTGATCCCAATGGATGCCAGGGGCTACCAAAGGACAGTCATGTAGGAGTTAGGGGTGGTTTCTGGGCTGACATTTGATTTGTCTCCCGCCTCTGCTTCTCCCTCCAGGCACCATCTTGGCTCACCTCCCCAGGTGTTTATCTTTCAAGTCTTCACTGATAATGGCTTAGGGACTGATTCATCCCAGGTGTATTTTAATGAGAGACTCTACAAAAGCTTAAAGACTATAAAGATGGAAGGGAATAATTTTCTTTTAATGAATATGTGTCATTCTATTATAAAAGTCATGCATGACTGCCACAAAAAGTGAGAAAATGCAGAAAAGTAAAACACAAAAGAATTTCCCATCATCCCACTTCCCAAATACCATGTGTTTTCATAAACTCCATGTGGGGAAGCAGGCTACACTGACTTTAGACAAAAATCACAGACAACTCTATATCCTTCTTATCACTGAACACTTTAGGAAGCACTTTACACGTAATCAAATACTCCTCATGAAGAATTGATTTTAATGGCAGCAAAATCAGGGATATTCTGAAGGCAAAACTTAGAAATCATATTCTTTAATCCTTGTTTTCAAGGAAACTTTCCTAACTCTGGTAAGTGCTGGAGACAAGGAACGAATGAGCCAAAACTAAACCCCTGGGAGCAGGGGTTTTTTGACTGTGTTCTTTGGAGATACCCTGATATTATACTACTGCCCAGCCCATGGCAGATGACCTTTAATGAAGAAAAATAAAGATGGGGGGTATTGTGACTGCTCTGATTGCCACTCCTAACATACTACTCGCTGTCCCTGGTTTGCTGTCTCATTCTGCAGAAGGTTGACAAGGGGCTTGTTTTCTCTGTGTGCCCTTCTTTTTAGGTTCTGTTGCTAAGACAAAATCATGAGGCAACACACCATGCGTAATGGACACCAACTTTTCCCACCCATCACCATTGCAGGCATGTTTGAAAAACTTCTATGAAATTTGAGATTTATTAAAATCATTGTTATAGGTTTTTTTGTTTTCTTTTGTTTTGTTTTTTTGTTTTTGTTTTTTGTTTTTTGTTTTTGAGACAGGGTTTCTCTGTGTAGCTTTGGAGCCTATCCTGGCACTCGCTCTGGAGACCGGGCTGGCCTCGAACTCACAGAGATCTGCCTGCCTCTGCCTCCCGAGTGCTGGGATTAAAGGTGTGTGCCACCAATGCCCCGCTTACAGGATTTTTTTATGCAACTTAAAAAGCCATGCCTCTGAGTCTCTGGTTACCAAATATCTAAAACTTTTGGAAACTCCTCAAATGGATACACATTTCATTTAATGCAAAATTAAACAACAACAACAAAAGATGCATTACTATTTTTCAGCCAAGAGCTTTGATTCTTATGAAAATGAATGGTGGCTTTTTACCACGCCCTGGAAGTATGTGTTGAGCGGTGACATTTGGCATCAATCTAGGATCTAGCATCTCAGCGCCTCGAACAACAGCATGAGCAGTTTAGCCAAAAACTAGAAATGGGTTCATGGAAGGCTACAAGTAACACCCAAGTATAACTAAGACAAGTTTTTCTGGAATGATCGCAGGTGGGAAAAGGCAGAATTTAATCTAACTGAGGAGTTCGGAATTTACCTTGCATTCCACTGAGTGCCTCACCCTCCATGTGTTCTTCTTATGTAGATCCAATCAACCTCAAATCAGGAATTTTTTTTTAATTGTATCAATACTAAAGACACACAGACTTTAAATTTTTAATTAATTTGTTTATAAGGATTTTATTTTTTATTTTTAGCATGTTAATTGACATTGTCCTATATGCGTGCAATACATTCTGATTAAACTCTCTGCCCTCTCTCATTGTCTCCAAACCTTATCAACCTCCCTTTATTACAGCCATTCATGTTCCCAGAATCATGACTTTGGATTTTGTTTTGTGACACATTTAGGGCCATCTAGAAACACATGCTGGTACTTAAACAATAGAGTGCAGCAATTATTTATATAACATTCGTGTTGTATTAGGTTTAATAAAGAATCTAGAGATGAACTGAAGTATATAAAGGAAGTATACAATTGTCTGCAGATTTGGGTATCTAAGAGCAGAGAAAGGGGCCCAGGAACCAATCCCCAGTGAACACCAAGGGATAATCATGATTCTAGCACTTTGTGCTAGCATACTATTATACATTCCCCCTTAAAAACCTAAAGAGTTCATGCATATACCACTGGAAATGTTCACAAACCTGGGATTCATAAATCTGACTTTGAAAATCATTATAATTTGAATATATTAAAATTTAAAAATCTATATTATCAATACCACTCTGCCTCTTCCATTAATCTGGGGAAATAACGGACATGCCCTTGTCAGTTCTCTATTAGTACACATTGCAGACCTTGGGTGCTGCAGAGGTTGACTGAGGCCACCACAAAGGTGAACAGGAGACTGTGGGGTAGAACCCCAAGAGAAAGCTAAAGGAAGCTGGGCAGTTCTGTGAGGTAAGGAAGCAGAGCTGGAGAACTTGGGGATTTTTTTAAAGTAATCTTTAATTGTGTGAAAGGATGTTTATATAAGAAAGTGACCTTTTTTCCCCCATCTCTTCTGGGACAGGGTCAAAAGCAATGGACTAAGCTGGCCGGAGAGGGCTTAGGTAAGACAGGAGAAGGAATTTCCTCAATGTGGAGATCGTTAAAGACTAGAATGAGTTAGTAAGGGAGTCTGCGGACACTCTGCCTCAGGGGAACACTTAAAAATAAGATAAATTTTCATCTGTCAGGGAGGGTTTAGAAGTAATCCAACCAGAAGGTCTCTCAAAGCATTTTCCAGCCCTATAACCTGAAGGCCAAATTCCCTCCAATTTTATTTCTCTAGTTAAGTAGATGGGAGATGGATGCCGGAAGCAAAATTCAGGACTGGGCTTCGGTGGAGGCTGCTCCCTTCACTTTATAATAAGATGGTGCTTCTCACAAGGCTAGGCTATAATCCTACCTGGAAACCACATCAAGGAAAAAAATCACAGCTCAGAGCTTGGCAAATTAACAACCGTTTGTTCGGATTCCTGCACTCAACATCATCCCTGCAAATACAGACACCATCGCCTCCCTTTGGTCTGCTGAAAACACCTTTTTTTAAAAGAATAAGTGTGTGTGTGGCGGCGGGGGGGGGGGGGTGTTCAAGAGCTCCTGGAGCCCAGAAGAAGGTGGTGGAAACCACGAAGCTGGAGATACAGGCAATTGAGAGCCACCATATATGGGTATGTGGTGGAGGGAAGCTGGTCCTCTAGGAGCAGCAAACACTGTTAACTGTTAAGCCATCTCTCTAGTCCCTTTTCAGTTTTTGATTTTAATTCTATCTTTTCCAGATGGTCCTTGGAAACACCCATTTCTTCAGCTCATCCGTCACTATAAACAGTGTTTCAAAACCTAGTCAAATGCTTCCCCAGCCATGATTTAGCTACATTTCTATCTCAGCTGTAAGAATCTAAAAAACTTAACTGGCATGCATCCCATGGGTTTCATTTTTTCTTCATAGTTTTAATCCAGGGAATCTCTAAGTTCAGTTGCAAACCCAAGGGTAGAAACCCTGATGTTTACTGCGGGTGTCAATAAACAAGCTGGTAAAATTTACTAATGTTTTTTTCTTTGAGAACGTGTCAAGTGCCCTTTGTTTCTGGTCAAATAAGGATCTGAAAGGGCGATGCTGAGCCCGCCCTCCTCCACCACCAGTGGCCTCCTCCTCCTCCTCTTTATCAAGCCCTGCTTTTCTTCTTTTGACTTCTCCTGCCTCCTCACCTCCTCAGCCAGGAGCATTTGCCCCTCTGAGTTATCCCACCTTTGTCCAGCACAAACTCTCTGAATTCCAGTGGAAAGAAAGGACATTTGGTGTGGGTAAGAGAAGAAAGGCTAACAGTAGAAAGGAGGCTTGGCACATGGACTCTGCCTTCCTAAAGGCTGACTCAAGGCGAACAAGAAGCATCCTTGCAAAACAGCATTCTTTCGGGTTTCAGAAGAAAGGAGAAGCATGGGCACCTAGAACAGCATGAACTCAGTAATCCATTCTGCATTAAAGCAGATAATAACAGACTAACTATTCACCAGACTTTCCCATGTCTACAACTTTGCTTACAGATGAAAATTAAGATGGCCAAATGACACTCACCAAAATAAAAGGAAGTCCTTGTTTTTATTTGTGTTGAAGCTGATCAGAGGACTTAAAGTCTTAGTGAGAATGAGGTGAGGAGGGGATATGCTTTACCCCACAAGGGGAGCACAGAGTGTGTTCTCTATAAAGGACAGAAGCCAGGACCGCATCAGAGGTGTCTTTTACCCAAGATTCTCTCCATTCATGTCTCAAGATGCCCTGTTAGGATGATATTTGCATGGATAGTTAAGTCAATAATAGCAATATAAATGGGCAATCAGACAATACTGTAGTTTAAAAAAAAAAAATGTTTTCGGTCATAAAGTGGTTTACTTGCCTCATGCTTGAAGAGTCAGTCCCAAGGCAGCACATGGCAAGAGCCTGCATGCATCACTAAATTCATCCTTAAATATATGCACATTGGTGCACAAAGAGATATTAGCTTGGGTTTCTGAAAAATCCACATATAGCAAAATGCACTATTAAATATTTAAGACATGGAGAGGAGTGGATCAATAGGAGGCAGGCTTCTTGCCCAGGGCTGGTCTCAGCAGACAATCCAGGTCAGAAACCTCAAAGCTCTTTCTTCTCAAGATTACCTGGAGAGGTGGCTGCGGCCCCACCCAGTTCTTGGCAGACAATTCTGAATCCAATGCTCCTTTCTCAGAAAGAGAGAAAGAGATGAAAGATAAACAGAAAGCCCTATATGCATATGTAAGAGAGAGTCACAGCAGAGCCTGGATTTGTGTTCCTACTCAAGATGAAGGTGGCACTTTGGCAGGGCATGTTAGAAGGGACTGGTGTTCCGTGAACTGATGATCAAGTCCTTCCTGGGACAATTCCTGGGCTGCCTGAACCCTTGAGAGACTAACAAAACCAGAGAAAACAGACATTTCCATTTCCCCATTCACAAAGCAGCATTCTCATTAGTGGACAAGAATGTATTTCCATGCGCACTAAGTCTTATCTTCAACCATCTCTACCTTAAAAAAGAAAATGGCTTGCTTCCTTTTGTCTTTTTGTCTCTTCCCCCCTCTCCTCCACCTCCCAGAAGTGAAGACATGGCAGAAATGCCACTGGACACAAGGGATCTGCTGCAGGGTGCTGGTCTTCTATGGAAACTTTTGGAAATGCCACAAGGTCTATTGCAGCAAAACAAATCACCCTTTGCATAAAAAGCACCAAAAGTTAGAGGGAAGAACAGATGAAAGCTGCAGATCTCTTCGTAAATTATGTATGCACCATGCCTCGGATGCTCACAGGGGTCGTGAATTCAGAGATCTCAACAGCACCAACAACAACAGCAAGCCAATATCTGACACCTTATGTTCCTGAAACTCATTACAGCTCTGGGAATGAAAGTACAGGGCAGAAAGGAAAAAAACTACTAACAGGAAATAAATTATTTAGGAGAGGAAATGCTCTTGTTGTTGTCTCTTGCTCCTTGAGATTTTTCCCAACAGTTTCAAAACTTACAGAAAAAGAAGGACTCCTGACTCCTAAATTATCTCTCCAATTAAAGTGACCTCTGACCTAGGGTGGGAAAGGATCATCTGTGCCTCCATGAACCTTTCTGAAAAATGAACAATGCACTGATCTTAACCCTTCCTTCTTCTGAATGTCCTTAAGGAAATAAATCTCATCTCATCTAAACAGAGACCATATTTGCTCCTTCAGTCAGACTTTAAACCACAGAGCCAGGATGAAGGGATGATGCTCTGTGTATCTGAAATCCCACACATCCCCACCTTCTACTCCCAACGGTTCTCACAACCCTTGCCTCTGGCATCCAAGAGCACGTCTTCATAACTTGGTCTGCACTGACCCAGAGCATGACACATTTCACGTGTGAGATGAGTCTGTGGCTCTAAGTGGCCAACTGTGAGCACTGGGGACGCTTGCTCACCCCAGGGTCCATAGCACCTCCCTCACACAATAAAGTCTAACCAACTTAATGAACAAATGAAAAGCAGTTATAAAGTGGTGAGGTCAGAGTGCGCTGTCCCCTCCCTCCCTGCCCTGATGAGTTCCTTGAGAATCACTCTTTGTCCCCTAAGACATTTTAGTAATCAAAGGAATGTACTCTGTTCCAAAAGTCCTACACATTCTGTTTCTTATTTCAAAAAAAAAAAAATTGACTGGAACCCTCCCCATCGCATGTGGGTTGAATTTCCATCCTTTTCTCCCCATTCCCACCTTTCTTATTTCTGTCTGCTCCAGAGCAGAGCATTCGGCGTCTGCAGAAACAATTCTCTGCTGAGTGAGGTTTGGCCATAAGTCAAGGGCAGATTTATTAAGGCCCTTGCACAGCCTATTCCCTGGCACTGTTGACATGACAGTTTAAATCTCTGATCACCCTTAAATAGAACTCCTTCACCACTAAACGGTCCTGACCCAGAGACAAGCAGCCCTTCCTGGGACTGAAATGAGCTCAAAATGGTCCAAGGAACCTGGAGTCAAGGAGTCTTCACCAGGACCCAGTGTTTCCTGGGAGCACTCAGTGTGTCAGGAATATTCCAGTATTCTATCCCTACCAAGGCTCACAGCTGTCTTCTACCTACTTGTGGCAGAAGGCCATTACATTGTCACTACTACCAAGTTGTGGAAAAACTCCTCTCCAGTGTGTCACCAAGATAGCTGTTTTATGTATTAAGGCAGTTGGGTGCTCTGTAAGAGAATGTTGTCATTTTTGTTTGGGTTTTCTGGTTTGTTTCCTTTTTTTTTTTTTTTTTTTTTGCCTTTCTGTGACAGTTTACCTAGTATCCAGCACTGCATAAGCCAGCCTAAATACATACACACAGACACACAACCATACACATGCACACATACCCATTCATACACTCAAAACCATACACACACACACACACACACACACACACACACACACACACACACACAAATACACACACACTTCCTTGAAAAATAAAAGGAAGGTAAGATTAAACACTGATAAATTGAAACTATATTGCTAATTAGAGCAAGTTAGCTCATAAAATTCTTTATTAAAAAGTAGTCTAATGATTTTGCCTAGAAGCAGCCTTGTGGATTTCTCTTTTGAGCTTTAAATGCTAAAACAGAAGGTAGAGCCTGTCAAACTCTTTTTGAGTAATGTAGGAAGGTTGGAGACAAAAAGTGAATAGTTTGTGGACTGAGGGTCTGTAGATTAACTCTATAAAATGTGTATGGTGGATGAAAGGAATATTTGGTCAAGAGAAAAATACTCCCTTGAAGTTAGCATAGGGAGAGTTTCACTGTCCAAGACTCCGTCCGTGATAGGGCCCTAACTTCCCCTGGGAGATGAAGGGTGGGGGAGCTGGGAGAGAGGAGACAGGCAGAGGGAATGGCTGGAGGCAAATTGTTAAGGATTGGGGGGAGGTCCCTTTTCACAGAGAGAAGTAGAAAATCATGTCCAAACAGAATTAGCACAACCCCATAAACTCCCCAACCACAATGTCAGCCATGGGGCATAGTCCTCTCAAGCTGTAATTACTTCTAGAAAAATAAAAGAATCTTGGCACCCAGCCATAGAGGGGCATCCTCAGAGAAGAGCCAGCCACAGGAATGTTTAGAGGGGTCATACATCTTCTGTTTTTGTTTAGGTAAACACAAGTTCCTGCCCACACCCTGTTACCGCCAGAGACACTTGAAGAGAAATATGAATACATTTTTCTTTCGGCAGAAGATTAATTGTACATCCCCTGACTTGAGTGCTGGTGTGGTCCTTGGGGCCTCACAAACTCCGCCTAGAAGAAGCAAAGCAAAACCATACAGAAAATACACAAAGAGCTGAGGAGAGCAAATTCTCCAGGACCTGGCTCTCCGTTGTCTGGAAAATACCAAAAAATTAGTCAAATTCACAGAAAGTTGGTGCTTGCAAAAGACCATAAATGGTTTCCACTGGGGATGACCCACTAAAACAAAAATGCTATGCCATTGTACTCACAGGGTCCCCTCAGAACCAGCCTCCAGCCCTGTGCCCCTTCTCAGAGTACACATTTGATTCCCTGAAGGGGAGAAACGCCTGCTGGGTTGCTTTACCTCTGGGCAAGTCCCAGAGAGTCACTAACACCTGCAGCTGCACAAGGTCACCCTCCAGTCCCCTAGCAAGGTACCGTTCATTATCTGCTAAATAAGCCAAGGGGGCTCTTCCATGTAGAGAAATAGATGTGTTCCCTCCCTAATCGTAGTCATTGACTCCTTGGAGCATTTCAGTGGACCCTAGCAATGACTTCGGGCAGGCATTTGTGTCCAGGGTTATGGGACATTCGGCCACATCTGCTCATTGTGTGAACATTATTTTAATCTAAGTGCTTTAATGGTTAATCATAATAGTGTAAGTGTCCCAGTCCTTAAATGCTTCCATTTTTTAACCATTCTAAAATAACTTTTGTAATTGAATCTCCTCCCATAAATTCTTATTTATGAAAACAAGTTGCCCATAAACACATTTGGAAAACCACTTTCTCAACATTTCTTTCTCCAATGCCTTAACAGATAAAAGTATGACAGCCACATTGAAACTATGAAAATAACTGACAGGTTTTGTGCCTTTGGATTTTTTTTTTCCTTCTATGCCCTAAAGTTTCTGAGCCTTTGAGAGCCGCCAGGGACAATGACTCTGGTTTAATAACTGTGAAATGCTATTGAACTAGCAATAAAAAATATTCCCCGCCACCAAACAATATGATACTTACAATGGCCCGCACTGCTGCCAATCACAAGGCATTCACACTAAAGTGGCCTGAGTTCTGTTAGCAGCAGGAACAGCCCCTTGGAAAGGGTGTTTACATAAGCAGGGAAGTTTTGGTTGCCCAAGGAGAGTTCCTCAGCCACATGCCAGTTTGAATGGCACAGAACCGCTGCATTTCTGTTGTTCTAGAAGAAAAACATGTCCCTAGTTTGCCAACTGAAGCATCAGGACTGTATGCTGGTGTGCATGACCTCAACTTCATGCATCCTTGCTGTCCTAGCCTCCATCAGTAACCAGAGCACTCGTCATATAGAGCCACTAAAACATCTCCCGGTTTCTGATTTTGATGAATAAATTTGGCCAGATAACAATTATTCCACAGAAAGGTGATTTTTTTTAAATTCAAAGATTAAAAAGGGGCCAAAATGTATCACACCTAAAATAAATAAGGAAGGAAACACTGTTTACTTAATGTGGTAAAGTGTTTCTTCTTGGAAAAAGTTTTAGCAAGCTCCAACAATCTGTCCTCAGAAAGACTGCCCAACACCCACTCTGTAAAGTCAATAACTGTGTTCTCTTGCTGGGTGCTGTTGCTTTCACATGATTTGGGCAAACTGAGCATGCTTCTAAGAATATGTTGTGTGGCAAACGGGTGAGAAAATATTCTCAAACTGAGGCATTTAGCATTAGTCATGACCCTGGATTGCTGTACAATGTCTAGATACAGAAACCCAGAAATGGCAGAAGAAACGTGTAGGTTCATCTCAGAAGTCTAAGGAACCCACACTTGCAGACTGAAAGTCACAGGCTGGTTTCACAGTACAGATCTACTGAGTGCTATGGCGCCCTTATCCTCTGCCGGACATGAACTGGGATTTGATTCAACACAGAGTCGGTTCTAAGTTAATTCCTCCCCCCAGACTCAAAGGGGCAAAAGGAAAAAGTTCTCACGCAGCCAGAGTGAATTGTCACAGGAATGGACAAAAAGGCATGTTAAGGTCAGAATTCATCTTGATATTTGACTTTGGGTTGCAAAGGAGCAGTTCTGAAATGGTTCAAAGAAGGTGTAAATGGGGAGGATCCTGTGAAGAGTGATGATGGGATTCTTAGAATTTGACATTACTGTGTTCCTTGTAGAGATGAAATCTTTAAAAAAAAATAAAAGACACAGCCCTCACTTCAGCATAAGGAGTGAGTTCAATTCCTTAGCGTTAGTTTATTAGGAAATGCTCTCTCTCTCTCTCTCTCTCTCTCTCTCTCTCTCTCTCTCTCTCTCTGCCCCTCCATCTCCACCTCTGTTTCTGCGTCCTCCTCTGTCTCTCACTCTGCCTATCTGTCTCATCTCTGTCTCTGTGTCTCTGTCTCTCCCTCTTCCCCCTTTCTCCCCCACCTCTAGACCCCAGTCTCCTTGAGAAGAGCATTATAGTCTCCACCAATGGCTCCCTGACAGGTGCCACCACTAAATCCACTCAGAGCATAGCCTTAACAAATATTTGCTGACACCTGGCTCCACTTTCTCTGGAGCTAAAGTGATTATTAATTTGATGGTATGAATGGTCAAATAGTAGCGGTTTCATATGGTCAATGTGGTGCTTATCACCATGCTTCTACTGCAAGCTGCCTCATCCAACCCACCAACAGTTCTATGCTGGCATTTGCTGGTCAACAAAGCTAGACCTAACTCCACTTGCCAATGAGAAATGGGATACTCAGATTAATCAAGAATTTGACAAAGATGAAGGCTTACTTGAAGAGTAGCTAAATCTGGGTATTAATCCCTAAATCTAGCATGTGAGGAGACCTTTGTGTTGTAAGTTAAAGACACCCATATGTTATGACCCAGTCCCTATGGACACAAGGATTGGACCTGACCTCGTGTAGATCATGGGCCTACCCAACACCTAGCACCAGGAAATAGTGCTATAATTAGCAACCCATCTAGACAATAAACAGTTTCCAAGAAAGGAAGGGTACTGGGGAGAGGGAGACAAAGTCACAGGTGTTCAGTGTATCCCCATCAATCTAGTCCCTGTACGCCACTATCCTGCCTGAGGACTCTAACAGTGCCTCTTAGCTCTCAGGCTGTCCTCTCTCTACAGAGTTGATCATAAGACTTACCCCAGCTTAGATGGCCCCATTCCCCCAGCCTCAACAAGATGTGTTAACTGTGTTAACTGCTTGCCCCCTATCAGGGCCAAGGAGCCAAAGGGGTTAGCACATGCATTTCTGTATCAAGTGGATTTAGTTTCCAGGTGAATCTGTTAGTTCTGATATGTGTCATGTCTACAGACGATACTAGCCAGGTGTAGCAGTGCGCATCTGTAGTCCCAGAAGGCTGAAGGAACAGGATCATTTGAGTCAGGAACTCAAGGCCAAGCTTGGAAACAGAAAAGAGCCTATATCTTCAATAGAAACACACCAAGATGCAAACAAAAATACAACACTGCAGATGAATCAGATTTAAAAATCAAGTGTTCTTTATTTCCCCATAAAACAAACAGATGTGGGGGACATCAGGACAAATTCATCCCACCGAGGAAAACCTGCAAAAATGGAGAACCAGGGGGCAAGACCTGCTGCATTTCTAGGTGAGGCCAACATCTCGAGCATCTCTAAATTACTTTGAGGAAGGCAAAGGTTACCAGAAAATGTAGTTAAAATAGTTTTCAGATATCCCTGTATGGTTATAATATTTATCCACTGATTTATTGACAGAAAGTTAAATAACTGATCAAATCTACATCACTGTTTAGTGCATGTATCCTGAATTAACTGGATGAATTTCAGGTTTCTTGACCTCTCAGCTGAAATTCAAGCATGCCTCACTAACGGACTTGACTGTCTCTCTGAGGAGAAAATGCTAAATCTGGTAATGATGAAGAAGCAATGGACATGGTATCCTAGTGGAGTCTGGGCTGTAGCTAAAGCCCAAAGGTTCTAATCTCATGCACTATGAGGTGGTCATATTATTATGGGATGGAGGGATGTGTGTCTTGGTTTTGAAGAATGCCGTCACTGAGCAGGTAACTCCACCTGTGTGCCCCAGGAAGGCTGACACTAATCTTCAGAGTGTTTTCTTCACAGAAGGGTGTCACTTCAGCACCCTGCCATAGTACCTACCCATAACATCAGGATCATCCAGAGGAGAACCGTGGCAGATTTAATGAGATCAGGTCAAATAAGGGCTCAGTACAGCACCGCAGAGCCTGTTCAGCAAGCATAGAGCTCCAAAGGAAAGAGGTCATATGGTCAGGCGTTGGAGTCTTCAGCCACTATGGTGGACATCTAAATGGTGCTAAGATTAACTGAGCATTGCTCTGAGGAAAACCCTTCCCTGCGGGGTCAGCGTTTTACAAATGGGCATTCCCTGGAAAGTTTTACAAGCCAGTCACCCATCAGAAATTTCTATTTGTCAGCCATAGGCCATCATACACATCAACAGGGTAACTAGTTGTGGGGGGTGGGGTGGGGGGGCAATGATTGTGGGAGGCAGGCAGGGAGTGAACAGTCGTTGATAAAGAATGTTTTCCCGCTTGGTTGACGGCTACATACACATAACAAAACAATAAAAAAAAGCAATCAATAATAGGGGCTAGAGAGATGGCCAGTGGTTAAGAGCACTGGCTTCTTTTCCAGACAAACAAGGTTCAATTCCCATCGCTCACAATGGCAGCTCACAACTATCTGTAACTCCAGTTCTAGGGGAATCTAATGCCCTCTGCTGGCTGCTGTGGGTACTGAACATGCACACTCTACATCATACATACATACATACATACATACATACATACATACATACATGCGTATATATAAGCAAAACACCTGTACACATGAAACACATCCTTTGATTAAACAGAATATAATTATAATGATAATAATGAAGAGACTAGAGTACAATGATTCATATATATGAAAATGTTTAATGAAACTTATTTTGTATGCTGACTTTAATTGATAAAATAAAATAGAAATAAACATATAAATGGCAATTAAGATGTAGTAAGAGCTGTTCTAAAGTGTGCCCATATACTAACTACCTATACACCTACTTGCAAAGGCTTCAGCATTTTACCCATTTCATAATAAGGATCACACAAAGCCAGTGGCTTTAGCAGAACTGAAAGGAAGTGGCACATGACAAATGGCCATAGTCTTTGCTATTATAGACATTAGCCTAAACAGGAAATTTATATTTGACATAAGAAACTTTTGTGGGATGCACTTAGTACATATTATCACTGTACCAATAACCTAATATGGATTGAACCCATTATATTATAATTAGTTGTTATTGCAACTAGGATGGTTACCATCACTAATAATTAGCAGTGTGCTGTCCTGGTTTGACTAAAAATCACATAAGAACTAATGGTCAAGGGTCTGGAGAGGAATAGCAGTTAAGAGCACTTGCTGCTTTCCCAGAAGACCCAAGTTCAGTTCACAGAACTCAGGTCAGCCACCTATAGCTCCAGCTTCAGGGGATCCAATGCCCTCGTCTCTCCTCCTTCACATGTGTGGCATACCCTCACACGTGTACACATAAATAAAAAGGAATATTTTTTGAAGTTACTAATAACCAAGAAGGTCCCCTGACAGGCCAAAGCTCTGACCCTATTTCCAACTCAAATTAACTTATTTCCTAATTCAGGAAAGAGCTTCTTCCTTGATGTTTTGAGTAATTTGGTGGTGAGGCCTTCAGATGAAACTCTAAAACTTGACCATTGCAAAACTGACATATTTCAGCATATGAAGATAGTATGACTTTATTTTTTAAGATCTGAAGTCTAAAGCAGTCTAAAATATAGAAAGAGTTTGAGTATTCTCAACCAGACCTTCAAACCTGGGATTCAGTTGCTTCTGTATATAACTCCAGAGAGGAAACAAAAACCCATTTAAGACAGAAGAGCCAGCAGCCGGTACAATACAAACTCAGCTGGACAGATGTTCCACAGGCATCACTTAAGGATGACAGCTGAGAAACACACTATGGCTGATATTAGAGTATAGTGTCTGCCTGACAGCAAGCCATGGGTTCCATGGTGTTTGGTAATGAGTGACAGGATAGAGTCAGCCAAACCCAAAGAGACAGAGTCTGTGTTGAGGGGCCACAGTCCATTTCACCCAAGCCTACCTCCCACTGCCCCCAGCTCCAGGGAATGACCTGGGGACAATGAAAACCTATTGCTCACAATGGTGCTTGGGGCAACAGAACTTGGAGGTGCCAGAGCAAGACGGGATCCTAGCTGATTTGGAGTTTTAATTTGTATGCTTGCCTTCTAAGCAGAACAGTGGAGCAAGGGAGGATCTGGGGACCAAGAACTTTATGCAAAGGATTTTTCCCTCACTAGAGTATACATTGTCATTCTAAGTGTTTCTGTCCACTGTGAGCTTTAGCTTGTGTTTGTGTAGTTATTAGCATTAAAACAGAAGCCTCAATGTCCGCTTTAAGTAACAGGCACTAAAGGAAAACTGTCTCCCTGGTTAGATGGCTTGCCCAGCAGCACCAGGGAGACATGTTTGTTTTAGGCTGAGGGAAGGAAGGCAGGCAGGCAGAAAATGAGCTGAGAGATTTTTTTTTCAAGTGTGGCAGCTCATTAATAACTAGTGAAGGAGGGACTCGGGAAGCCTCACAGCACATATCTCTGCAATTCATTTAATATTCCAGAGAAATATGAATTTCCACACCAAGTGCTCTGTGAACCTAAATTCTAACTCACAGCCCCTTCTAAGCAACTTGAGGAGCTGCAGGCTCTGGGGAGCTTCCAAAACTTTTGAGGAAAGAGAATTGTGGGTATTACAATGTAGACGTAGATGCTATAGAGCTAGGACCAAGACTCGGAGATAAGGCTCAGCTGTAGTATGTTTGCTTATCATGTGTGAGACCCTGGCTTCCATCCCCAGGTCCACAAGACTGAAGAAAAAGAACTGTGCTTCTTTTAGTAAAATGAATTTAATCAGCCCCAGTTTAGTTCATTTTTATTTTCTAAGCGCACATGTTATGACAAAATGCTCAAACTTACATCTTTGGAAGTTGCTTAGCTTTGTTACATAGAGTGAGTATACTATATTTGTTTTGACAATTTTTCTACCTGCTTCAGTGTGACAAAGTTTATCTGGCAATGCCAGGAGCCTTTTAAATTGCAGATTAGTCTGTCTAAAACAGGCTGGTCCCCAGGGGCCTATGGACATGAACAGAAGAAAACACAAAGTCTACATTTTGGCTACAAGGGACAGAAGTAGAAAACAGAGGTGGGTTTTCCTTGCCTTGTGTACCTGTGCTGGAAGTCACATGGGTGGTCCTCAAAGTGGGGAGGATGGCAGGCTACATCTCACTAGCTGCCTCCCCTGGGAGCAGTGGAGTGGGAAGTGGACCATGGGGCCTCAGGAGGTAGGCCTATTGCTTTTGTCTTGTATTTTAAAATTATAATAATAACTCCTGAAGACAACAAACAAGTAAGAAATAATACACTCAGGTTTACCCTGAACTCAACAGCCAGGCTTGAGGCATTACAGACCTACAGCCAGGCTGCTGTCCCAGGACAGAACCAATTCCTATCTGTACACCCAGGCCTTCGGTGCCAGACGAAAACATCTGGAGTGATGTTCCAGAGCCTTTGCTCCAGTGCTCAAGGAAGAACAAGCCCTGTTTGTTCGAGAAACTTCTGTGCTCCGCCTGGTTCCCCCACATTCCGTTTTGTTTTTTTTTTTTTCCTGGAGCCCTAAGAGGAAGTGTCACCCAAACATAAGGAATCGGTCATTAGTGTATCTAACAGAGGAAGTTCTTTACATAAAACTCTGAATCTATAATGAACAAAAGCAACTGTTCAGAACTCTCAGAAAAACAAAAAAAAAAAAAAAAAAATCACCCAGCCATTTTAAGTAAACGGGCAAGATTAATGGATTGTCATATAATGGGAGAGGGGAGTATTAGGAAAAGGGTGAAAGCAACTCTACAAAATTGGTTTGGAATTCGAGTCTACCCGAAGGCCCCGCAGCAGGAGCATTACTGTCTGCAGTATTTTCCACTAAGCGGTGTATTAATTTGAAAGCCTTGCCTTGCCCAGGCACCCGGCACTTAGTGGTTGGTTTTATGTTAAAAACGCTTAGCATGAACCCTGTGCTGAAAGTTTGCCCAAACATCTCATAGTTGACTGCAAAGCTGAGTGCCTGGGGCTCCAAGTCTGTGCCTCAAGAATGTGGGTGACCGGGGACCTTCTGGCTCCACACCTGGATTTGTCAAGGCCTCTTAGCGGCTGCTGGGAATGTGCCCTGCCTGGGGCCTGAGGCTCCCCCCTCCCCACCCCTCTGACAGATGAAAACACAACAGGGCCTGTTGCATGACT
Source organism: Cricetulus griseus (assembly GCF_003668045.3). NCBI lineage: Eukaryota > Metazoa > Chordata > Mammalia > Rodentia > Cricetidae > Cricetulus > Cricetulus griseus. The sequence goes on along the minus strand of NC_048601.1, from coordinate 90,253,915 downwards.
GACACATTCCTCTCCTGTCTGCCTCTGAAAGGACTTTATTTAACAGGCCTGGAGTCGGGCTTTTGACTGACAGATTGAGAAGGGTAAAAGTCATTCAATTCCATTAAGCTCTGTAACTTCTCTGGAACAAAACACCTTTAAAAAAAAAGTGGGGGAGGTAAAACTGTGGAGAGTGGGGGCGTGAGCTTTAGGGAGAAAAAAGGGGATTCTTTTCAGGTTCAAAAACAATCCTTCTCTTTGCCTTCTGTCTATCAATTAGGGCGGCATTCCCAGAGGGAATACAGGCCCGGCCTCATTGGTGTCATTCAGCTGCCAATCTCCTGACAGGGACACCAAAGGGCCTCATGTAGCGCTGCGGAAACTGTCTGTCAGGCCATCAGCAGCTGCTATGACGACATCGCCTGTTTTTCTATTGGGGGGTGGGGGGGGTCACACTACAGTCTAAGAATCTCAATTCCAAATCTGTTCATCTCTCTCTCTCTCTCTCTCTCTCTCTCTCTCTCTCTCTCTCCAAATCACAGTATGAATTCTCCACAAAAACAACCCTAGGCTTCCTTGCCTGGTGGCCTACAGAGTAAATAAGAAATCACCAGCCAAGGACATGTTAGACGGGGCTTTGCTTCTGGGAAACATCAAGCCCTGACTAACCATATTCAATAGTGTGGGTTCAGATGAGTCCAAAGAAACAGGATTGGCAGTGAAAGGCTGCTCACTCCTCTGAGAGACCTGCCCAGGCCTAGAGCGTGTGAAGAACCATAGGAGCCCACAGCAACCTCCTGCCAAGCCTCAACCTTGTTTGGGTTGCTGTGGGTTTCAATCCCCTCCTGAGTTTTGCTTGGAGACCAAAGACTCCAATGGAGCTCAAAACTCCTTGCCAAACTCAGCACCAAGCAACCACTTCCCACTTTGCTGTTTATCCGCCTGACTTCCTGCCTTCCCAGGAGGCAGACTTACAAACTAACTTGGGTTTGCCCCAAAGACGCCTCAGCCTCAGCTGATCTTGTTGAAAGAGTACCACATGTATCTAAGCTTTCTGAGTTGATTGGGAAAAAATCCCCTCCTCCCTTTTTACCATCTCCTCTCTCTCCCTGCTCCATCCTGCCTAAGACTCTGAAGAAAGCAGGGTGGCAACCTGCAAAGATGCATGCTTGCCACTCTGTGATTTAAAATGGCTGGGTTTGTAACTCTTAGCATTTTCCTGGAAATCATTCACATTACAGGGAGTGACTTCCAAACAGAAATGATAACACGTTGTACCAAACTGAGAACTGGTGAGTGTGGCTGCCAAGCCCTGAGGTCGGGCCGCTGTGTTGAAACGCTTCTGCCTGGGCTACAGTTCTTCACACATTCCATATAGGCCTTACAGAGTGTTTAGCCAACTGCTGCAAGCTCCCGTACCTAACACTGTCTCCATGCTGCCAGGCACACAAAGCCTATCACTTCTTTTCCATATTCTGAAAAAGCTGCTGGGGTCTTGCCCTTTCTGAGCATAAATCTATCACATGCTGACTTCACCCAGATGCTGGATCTTGGATAAGAAGACTGGGCCTGAGGAAATACAAAATTAATCAGGTTTTGGCACAGGGAATCCATGCAGAGAGGAGCAAATGGCCAGGATGATGATGACAAGAAAGAAACAGAGAGGTTAACTCAATTGTCCCCTTCCTGCTCCTAGCCTCAGGAAGACACCTCCAGGAGCCAGGCCTTGGCCATCTGCACCAACAGCATCTGCAGCAGTCATGTGTGCCCTGATGGTTTACTAACAAATGAGCATTTGCAAACTGCTTTGCAGGTCTCTGGCTGCTATGGCTTCACATTTCCATCACGGAAACAGAAAGCCAATGTAAGGCAGTGGCCAGGAAATCAGAAGAATGCTTAGATTGCTTCTCCTAGAACAGTGCAAAAAGAGTTTCAACACTGAATCCAAGGATGTCATAAGCACAGCGCTTGTGATCAGTACCTTGAGACCAGCACTTGGAGTAAGCCCAAATGAACAGATGGCTTGGCTCTCCTGAATGCTTAATAGTGGCTTGCTCCTATCCATGGTCCTTTGTTACTGCCCAGCGTCCTATAACCCCATCTCTGCCCTGCGGATTTTCCGAAAGAACTTCCGATGGAGTGTTTGTTATATGAGGTTCATGCTCTGCTCCTACTGTAAAAGACAACTTGGAACATCTCTTGATTTAATCCTAATAATATATGACTATCAAAATATCTGTCCTGCAAAGACAACCATCTCTGTTTCCTCTCTTCTCAGCCCTGGCCATTTGCTCTGCTTTGGATTCTACATAGTTCCTTCTAGGCTTTGTTTCAACAGCCCTTCTACTACGTAGAGTTTCCTTTCCATTAGGCTAGCAGTGGTTAGTTAAGTGAGTAGTCCTTCAGGCCGCCAGAGACAAAGATACTCCATTCCCTGAGTGTGATGTTCCCTGTGTGGCATCTTAAGTGAGGTCTTGTCAGTTCTCCTTCGGTGGTTTGTGGATTGTGGATAATCTTAATTAAATGTATTACTGTTTGATTTTAACAGAATTAGTAGTTGTTGCTCATTAGTTGTTGTGAGGGGGTCTACATAATGTACTCAGTTTGGTAAGTGGATTCCCCTCATAGTAGATGAGTTCTCTCCTCTCAGGTCCTTTTTTCAAAAAATTATTTTCTTTCTTTCTTTCTTTCTTTCTTCCCTTCTTTCTTTCTTATTTTATGTGCATTGGTGTTTTGCCATGGGTGTCAGATCCCCTGGAACTGGATTACAGACAGTTGTGAGCTGCTGGGAACCGAACTCCTGCGCCCTGGAAGAGCAGTCAGTACTCTTAACCACTAAGCCATATCTCCAGCCCCCTTCCTTTCAGATTCTTAAAGATGTAAAAGAACAATACAGTCTTCCGGATACACAACTCTCCCACCTTCCAGTTTCATTCCAAACAAAAAACAAGACTTGGCAAGAGACATAAAACCTAACATCTCCCCACACCTCATCAGTAAAATCCTAAGCCTAGAGTATAAATAAGTGACCAACCTGTCACTTTGTGGTGGCTTGTTACATCTTTCAGTCTGTCTCCAGAGTGAGACGGCGGGGGGGGGGGGATGTCACAGATGTGAACAATCACTTTTGTTCCCACTAAGGCAAGTCAGAAGATGGGTCCCGAGTGTGTATTGTTATACTATGTATAGGTTTCTAAATAGCACAGATACCCATGTTAAAGGGAAGATACACCAATACTATTTCAAAAAATTAATATGCAGCATTTTGTATTATCTTCTCCTACTTATCTCCCAGTAAACAGATAACTTTGAGGACTCAGAATGCAGCAAGTGCCATGTGTCAGAATAACCAAAAATAATTGATGAGGAAACCCCAATACACCATTCTTAATAACACAGCTGTATGTGAAATGTATACTTCTGGTACTTCAAGGAAGTGTTTGGTTCTGTCTGAAAAGATGGATGGAGCTGATCTATTCCTAGCACAGAGGCAGCTGTCACCCAAACAGCACTAAAGCTGGATGGCTCCTGGGTTAGTCTTTGATCTTCAGCAATGCTCTTGGACTGGAGATTACAGATACATAGGCACATTCGTCTCGGCTTTACTTTCTAGAAATCTATAGATTACAACATCATAACTTTTCTAGGGTCATCGTCATATAAGTGAAGATTTGTTTTTTAAGAAACTTAGCTAATTAACGTCAGGGTAATGGCAAACTTGACTGTGGTCGAGATGACTAAGGACTGTGCTAGAAATTTAGCCCAAATATTGGGGGTTTCCCTGCTTCTTTCATAAGATTCACTAGCTTAGAGAAAATACTGTGCCCTATAACTCCTACACTCTTTTTGCTCTTAAATATAAAAGGAGAAGCAGAGGAGTAAGACAGAGAACCAAGGAAGAGAAGAGGAATAAAGATGGCTTGGCTTATCGCTAAGGTTCATAGTAATCATCCTTGGAATAGTCCTTTAGGGGATGAACTTAGAAACCGGAAGATGAGGAGGAGCAGGACCAGAGAGAGCCAGACAGAGTACTTTGTCATACTGTTAGCATGCAACTAGTGCTTTTAGACTAACCAGTGAAAGCTTGCTCTGTTTGTAAAGGAAATGGATACCCTGTTACCTCTATATGTGAAGGAGCTAACTGTCAAACTAATTCCACTGGAATCTTTTCATTTTCTCTGAAGTCAAACATGGAATGTCTTCTACACATCTAGAGTCTAATTCAGCTTATACTAAAATGCTGGTTAGCTTCTTGTGGAAAAGTAAATCCTTACCAGGCACAATCGCTTCTTCCTGCCTCCTGGGAAAGGGTGAGTTTTCCAGCAGTGCTGTTTGTACATTGAAAATGAATGTACGTGAATTCTGTGGTATCTTTATTGTAATTTTGTGATTTTAAAAGGAGTGAATGCTAAAGGATCTTTGGCAGAAGTTCTTAGTTTTAAGATGCTTCTCTGTGCTCCAGATCTCAGTTTTCTTGCCCTTCAACCATTTGTTTCTCCATCCCGAGGTGTTGACAGGTTCACAACACTAAGCTGCCAATTCTTATTGGTTTCTGGAACTTCTTCATCTTCCCTGTGAACTGCGGCTCTTTAGGATCTCCAAGTTTCTGCTGAGACTCCTGAGAGAATGAGTCACAGAAAAAGAATCTGGACCGTCCTGTTTTCATTTGTTCCATACACTTGACCAAAATACTCTAAATAGTCCATTTTCCAGAATTGATAGGAACCTGACTGTTTTCCAGCTACTCAACAAATGAATACATGAAGGTAAGATGCAAGCTAAAGAGTGACAGCAAGAATAGCATAGACCATGAGCTCCTGATGCTCCAACATAGGACTGCCTTATGTAGAACATCCTCAGACACCATGGCTAAGTGACTGCCTCTCTCGTGCCAGCTGTGGAGCACTAACAGTGGTTTTCAAGGCTCTGGTCATGCATGCGTGGCCTTTGCTTCTGTTCCTGGTAAAGTACTTGTACTCTCTTCAGTTTCACCATTTTTTCCATGAAGTTTGCCAATGGGAAACAAAATCAAACTCCAAAACAAGGAACCAACCAGGAGCCTAATGCCAACCCATCTGTGGCCAGTAGGACATGTCAAAAGTTTTCTCCCTTTTATCAAGAGAGAGCTTCCCCTACTTTGAATAGTTGAAATGTTTGTCTATTCAGCTTTCTGCACAGGTCACCAGATACACTTTCAAAAAGCCTCAGAAAACATGGTTTTGACATTTACATTTTGGACTTCCATGTGTAGAAGCAGTGTTCATGCTAGATCAGCACTGGCTTTTCTAGACACACATGCTCTATGATGTCTAAAGCAGGACTGTGATTACGTAGCTCAAGTCCAGGCATCACTTCCTCGGGAGCACTTTCAAAACTCTTGGGAGACAGCAGGACAACACAACACAAGGTCCAACCTGCCTACCCCAAGTATCAACCTCCACAGCCACTGAACAGACAGGTCAAGGCCAGGAAAGCTTTCCTTTTAACTTTGGCTTGGACTTAGCCCAGCACCAGAGCTTCTTCTGCACCAGATTCCCCTCTTGTGGTGGTTTTCTAGTAGCTGGACATAATACAAAAGCATGAAAATTAACACTAAGTAGAAGCTGCAAAGATGGCTCGGTTGTTAAGAGCACTTCCATTTCTTTCGGAGGACCTGGGTTCAGTTCCCAGCACCCACATGGTAGCTAACAATCATTTAACTCCAGTTCCAGGGGAGCCAATACACTCTTTACATTCTTCTGACCTCTGAAGGCACCAAGCACACGCATGGTACACATACACGCATGAATGCATACATACATACATACATACATACATACATACATACATGCAAGCAAAACACACATAGAATATAGCCTTAGTCTACTAGAAAACAGAATCAAAGCAGGAGTTAAGTTCTGTTTTCTTTGGGAGGTGTATTCCCAGGCAACTGGAGTCTTAGAGTATTTTAAACAAACTGAAGTGAAGCAGGCAGCCTGGAGAGCAATGCAAAGAAATGTGTAAGATGTTGGCTTCTGCTTCACAATGATCCTCAATGAGAAACAGAGAGACCCGAGGCGGGGGTGGGGGAGGGAAGGAGTGTGTCTGTCTAGTTCTCCAACATGTCCCAATGGTTACTGATTAATGTTATGTACCCCAGCCCAGCCAACCAGGGCTTCCAAATGGCACCACCTAGCCTTTCTGAAAGAGCCCAAAGCTGCCAAGTAGCTGGGCATCAGAAGTGGTACCAGGTGAGAAAACTCAGAAGCTCTGGCATGTTGATGGAGGCATCAGACTGCATATGGTGTGGGTCTTCCTCAGAGTGAGAGGAAGAGCAGGAGCTGAGTAGGGGAGGAGCAGGGGTGAGGAAAGCTAAGGATGTCCGTGATGTATACACAAAGCTACAGCCAAGGTTTACCCAAGTGCCAACCAAATTTCTCCTGACTTTGAATAGCAAAGTTAGATGATTTTGATAAATATAAACTTTAAGTGGGGTGGACAAAATGTCAAAACCCATGACACTATCCCTGCTAAGGGATGCACGCTCCACACCCATTCATCTACCGAAGATGCCCCAGATGTTCTTTGAGAAGCTGTTCTCTTAGTCCCGGGCCCTACAGTCCAGGAAGGCCTAACCCAACACCCAGCCCCAGAAGCCTGTACCAGGCTTAGCCAGCCAGAGCCATGTGGTTCATAAGTGGTTCAGATACAGTCTAAATCAGTGCCTTTTCCCCCGCAGCACCAGGACCCACGGCAAGCTAATCATCCTTCACAGGTTAACAGTCTTACCAAGCCTAAATACTAGAACCAGCCTGGGAAAGAAAGAGAAATGGAAAGAGATTGGACCAGAAGCATAGTTAGGACCTCTGGATTCAGCAAAACATTCTGGTTGATGAGCCAATAAGGACTTTTTCTTTGGTTTAAAGCAATTTCAGTTATTTTCTGTCACTTGCAGTTGAAGGCTTTTGGATTTCTGGGTCAGGGATTGGGCGTGGGTGGGTGTTATATATACAACCAACCACAAGGCAATGTATGTGCTCAGTCTTGAAGAGAAAACGAAACACTTTGGGAACTCTGGACAAACAGCATTACTTCCTGGGTTGTTACCATCAACCTGGCTGAGTCCACACTGGTGACCTTTAAAATAACTCGTGTGGCCAACTCCTGCATTCTGAGGCTCAGGGAAATGTTAGCTCATAGGAGCACTCTCCAGGAGCCATTCACATCCATCCATCTAGTAGCAAAGCAGGGCGGCTTTCTGGGCCTCCTTGAAAATTCCGTCAGGTTATTAACATGGAAGGTCACCAGTTGGAACGGCAAAGCCTCAGCCAGTTAGTGGATGGGGAGGCCAGCCTGCCAATCGATCATCACCACACCACCTGCTGCACTTTGGAAAATTACCTCATGACATTCTTTGGTCCTTAGGTAAATCCTTAGACGTCATCCTTAAGAAAATGAATCACACATGTGTCTTCCTCCCCAGTGTGATATGCAGTGGTCTGGGCGAGTGCTTTAGCTGTTCTATATAAATATGAAGAGCATCCGGACACACAGGGAGGTGGGTAACCCTGCAGGGTTAATAAATGTCAATGTTTTGGAAGTTGTCATCACTCTGACACTGGCCCTCCGTCTAGGGTTCTTTCCTTGTTCTCTCTCTCTCTCTCTCTCTCTCTCTCTCTCTCTCATGTCTACAATAATTAAACCTTAAGACTGAGAAGGATTTCTACAAGTGGAGAAGGAGAGGGTTCCAGCGAAGACAGAGAGAAAATGGGTGCTATGGTTGGTAGGTTTTCTGCTAAAGGAATGGTCCAATATGCTTAGAAGAGCTGACAAGGAGGGGGTAGGAGGGACTGGAAAGAAGGAAGGAGCCAAGAGCAGTGGGGCCTTCACAGGCCCAGTGGGGTTGCCATCACTGTGTCAGGTTCCTGCCCTAATGAAAGGGGTAGAAATGAGGAGCTGCCATTAGTGGCTATTGCAGGGAATACACCGCAGACCCAAGTGGGCTTGACCGGAGACTTATAGAAGGATACTAGAAGACGGAAATGGCTCCCTCCTCTGGAGTCAGGTCGATGTACATTTTAGGATGTTGGCATCTTTCTTTCTCATTGCTTATAAAGAGGTTATCTGTAACATGAAGTCAAGACAGTAACAGACTAGGGATCTGGAGATGCCACTTAGGAGAGCACTGAGGACCTGTACTGAGACTCTAGGTCCGTCTGCTCCTGGCATTCTAGGTATGTCCCTGACATCTCCGTTACATGGGTTAATATGTATATATCTCCCTTTGGCTAGAGCTGGTTGGAGCTAACTGAGTCCTGGCTATATGTATAGTGACATAGACCATCTTCATCTGTATAGGCTTCCTAGTCCAGAGCTAAGGAACAGTTAAGTCTCTACTCATGATAAATGGCTAGCATACAGAGACTTATGTGGCAGACACAAAGGCTGTGGAGGGATTGAATGACCATCTAGGGTCAGGGGAATCCACAGAGCCTTCTAATCTATCAAGTAAATGGGAGAAGTTAATCTACACCTACAGCTGGCATCCAAAAAACCCTCCCTGCTTCCCAAAGCAAGAGCCACATGAAACAATGACATGAATTTGAGTAGCGAATCATTGCCGATGTTGTTAGGACAATCTGGGCAGTAGATGTCTGACAGAGTGTCAATACTTCTGGAGGAACAGGTGACTTGTAAGGTCAAAACACAGAGCCCGAAACAGCATCCCTGTAGCAAATGCGAAGGGTCTGGTTACCTCCCTGCCTGAAACCCAAGACCCATGAAGAAAAAAAGGTGCTGAAATGTCTGCAGTTGGTGGTGACGCCTGAGAGCAGAGTATACTCCCACCACACCTATGAGGAGCAAGCCTTTTGCTGCAAATAGCTTTGAACCTTGTGGCCACCTTTGACATCTGCCTTGCAGGGGGCGGTGGGCCATTTTGCACCTTGCTGCAAGCCCAGGGTCTTGTTACTTAGCACATTGAAAGTGACACTAGATGAGCCTTCATTTTGTCCACATTAGAAAATCCCAAGTTAAAATGGCATTATATAAGGAGACTGACCACCATCAATTTCAAGATAAACTCTTTGCAAGGAGAAGCTGGTCATGGTTAGGACGCACATGGGCTGGCACCCTTTTCCTTCCAGTGTCTCTGAAGAACAGAACATACAAATTCTGTGAAGTGCCTCCTCCAAGCTGGATGAGACTTAACCAAGCAGATTTAACAGAGAAACAGAGAAAGTGAGGCTGAAATTGGCATGTCAAAGCAAAGCCTGCCAGCCTCCTGCACTGTGCTCTGTGCCCACCTTCACCTTGCCCTCTCAGGATGAAAGTCCTAGGAGAAACGTGAGGTCAGCTGGGTGCACCTTGGGAGAGGGTCCCGGTGGTGCTGAGTCTGCAGAGGAGACTGTGGAACAGGGAGGAAGCTGGGAACTCGCGTGTACTATGCAAGGCTCAGGAGAGTAGAGGTGATGCCCGAATCACTTAAACAGGCTTGTTTTTCGCAATAATCTCTCTGATGCAACTGTAGCTTGCTATCAATGGTACATTGCATAATAAGAGTGGCAGCTCCTTTTCTTTTCTTGGTCATTTGTGAAATAATACTGTGTTTTCCTCTGGGTTCCAGAAGAGATTTTGCATTGACATCAGCTGTCCTGACCATCCCCAAGAGGCAAAACCAAGAACAGCAAGAAGGATAGATAAATGGCCAACCTTGTTCATGAAAGACAGACAAATGGTCAACCTCATTTAGTTTCTCCGTATTAAACCAAAGAAGGATGGCAGAAGAGCCCTTCACATCTGGGAAACAGCAGACAGCCACTTCCTATGAGAGGCACTCAGTTCCAGATCCCCAAGCTGAGGGCAGATGGCAGCAAAGGTGGAGAACACTAGAGAGGGTGTTTTCAGTCAGAGAGACAAGAGGGAGCCTTCAACTTTACAGTATGAAGTTTTCCTGAGCATTAACTAAGCTCAGCCCCAACTGCTCTCCCTGTCCCCTTCTCCAAAAATAAAGGACATTAAGGCACAAGCCTTGAGTGACTTGGCCAAGGCTGCATGGTTAAACAGTGGTGGAGAAGAGGTTACAGACCTCAGATGTAGGCTCCATCCTTAACACCCCTCCGCCACTCTACAGGGGACAAGAGAAGAATTAGGCCAAGGTATTCCTCTCTCCAGTCTTTTCAAACTCAAAAAAACAATGTTTGTGGTATGTTTATCTTTTTACCAGCATTACTGAAAAAGAAAAAGGTAAAGAATCAACTGGCAAACTTTTAGTGTCCATGTTCAATAGGATGCCTATGGTGATACTGATAACTGAAATTCCCACCTCAGAGGCACATTTTCTCATTGTTAAAAAGGATATAGGACTGGGAAGATGGCTCAGGCAGTAGAGTGCCTGCTGCACAAGCATGAAGACCTGGGTTCAGATCCCTAGAACCTCTGAAAAGAAAAACAGGCACAGTTGGATCTACTTGTAACTCATAACTGGGTGTTGGAAATAGGCCAGACAACCTAGCAGAGTCTGTAAGCTTTATACATATGGAGCACAATCAAGGAGAGATACTCAACATTGATCTCTTGGCTTCCACAGGTAGGCAAACATCACCGCATTATCAAGTACATACACACACATACACATGCACACACACTCGTGCATACACACATGCACACACACATATGCTTGCACACTCATGCATATACACATAAACACACATACACACTCACAAAGATCAAAGAGATATGTTTCAAGATGTTCAAAGTAATTAGCTTGTAGTTATTAAATGCCTTTATCAAGCAAGACACACAAAGCCATAAAAGACTGTAACACAATTCTCTCACAGGAGCTGATAGGGATATCAAGAGAACAAGATAAACTTAAAAATATATTCGTATACAGTTGAAAGTAATTAGCTCCAATAAGGAAAAAAATGACAAAGCTATGTTCTGGGCTTATCAAGAAGCTTCCAAAACGTCCTACTACCTGGCTTTCGGGTTGTCAAAAGGTTGCTGCTATGCAGTCTGATGCTGGGAAAGAAAGTCATCCGTTTTACTAGATATGAACCCTGCCAGCTGCAATAACTGAGCTGGCAAGACATCCCCAATCATGCACCAATGGCATAGAAGTTATAGGTATAACCAACCACTTTCTGGTAGGATTAAAAACCCACCACTCTACAAGAGGAAATTCATGCCTGACACTATAAACCTAGTCAAAACCTGTGGCTGGGATCATAGGCTCTAGGGAAGAGCCCACTACTATTATTTTGCTAAATTAACACAGTATCAATAACTGTCTCCTAACTACTAATCTTTGTACCCGTGATTGGTATAGTCTCCAACCTCATTAGGAAAACATCTTTTAGCAGTTGACAACGGTTAATACAGAAAACCACAACTGACCAAAATGGAAAGCATAAGTGATTATGGAGTGCTCATCCCTAAACAGAACGTGTAACACACACACACACACACACACACACACACACACACGGGCTCAGGGAATATCATAGAGGAGGGGGGAAGGCTGATGATGTGAAATGGTGTCTTCCAGCTATAACACAGTTGATTTCTCATGAATTCACGGCAGCTCTCATTACTTCTACTAGATAGAGTCCAGCAACATTCCATCAACACCCATGCCTGAAGGAGTATTGACAGTTAACGTCGGCTAGGGCAAGAGTGGCACTTTCTTTGGTGGTGTAACCACCAGTTGCCCATGCCCCAGGAAATAACCTCCTGCCCATGCTCATGCATTTAGACTCACACACAAAAGACAGGAAAGTAGGGAGGGGCTCTGCTAAAACGAAGGTTTCAGTGGGAAAAGGATGTGGAGAAGTCGTAATGGGGGGTGAGAAGGACTGAAATTCATTATTTAAATGTATGCAACTGCCAAAGAGCATTATAAAAATTAAAAAGAACGGCTTCCTAGAGAAGGAAAGGTTTGCAATGGAACTTAAAGAATGTGTTACATTTAGCTCAAGTGAGAGGAAGGTGGATGAACACCTGTGGCCAATAAACAGGTAAAGAAACAAATGAGCTTTTCTCTGGGGCTCCTGTGGGTCACTGCGGGCAAAAGAAGAAGCAGAACTGCTTCAGGGTGAGTGCCACAAGCCTGGTCAGAGAGGGGCAGTGGCGGGGAGTCACAGAGTCCATGTCAATCAAAGGTGAGTTACAAAGGATTTTGAAAACTGGGCTGGGGAATTTTGATTTTTAACCTGTAAATTAAGAGGAACCACCAAAAGCTTCTGAGCATAATTGGTGCTGACTGATCTCTGACAGAGAATCCACAAGGCACTGGTGGAAAGCTCCATTGAAAATAGATGTCTTTGTCTGTTGAAAATGGGGGCAGAGTAAGGAAAAACCATGATGACAGACAAGGAAGGCCTTGTCCAATGCGGATCCTGAGTCAGAAACAAACAGGTGTCTGGGATCACGAATGATCTTGTCTGCTCTCTGGGACAAATAACAAAGCACACAGGCTGTTTGCAAGCGTAAGAGTGGACAGGCCCAGCAGCAAGTGGACCACAGTCTTCACACTATACATAGAGAGAGACTGGAACCTGGTAGATAGATGACCGGTTGGTAGTGTGGGGTGACTTATCTTGGCTATCAACCTGACTGCATTTAGATACAACTAAAGCCCAAGATGCTGGTCATTCCTGAGAGGGATTTTCTCTGTCACACTATTTGAAGCAGGAAGACCCATGATAAAGCTGGGCCACACCTTCTGGTGGCAGCTCACACAAAAGGACATGGAAAAAGGAAAATGGAAAAAGCTCTTTCCTGCTTGCCTTCACTCTCACTGACTATGGTGACAATGGATCATTCCAGAAGAAAATTCTACTTTGATCTTTCCTTTGGTTTGCAAGAGAGAAGACAGACCTACCTTGACAACACTTGCCTAATTCTTACATGCTTTGACACATATGTGTCGGGAATTTCAGTGTACCCAGCAATAAACAGGGCATCTTCCATTTGTTTACATCATAAATGTTCAAAAAACAAAATGGAACAAAGCAGCCTATGCAAAGAACTGTGCAAGTTGTGGTTCCTCGCTTTACAGGATCACACAGCACAGGAAGAAGGAAATACCCAGCCCCAGCTGTGTCAATATCCATGATGTCACTCCTTTGGGGAGCATATTCATAGTTCCAGTCTTAAGTCTGTCCCACACCTAGACAAGCCATTCCAGGGAGGAAATGAAACTGTTGTAACTGTCCTGAGCATGTGGGATTCACAGCTGTTCTTGTAAAACTAAATGCCAACTGCCTGCATGCCTATTGGTCAGTTGCCTCCTCCAAGGCATTTATGTTTATTTATTTATTTGTTTACTTATTTGCTAGATTCATCACATTTGCAGGCTGTGCCATTTGGCCTCTGGGTCAAAACAAATCACTTTTAAAACTAGAACTCCATCCTCAAGTACCATGTGCCTTACCCTGCCCCTGCCAGACTTCCTAAAGGCTTTTCAAAGACAGGATTAGATCCATCTTCCCAATACATACACTGAGGACAAGGGATTTTAAATGTACTATAGAAGAAAAAATAAGTTCCAGGAAACCTGGAGTGAGAACTGAAGCATTCTTGCCCCTGGCTGTTAAAATTTGAAGTTGTCACTGATTTTTGGCATGTTAAGTGGCCATGTGTTCACTGCTGCAAAGAGGAGCTTCTCTGGTTAATGCTGAGAGTAACATTTGCCTATAAGTAAAAATGTAAATATGTAGAATGTAGTTTGGTTTCAATTCAACTTAGCTATGCAACAGTAGGAAGATTCCCCACCAACAACAACCCTATCACTGTCTATGACATCCCTAGCAGGCCTCAAATACAGTCTGAAAGCAGTTGGTTAGCCTCTTAACAGCTGTACCACTACTAAAGCACTAGGAACTTTTTGCCTGGAACATTGGCATTGCAGTTCATAGGTTTCACAACTGGGCAATTGATGCCTTTTCTCACCCAGCATCTACATGGACCATGAATGTAACAGCTGGAAAGTGGAAAAGAGTTCATAACATATTATCTTCAGGGCATGACAGATGTAAACAGGATCTCATAGCACCTGCCATTGACCACCCTGGGCCTATAAATAGTCAACCATGGATCAAGGAGGGGTTCGTGAAGCTCTCTCCTTCCATGACAAAGTGTTGGTTACTGATGTACTCTTGGGGGACAGACAGTCAATGACTTCAGTTGTGTACCCAATCTTGAGCCCATCAGGCTCCACCAGATAGTTTCGAGCCTGTGCTCTGAGTAAAGTCAGTGGGTCACAAATTAAAACCAAAAGACATGAATGTGAGAAAGGGACTTAGAAGAAAGTGGGAAAGAAAGCAGGGATGGGAGAAAGGTAACGGGGGCAATGAGGGAGATCAAAATGAATTATACATGCACATGAAATTGTCAAAAAACAAATTTAATTGTTAAAATGGAACTTTTTTCCCTAAAATGAGGTGGTTAATATGCTCTCTGGCACATCCCTCGCTGTGCCCTGTAGGGTTGATCACTGGCGTGAAAAGGAGGCCAGCAATCCAGTGACGATGCGGCTTGGAATGGAATAGAAGGAAAACTCTGGGGGCGCTGCAGTGCCACCTGGGGAGTAGACCTTTCTCTCAAGGCCTGAGGGTGCATATGGAGACAGTTAAGTGCAGACAGAGAGGCCGCAGATTCAATTGTGCTAAATCATCTTTTCATAAACTCATCAAATATTTCACAAATGCAATATAATAAAAAAATTGAGCTCATGGAACACACAAAAACTCAACTCACAGTACCCAATTTTAAGAAGCATCCATGAAAACTTTAAATTATTCAATAGATAGTTAATAATGATGCATTCTCTACTTGAAAATCACCAGTAAACTAGGGGTGAAGGTTTCATATAACAATGAAGAGTTAATTACATGGGGTGACATGTGTGTCCTTTAGCTTGATTTAGTCATTCTACAATGAGTGCATATTTTAAAACCTTGTGTTGTACATCCTAAAAAAGTATAATTTTGTTCATTTTTAAAGTGATATTTTATTAACTCTGTAATACATCCTTTAAAAACAGCTATGAGATCTTGAAGGCAGTGTTCGGTATTAGCAAACGGCTGTTTCCTTGTTGTGTTATATCTCTCTGGTCTTCTCTTCTCTCTTGGTCTCTCTTCTCTTTTCTCCTGGTCTCTCTTTCCCTCTTCTCCTCTTCTCTTTCCCTCCTGCACTTTCTAGAAATTAGAAGAGTGTGTGTCTGTGTGTGTGTGTGTGTGTGTGTTAGTGGTAGATAGAATACATGTGTATACATATAATAGAATATATAGATACAGATATAGATATAGATAGATAGATAGATAGATAGATAGATATTCTACTATAAAACAATTTGCCTTACCCAGTATCTTTTTCAAAGGAAGTGACTTATGCTGACTCAATTGATTTACTGCGGAAAGACATTTTGATATTTGGGACTTCTACTATATATTTGCTAATATTGCAACAAGGTGGTAAAACCCAGAGTCATGGCACCCTTCTTGGAAAACAGAAATAACAAATGAGAATCCTGTGAGTGTTTGAGAACTTAGACACATGGCTTCTAGATCCCGTTGTCTTACAACCCATCACCTCCTAAAAATGAAGAGGTTTCACCCACAGGCGCCTACGACTAGCCCGGCCACATCACCCCTTGAAGCCTCAGCTTCCTCATCTGCAGACCTCCCAGGACAGAGGTCAGATGTTCCAATTATCTGAGGTACCCAGGGGTTCAACCAGCAATCTAGCAAAGGAGATACAGATTCTGAGTAGAATAGAGAATCATTACCACATCATCAACTCTACTCAGCATTATCATATGCCCAATTTTTCATTTTTTAATTATTTTATTATTTTTTGTGTATTGGTGTTTTGTCTGCATGCATCTTACCACACTCAAATGGTGCCCCCAGAGACCAGAAGAAGGCATCAGATCCCAGATGGTTGTGAGCCACAATGTGTGTGCTGGATATCGAACCTGGGTCTTCTGGAAGAACAGCTAGAGCTCTTGACTGCTGAATCATTACTCCAGCCTTTTAAAACAAAGGTTATTAGAATTATAATTATGTCATTTGTTTAATAAACATTAGCAACTACTCAGATACATTCTGTATTAGCCAAGCCCAGAAAATTTCAAGACCTAACAACAAATTATAATAGGATTTCCATGGAACTGGGCAGTTGTGGGTTCCAACAATTGGCTTGAAATAAATTTACAGAGGTTGAGGGAGGATTAAGTCAATGGTAGAAGACTTCCCCAGAATGCAGGAAATCCTGGGTTCATTGCCCAGCACAAACAGTGTGAGCCATTTCTACGTATAGGACTGTGTGTAGCAAGCAGCATTCTAACACCAACAAAGGAAAAAGAAAACAGCACAAACCACCCAATTCAGAAACCACCTACTCTGCAGCTGGGCACAAATGATTCTGACTTCTCAGGTATTTTTTCCTTGGTGTCTCCTATAACCAGGATAACAAACTCCCGCTGGGAACAGGAGGAAGGTCATCCAGGTCGTCACCACAAAAGACCCAATGTCAACCCTAAGACATGACCTTTTAGCTCGTGAATGAGAGTTCTCAACAAACATGTAAAGGTCTCAGTCCAGAGAAAAGTACCGACAAGTACGGGTTCTGTGAACTCCTCAAAAGTCCTTGCCTGAAAGAACCTTCTTGCCCAAACGAATATTCCTGCTCACTGCCTATCCAGTAGCTTTCCAGCCTTTATGTCACCAGTCCACACCCATAAATACTTGACTCCACCCCTTGGAAAGTGCCTGCCATTCCTTGAACACACAAGAAAACTTACAAGATCTTTTTCTGTTTTGGCGTGCCATGCCACCCGGCCTCCTGCCCATTTGGTTTCTATTAGCTGTGCAAACCCACTGGAAGTACACACACACACACACACACACACACACACACACACACACACACACAGAGAGAGAGAGAGAGAGAGAGAGAGAGAGAGAGAGAGAGAGAGAGAGTCTTCCCGGGTCATCTAGAGATAGTCACTCTGTCTTAGGCCATGCTGAAACATGGATCACACTGTGTGCCTGATGCTGGACTGAGAGCACAGCTCTTCACCCAGCAGAACTAGAGGGCACACTGCTCTCATCCGCAGCTTACAGAGGGGAAAGTTAAAGTCCACAAACCTGACAAGACCTTCTTCCTTCACAACGGAGACCTTAAAGGCAGCCCAGCACATGAGTGGGCCCAGCTTATCCTTGGATCAGCTTCAGGGAAGGGATAGAAAAAGTCTCATTTTGTGACTAA
Organism: Cricetulus griseus; assembly: GCF_003668045.3. Classification (NCBI taxonomy): domain Eukaryota; kingdom Metazoa; phylum Chordata; class Mammalia; order Rodentia; family Cricetidae; genus Cricetulus; species Cricetulus griseus. Next base: position 90,236,683 of record NC_048601.1, on the reverse strand, counting down.
TTGGATTTGTGCCTCTTCCTACTACATAATGAAATTCAAAGCCATTTTATTAGTCGTCTTGGGACTTTTTAAAAAAATTCTTCCTCTACTGTATTACATTAGCCTCACCAAGATGGCCCCTTATAAAATAAGGTCAGGCTCCTCCTGCTCTCACTGGGGCATATAAAGGTCATGCTTTGGGGATTTTTTTTTTTTTTTAATTTTTGGCTTCTCTTCCAATTATTCCAGGAGGTGACCATGAAGCCTACTAAGCCCTGGAGTCAAGCTGACCCCGGATTTGCCACATACTCTCAGTGGCTCCTACTGTGTGTTTCCACACACAGCACCGAGGCCAGTGCCTCACACGCCTCAACAGCAGGGGACTTTACAGGAAAACAGTTTCACCCTGGCCCAGTACCACCCCACACCCGCTCACACCACCCCACACCCCACCCGCTCACACCACCCCACCCCACACCCGCTCACACCACCCCACACCCGCTCACACCACCCCACCCACACCCACTCACACACCCACACCCACTCACACCACACCACCCCACACCCGCTCACACCACCCCACACCACACCCACTCACACCACCACACACACACTCACACCACCCCACACCCACTCACACCACCCCACACCCACTCACACCACCCCACACCCACTCACACCCCCTAGAAAGTCCACTGAGTCTCACAAGCTCTTTTGAGGATAACATGGTAGAGTGGATTCAATGTTTACATCTCCTCAAATTGCGTCTGTTGAAGTCTCAATCCCTGACTTCGGGTGGAACCTTTGGGTGGTGGACGAGTCATGAGGGGCCTCCTGAGCAAAAAAGCCCAGTGGAGCTCCCTTGCTTTCTATCTGGCACGTGAGAACTCACGAAGTCAGCCATCTGCAATCAAGGAGGAGCCCTAACTGGAGCTTGACCATGCTGACACCTTAGCTTGGGTTGCCAGTCTCCAAAATTGTGGGAAGTCATTTTTTATTGTTGCTGTAGTTGAAACTCGCATGCCTCCAGAAGGCGCATGTACTAAAGGCTTGCTGTCTGGCTTGCCACCACTGGGCGCTGGAAGAACCTATATGATGTGTTGCCTTGTGTGAGGTTTCAGATCATTGGAGACATGGGTTCAAAGGGAACAAGAAGAGCCCTGCCCTTTTCCCCTCTTTCACACACAACGTGAGGTAAACAGCTCTATCCCACCACACATTCCCAGCAATAGGGCCAATGGGTTATGGACTAGGAACTACAAAACTGTGAGCCAAGCGGAACCTTTTCTCTTCGTAAGTTGACTGTCTTGAGTATCTGTTACAGAAACAGAAAACTGACTGCAACAGCTGTTCATAAACACCTAGTCTCTAGCACTTTGTCATAGCAGCCCAGGCTGAGAAGGCTACATAGTAGCCTCTCCTTTGCAAAGCGTTAGTTGTAGAACAACAAATAAACACTCCCTTCCCTTTGTGAACTGGTCTGCAGGACCTTGGTCTAGAAAAGACAACAGAAAAGCCTATTTCATGACTGCAAATTGGTCTTTCTAAAATGATATCTCTAGAGGTGACGGCTATTTGGGGAGTACTTGTGGGCACTTCGAGCACTTGCTGAGCACTCTAGATCTGTGTAGCCAGCACTGGGGGTTGAGCTTCCCCTGGCAGTTGCGAGTCTGTGAGCTCTGGAGCCAGGCTGCTGGGGTCGGAACTCAGCCCTGCCACCTCCAGCTGTGTGACTTTGCCTCTGCCATTATTCAGCTTCTCTCCCACAGTGTGATTCTCTAAACCTGGGTGGCTACAGATGCCTCACTCAAGGATGCTGCGAGGGTCACACGCGAACACACATCTGAGATTCCTCGGTCAGTGTCTGGAAGGCAGTAAATCCTACAGAAGGGTTTGCAGTTCATATTCTCCTCAGCATCTCCCTCTCTCTCCCAGTGCCCTAGTGAGAAGAGTGGCTCCTACCTCGGCCTTTCACCCTGATTAGCTCAAGCTAATGCTTCTCAACCATTCTTCCCCAACTATTACATAACTTTCTATTACACTCATGCCCCATATAAATACATACAAAAGTCAATAAACCGCCTCACAAAACAGCTAATGGCATGCAGTGTGCACTGCTATTCACTCTCCACTCCTGCTCTGGCGTGTTTCTCTTTTTTGAGGCTAGTCACAATCCACTAAATTTATTCTGTGACTCACCAACAGGTTGCTGAAGATGGCCTGGGAAAACTCCAAAGTGAGCTAAGCATTATTCATTACAGTCTCACCACATCTGTAGGAGTAGTTAGTGTCATAAACTTGACAAGTTAGAAACGTGGGCACAGAGCAGAAGTTTCACAAGGTTGTAGGACGTGCCAGGGATTGGCGTGGGTATTCCTGAAGATTGCCCCTGGTTTAGAAGCAGACACAGCCTATAGCTGCCCCACTGAACTGGGTGAAGATGAGGCTGTGTGTAGAGCATCGGCCAACACGCTACTACAAGCATGAAATGACCAGGTCTGGAGAGAACAACCACTGTGGATGGCAGAAAAAAAAGTCTGATCCTCCACAATACAGGTCATCCCTGAAGCCACTACACCTTCAGCTCCCTCCTCCCCAAACTAGAAAATATCATTGACACTTCAATTCTTAAGACCGGACTTTTCTGTAGCTTGCAGATAAAAGAACCAAAGCTGACTCATCAGCGCTTTACACTCTGACAGCAATTACGTATGTGAAAACTGAAGCCCTAGAGGCCTGGTGGGTCTAAGATGTAAGTCAAGGTCTCCCTGCTTGTAGACACTGAAGCTCACAGGGATACTATGTAAAATATAAAGAAAACAATAGGAAGAACTGAGAGATGCTGCCCCCCCCCCAGTCCCCAAAACCATCACAATACCCCATGCCTTCCTCTGCCACACCTGTGACTATTCCTGCTCACATCCCACTTACTGGACAGTTGCTGGTGTCCACACTTTAGGCTCCCCTGAAGCCTGGGAGCACAGAGACCATATCCATGAAGTCCGAGTCTCACGCATCAAAAGCACACAAAGCATGATGGTCACGTTGTCCCCCTCCACCACCCTTTGCCCCCATTTAGAACCGGTGGAGGGGACATGCAGGATGCCACAACTTTTGATGGCAAGTTTGGGATAAATCACACCCAGCTTGGCTCTGCCCCAGGTGTATTCTGTGTGCTGTCACTCCCTGTCAGTCCCAGGTCCCTGTTAGAGAGGGAAGGGAGTGGAAGTAGAGGGGTGAAATTACTTCAAAAACACATAACTCATTGGCACTGATGTTGACGTGGGGACCAGACCAGCTGAATCTGACCCCTGTGAGTTTTCAGGTCTGAGCTAATCCTTATCCTTAGAGCCAAAATCTCATCCACTTTGGACTGTGGTCTGTCTCTGAGTCTGTTCAAAATCCCAAGACCAACAGCTTTGCCAATATTTTATGCGTTCCCTGGGTAACCCTGAAAGGAGGCCTTCTAGAGAAGACAGCCCCGACACAGCCTTCACAGCTTAGACTCCTTCAGGGCCTTCCCCACCCACCAAACCCAACATCAACATTTGGAATGCACTCAAGATGCTGGTGACAGAGCCTATACTTTCCATCTCAATTCGTATATTTCCTCCCCCCTCAGCCAGAAGCCCCGTGTGCCCCACATTGTCTGTCCAGTTTCTGGGCCACATGCATGCCAGTGTGTGGCCACACTGCAGTCCAATCCATTTGTAGTCAAATCCTCTAGAAGGCCAAGCTCCAAGAAGACTCTCCTAGAGCCACTCTCTCCCTCTTCTTGTCTCTTAAAGCATCTGCCACCATTGTTTGAGAGCTAACATCTATTCAACTGATTCGACTGATTCCATATTCATTATGAAATGGTGATGATCTGAATATGAAACACCTCCGCACACTTGTGTGCCGAACGCTTGGCTCCTGGATGATGGTGCTATAGGTTCCTCAAACAAAGAAGTATAACGTAGCTGGAGAAAGGTCACTGATGGAGGCGGGGGG